>NC_087357.1:33077812-33408812 GCF_030014295.1 Loxodonta africana
GGGCAGTTCCGGAGGCTTCCTGGGACAAGTTGTGTACTCCCCCACCCCTACCCCTCAATGGACAAGCTCACCTTGAGATTTGGGGATGGAATGGTCAGCTGCCCAAGGCAGTGAAAATGAAGACATAGTCCCCCGCCCCCATCAGCCTGTGCCTCATCCTCCTAACCATTGAGCCAGTGCATCGGTGCCTCCTCAGTCCTCAGGGAGTAGGGGTGGCGGCTCCGGCGGATGTCAGGAATGCTCCGGAATTCATAGCGCGTGGCTGTGTAGAGGCCCCCATCTGGGGCAAGAACATACCAGGTATGACAGAAACGCCACATACAACAAGGGCGTGTGACACACAATGAGAAGTACGTGATACATACGGACAGCAAGTCCCACCAACGAGATCCATATCCCCAAAACAGCGTGCTTGTGGGTGAGGAGCCAGAGTAGGGAGGAGGGCACACTCACCAATGATGAGGCCTGTGAAGCCATGGGCAGGGTCGTAAGGACATTTCTCCTTGCCCTCCTCGAAGCTGGTTGGCAACGTGAAGGCCTCAGCATCCTGGAGGAACAAGATGCCAGAAGTCGGCGGTCCTGAGCACAGGCAGGGGCTGCGGCCCAAGCTGAGACCAGCCTGGGGTCGGGGCCTAGTGATCAGGGCTGGGGCAGGCATACTCACAATGGCTGCACAGAGGGGCTGAAAGGCATGCGTCCCACATGTATAGAGGTGGGTGGCATTGAGCCGCTGCAGGAACCTCACGTGGTTGAAGCACTCAGTCTGTGGATGAGGTGGGGAGGGGCTGTGAGCCCCTTGCCAGGCTAGAGGCCTCTGTCAGTCCAGCTGTTGCCCCCACCCACAGCACAGGTTGTTCTTTCCAAGCTCCCCATGGGCCTTTTCACTGCCCAGAACACAGAATAAAAAAAAGGGGGGGGGGGTGGATTCTGTGGACAAATACATTTGGAAACCACAAGATAAAATCTATCTTTACTGAAGGACTTCTGAGAACCTCAAGGATGTTGCTGTGCATTGTGGGATTGAGCATGTAGTGTTTTCCAAACTAATCTGACCAATTAATTAAAGCCCTGTTTTGAAAATTAATGTTCCTCAGAACACGCTTTGGGATATGTTCTCCTAAAGCCTTCCACCCAAAGTGTGGTCTGGAGACCAGCAGCGTCAGCTTCGCTGACAGCTTGTTAGAAATGCAGACTCTCAGGCCCTTCCCCAGGCCTACTGACTTAGAAGCTGCATTTTAATAATATACCTTGGTGATTCAGGTGCACATTACAGTTTGAGAGTCTCTGAAGTGTCAAAAATTGCCAAGTGCCCCTTGTCACAGAATAAAATCCAACCCTGCAGCTGGGCATTATGGCCTCCATGACTGGGCTCCACCTGCCTCACCAGTCCCTTTCTACCTACGCTGCCCCAGGAGGCAGCCTCCTTTGTCAGAATCTCCTGGAGATGCCTCTTTAAACGCTGCTGCCCAACATCGCCCCAGATCCACTGAACCAGAATCCCCAGTCTGGTAGACCTTGGAAAAGGGTATTTAAAAAAAGCACTCTACTGGACCTGTTATATAGCCAGACGTTGATGCCCTACAGACACCCTGTCCTTTAGTCAGAAACGGCTGACACTTCACTAATGTCCCTCCATACTGGGCTCCATACTGGGCTGTTCCTTCACCGAAACCTTGCTTTTCTAAAATGGGAGATACTACTACTTCATAGGGTTATTTTCGAATTAGAATTAGAATAGCTATATCAGCCCTTTTTCAAAAACCAAAAACAAAACCATTGCTGTTGGGTCAATTCCAACTCAAAGTGACCACATAATACAGAGCAGAACTGCCCCATAGAGTTTCCAAGGAGTGGCTGGTAGATTTGAACTGCTCACCTTTTGGTTAGCAGCCTGAGCTCTTAACCACAGCACCATCGGGGAGAGCTCTAGTGACCCTATAGCACTTATTAAAACCAACCCCGTTGCCATTGAGAAGATTCCGACTCATAACAACCCTGCAGCACTTATTAAAAAAACACACAGCACTTATTAGGGGTTGCTTATTATTCCTATCATGATTATTATTTGGGAGCCCAGAGGAGATTAAGATACCATAAGCAGGCCAAACTAATCGACCACCAGATATTTGGATTAGAAGCGCTGCGCCCAGGACCCGGTGCTTGGGCAACACCTATTTATTGTGATTGCTGTGATGGACTGGCTAGTCTGTGCCTCTTCATCTATCTTTACCAACCCTGACAACCCCAACAGAGAGGGAGGAAAGGAGCTGGGGACAGGGCAGACCACGTACCTGGTTGTTTTTCCCTTTTTGATGACATTTGCTTTGCATCTCTGGGGAGGCCTCCCAGGGGATCTGGTGGGTGAAAGGGAATGGGCTGATGTGTTGACCCCAACTCCCTTCCTTCTTCTCACTAGCCGTGGGGCCGGGGTTGGGAAATTGGATCCAAGGGAGCTGGGGAAGTCGGAGTGAGCATGAATTTCAGGGGCATTGGATACAAGGGAGGCTTGGGTTGAGAAGGACAACCCTGTCTGAGCAGGGGGCTGTAGAGAGCTGGCAGGGTTTCTGGAAAGTTGAGGTCCCAGTGAGCTGGATCAGGCTGGAGACGCTCTGGGTAGTCCATATCCCAGACTGACCTCTTTGTGAGTCCCATCTCCTATGTCTAGAGCGTTGAGAGAGAACAGGGCACCTCGGGCTCCCACCAGCAGCCTTCCTGAAGCTTCCTCCAGCAGCAGGATTGAGTAGTTCTGGGCTCGGCCCTTGAAATGCCGGGTCCCAGAGAGCTCTGGGGAGAGTGGGAGCTATGAGCCGAGCCCAGCTCTGAGGCTGCCTCCCCACCCCCAGCCCTGGCTTCTGCTGCCTCTCAAGTTTGGGAATCTAACCTTCGTAGGGGATGGTAACCCGCGGGATAGCATCTAGTTCTCTGGACGGTCTTCGTAGGGAGGGTCCGGGGACTGCTGTGGCTGCCAGGAAGCTCAGGAGGAGGGGCCAGAGCCTTCCCCACATCTTCCTGGGGAGGCCCAGACCAACCAGATCCCCAATGGGAGCCAGGGCCAAGTCACAAGAAGGGGGTTATAGAAAGAACAGTCTCAGGGGTCAAGGTTCAGGGAAGTCACGTGGAAGGCGAGGGGTCATGAAGGCATGGGGGTCACTGAGTCATGGGGCCAGGGGGGATCCTGGAATCGGGGGGACATGGGGTCGCAGGGTTGTGTGGCCATGGAATCCCAGCTAAGAGGTCAGAGGAAGGGACGGATCACACGCAGCCTTTCTGCATCAAATACCAGCTCCATGGTGAAGAAGGAAGTCGTAGGGTCACAGAAAGGTTGTAGATCACGGATGTGGTCACCCTGTCCTCGACAGCAGGCCTAGTCCTTGTTCTCTTAAATTGGTTTTCTGAAAAAAAGCAGAAAAAAAAGGCTCTTTGATCTGTATGTGGGGTGGAAGGTGGATGACATTACCCCCAGACTTCTGGGGGCACTGAAGAAGGAGGCCCAGCAGCCACGGAGCTCCCAGACCAGGACCGCGCCAGTCGCTCAGTCCAACTCTGCTCTGATCCAGGAGATTGGGGTGGAATGCTCCTCCTTACACGACCCCACACGCCCAGCACCACTCTCCTCTGGCCAAGGAGGAAGAAGCTCAGAAGTTTGGTGAAGTCCCTATCTTGGGAGAGCTAGGGTTCTCAGGGAGATTGCCTGCTCCTTGAAACAGTGACATCCAACCAGGCGGCGATGGCCCTACTGCCTGTGGGGGTGGGTGCCTTACGCAGGAAGGCATGGGCAGAGAGGTTTAATGGGCCTTTGTTTATTCTGTCTTGTTTTCCCTTTGTTTTTTCTTTTCCCTAGCCCGAGAGCTCCCTCTGGAATTTCTCTTTAATTAGACACTTCTCCTCCCCTCCCGGCATTCTTCTCTGAGGGGGTGCACATCTCTGTTCTGCCCCTGCGAGTCTGTACTACACCCTCTGGCTAGGCGGCCACAAGCGTCCCTACCTGCAAACAGGCACTTACAGGCACAGCTGTATCTGGGCCACCCTAGCTACACAGGTGTAGTGTCTGTGCAAGAGGCTCTCGTGTACCAGGCTAGGTAATTGGGACATGAACAACGTGAAGGTGAACCACGGGATTCCTGAGCTCTTGGTTGGAGACCATTCCCACACCTGAACCCTCCCTTAAGCCAACCAGTTATGGATAGGGTGGAGATGGCGGCAAGTCTTCTTACCTCCTGGAATAGCCCTCCCCAGCCCCTGTAATTTAAAGAAAGGCCTGGTGGTCTACATCTGAAAAATCACCCATTGAAAATCCTATGGAGCACAGTTCCACTCTGACACACATGGGTTGCCATGAGTCAGACTTGGCTCCACAGCAGTTGGTTTTCTTTTTTTTGCCCCTGTAAGAGGCCTCCTGATCGCTGAGGGGGCTCCTGAAGGCTTCCTGGGCTAGGGTGGAGGAGGCTTTGACCCACCCCATCTCATGATAGTCCCACAGACAGGGCCAGAGAGGCCACTGGCCTCCTCCCCCACCTTTGATGTCAAATATTAACTCTCCAGCCTTGAGGAGAGGGGAGGGACCAGGAACTAGACAGAGGGAGAACAGGAAGTTGAAGTGTTTGTTTGTTCAAGAGGTAAAGGTCAGCCCTGCAGTGCAGAGGGGGAGAATGAAGTATGAGATGAAGTACAAGAGGAAGAGAAGGGGGTCTCTGAACCACAGAAAGGGCACCAGCTCCTGGTTTGGGGCCTGGGGCAGCAGGAGGCCCCAGGCAAGCTGCCCATGCCCCACCCCCTACTATGGAGGCATACCTGTTTACCTTTGGGGCCTCCTATTTGCTTAGCGCTGAGCAGGTGGAGGGGCTGTTTGGCTTGGAAGGGTCATTCTCTAGGATTGGGCAGCAGGAACACACCCCAGGTCAGAGAAACCCCTCAGAATGTGGTGCCTGGAGTGCTTACCCAGGTATACTCTAAGTTGCACGTGTCCAGAGGAAGGTGATGTGCACGCACATGGTGCACCTAGGCTCATGTTCACAAGGAGTGCTGTGAGCACACATGTATGCACAGGACAATCATGCACATGTACACACAGGAGGGAGGTTTGTGCAAATACATGCTCATGCAGAGGGCCATGGCCCTGTGTGTTCATGCATATTCACATGAGAGGCTGTACCCACATGCCCGTTCACTCAGCACTTCACACGTCCTCAGAGGTTGGCAAGGGAGGGTCCCGCATATACACACACAGGGACATGCACCAAACCCATTCACACAGTGGGTCAGGCACACACATGTTCACATGAGGATTAATTTAAGCACATGCGTGTTCACACAGATTCCTCATACACAATAACATGCACACAGAGGCCAGCACATGTACACACTAGCTTGGAGGCTGCCAGTGTCCACTGAGGCACAGACACAGAGCAGGACCCCACCTCCCTTCCTGAAAGTCAACAGTGTGTGTTTGGGTATGGCTGGAGGGGACTTCTGACCTCGGAAAGAGGTGCATGGGTCAAGGCAGCTCTGCGGGAGAGAGAGGGGTACCTAATTGTGGCAGGAGCATGGGCCTAGCATTGGCAAGGGAAAGAGGGAATGAATCATGTAACTTAGCACCTCCCTAACCTCCCTACCCCTATGTACACTGCAATTCTAGGTATGCTAGCAGGGCCTGAGCTCTCAACCTCAAATTAACCAGTTGGGAGGGCGGAGCTAAATGGGTGGGGCGGAGAATGCTTCCCCACCCCGGTGGCGAAGAGGGTTCAAGGTCTCCCGTCCACACCCCACGCTCCACCTCGAGTTCCACAGTTCAGGTTCCTTCCGGAGCCAGCCCCCTGAACTCTGGCCATCTTCCCACTATTGGATCCCAGGGCGGAGGGAGCTGGGGAGGGGAGAGCCCCAAATAGGGTCAATGGAGGATCTGCAGACTCTCCACCTTCATCCCGGCTGCCCACCTGCTATTGCAGGGGCATCTCCCTCTGCCCTGTGGGGTGGCGGTCTACCCTGGGCTGAGCGAGCCCCTTCTCTATCCTACCCTCTCCCCCGCCCCCAATCCTAGACAGTCCGCGACTCCCTCCCCTCGTCAGGTCTAACCTCAGTCTTTACTGCTGCAGCTCGAGGACAAGCTCTCCTACAATCCCGCCGGGCGCCGAGAGACGCGACCCAGATCCCGGAGAACACTGCTCATCCCGCAGGCCGCCGCCCCGCGCCGGTGCCCGACTCCTGGGTTGCGGGACTGCGCCTAGCGCGGCCCGCGGCCTGGCTCGCGCCGCTCTAGAGTCTTTCTGCGGGTTCGGGGGGCTTGGCCGCGAGAAAGGCCTGGCGCAGCTGCAAGGGTGGACTGGACGCGGGGAAGATCTTCCTTGGTCGCCGCCCCCAGTCCCCGCCGCCCTCCGCACTCCCCGCTCCCTCACCTTTGAGCTCGGATCCCAGGCTATACAAACCGCCTCGCGTGGCTCCGCGGCCCCGCGGTCCCGGCTGCTGGAGGAGGGGGCCGCGGCCGGAGGCGGGGCGGGAGGAGGCGGAGCCGGGCGTGGGCGGGGGCCAGGGAGGCGGGACCCACGGAGTAGGGTGCGGGCAAGGGCGCCGGGCTCTTCCTTCGCGTCCCTCACCCTAACAGAATAGAGCTAGTTTGACACCAAGGCTCAAGCGCAGCCCTCAGGCATCTGGCATACCCGGCTCTCCCGGAAGGAATGAGTGGGTCCCTGCCCCCGGGTCCGCGGCCCGATAGTCCCCCGGTGGCGGCTGCACCACCCTCCGCTATCTTCTAGCCTGAGGACCCCTCCGACTGGCTTACCGTTGGGCGTGCAAACCCATTTGGGAGTTTTTCCTTTCCGAGCGTCCTCTGGTCTGTCCTCTGACCGGGCCTTCGCTTCTGCTTGCAACCCTGCCACCTCTTCCTGCTCTCTTCCCGAGGGGGGAAGGGCTCCAATAGATGGAGACCAGGCCAAAGGCCTCCCTCCCTCTGGCTGCTGGGGTTGAGGTCTGGGTGGGGGAGAGGGGATCAGGCTGGAGGTGATGAAGTAACTGACGGGAGGCGCACACCGACAATGCTGTTTTTCTGGGTAAATAAGCCACAACCTGTCCACTCACCAAACTTAGCCAGTAAATCAGATTCACCACGTCACTGGGACACCTGCATTCTCCTCCGGACCATCTTGAACATCACTCTTCCTCCAGAACGTCCAGGGCACCCTTCCTAAGCCATCACAATCATCATACCTAACCAGTAACCTAGAAAACCCCTCAGAATCAACTCCTTTAATTCTACTAGGATGGTCGTTTCCCTCCACTCAGGCCCTGCCTCTTTCCCACTGTATGTTAAAGCTGATCCAGCTTCTGAGGTCCAAACTGAACCTGAACTCCGGTCATGTAGTTTTTTTGGGGGGGCCTGGTCTTTTTTCTTCCCTATTCAGGAGTTTGGACCCCTTTCCTCCCACATCCTCATCCATGACAGCATTGATGTAGGCCCAAGAGAAGGACCAAAATGAGGGTCACAGTGACACAGCTAACTCTTGCATGTGCCTAGGAGTCTAAGCCCTGACAGGAGGGGCAGGGAGTGGGGGACAGGTGGATGGCTCCCTGTGTCTCTTCTGGTGGAAAGCTCAGTGGCCTGAAGGTATAGAGGATTCAAGTGGCTCTTTCATTACTTAACTGAAAGGACCCTGGGGAAGACTTCATCTTTCTGAATTTCCCAAGGCTCACAAAGTTTGGCACTTGCTCACATGCAACCTTGTAGTTTGGGCTGCTGTGACTGCAGACTGTCAGACAGCAGGGCCCACATTACACTTCCACCTCCCCCCATACGCCTCTCCCAGCACTCTGCAAACAGAAGTGTGTGAGGTGTGTGTGAGGGAGGGTGCAGCTGGGGGAGAAATCTTACATTAAAAATGTACACATGCTGCTATAGAGTGTCCTGCTTCGTTTATTCACTGGACCTCATCCCATCCTGAGGAATTAATAGCTTCATTTTACAGATAGGGAAACTGGCTCTAAAGAGGTTAAGTAATTGCCTTTATTCTTATGTTGACAGAGAGAGAGACAGGGGGATCAAGATAGAAAAGGTTGAGAAGAAAGCAGGGTAAGCAAATGGCAGAAATGTGCAAGTTTGTGTCCAGACTTGTATTGGGGCAGTAGAGAAAAGGGTAGGGGCATCAAAGAGGAAGCAAGTTTGACTTGATGAGATGGGTTGGTTCCTGGTGGGAAACAGATGGGAACAAGTCAGCTGGTGGTTTGGAAAAGACCACAGAAAAAAATCCTGAGTTGATGGACTGAGGAAGGAAGTCTGAGCTGGCAAGCCAAGAAATACATGGTTGAGAAAAAGAAATGTTGCAGTCCTTGTAGGAAAAGTGCTTTAGGGGTGGCAGTGAGGGAAGGGCCTCACAGTAACAGACAGGAAAGAAGTCAAACTGAGGGAAAATGAAGGTGCTGACTTCAGATTCCTCAGGAGGTGGGCAAGTAGGCCAAGATGGTTTTGGGGGTGGGTCCAACATCCCACCCACCTACTCTGAGGCGAGACTTTCTCCTCCGGTTGTAGCAGGCTCAGAACCTCATCTTTAAATGGGCGAAGAGTGTGACTTCACTGCTGTTTCAGCACAGCACTTGCTGAACTTATTGGACTGTTACTTCAGTACCTCTGATAATGCAGATTCAGACCATCTCTGAACCTTATGGTCGGACGTGCAGGCAGTTAATGGGGACTTCCTGTAGGAAACCTCCCAGACTGACAATACGTACTTCTCTCTGCAAACCAAGCGGGTAAGGTATGAATGAGGGGAATACTCACAGTGGAGGAGAGACTTGAAATCAAACCAAGAACTTAATCTAACCTAGCCATGAATTTGTGCCTTGGGACACAGGCAGGTTATTCTCTGGGTAGGCTGTTACTCATCCATAAAGTTACTACCCTGGCTGCTTCACAGGGAGGCTGTGACAGCATTCTATCTGGAAACCTTCTAGAGTGCTTCACACACAGAGAACACAATCGTGGCTTTGCTTTTGCTAGGCAACTTACCCAGCTCTGCTCTAAGAGGCTGCAGGTAGCACTGGCTGTCCTCAGCACTCATTCTCAGCTACCTCCGTATCAGAGTTGGGCTCCAGGCTCTGCACAGAGCCATTACTCACTGCAGCAGGGAGCCTAGGTGGAGGGGGTGGATAAGAACTCCTAAAAGCTGAGCAAAGGCGCCCTGAGGCAGGAGAACTCTGGCCTAGTCAAATTCTTGACCTGCTTCCTGTTGACTGTAGCTTTTCTGTTCCTGCTTTGCCACCTTCACCTCTGGTTTGCCCAGCACCCTCCCTCTAGGTGGTGTGATCTTTATTTATTTTGGCCACATCTACCGCTGAGCTGCTTCTTCAGCAGGCACTGCCACCAGTGCAGCAACGCAGCAGCCTCTGTCCCACTGGGCTTCAGAAGCCTGTTTCGCCTTTCAAGTTTTCCTCCCAGCCAGTTGTCTTGGAGTCAAACCCAAAGCTGGGCCTCCTGGCCTGCCCTCTCTCTCGACTCAGCCTGGGGAATCGTGAGCGAGGAAAAGGGAGTGTCAGGACATGTCCACAAATGCTGGAAAATCACCACCACCCCCTTTCCTCAGCTTTAATATGCTGGGCTTTTTTTTTTTTTTAAGTCACAAACTTCCTTTTTTTTTTTTTAAACCAGCACCGACAGAGCTGGACAGAGGCCTCTGGAGCTCCCTGTGTCAGAAGGCACAGAGAATGCATATACTAAACACTTCAGGAGAGATGGTCTGCCCAAATGTCAGTGAACTCCAAAGTGCCCGTTCCAAACCAATTTTAACTGTCATCTGAGAAGAGCCTCAAGTTAGCGCTAAATAGTAAGAGCCAGCATTAATTGAGTTCTTGCTATGTGCCAGGCACTGTTAAACACTTTTCACACTTCATCTCCTTTAGTCTTCACAGACCCTGATGTAGACACCATTATTTCTTTTAGCAGATGAAAAAACTTAGGCTTCAAGAGGTTAAGTAACTTGCCCAAGATCGACTGGCTGGCATGATGAATCTGGGACCTTAGGTCAGGACTAACTGCAAAGCCAAGGCCCTTAGCTTGTACAAGGCTGTGCTGCCTGCCTCCCAATCAGTACTTTACACACTCTCTCTGCTTCTGCCTGGGCTAGTACCCACCTCCCCAACCACCACTCAAGAGAAAAAGGCTTACAAGGTAGTTTCCTCCTAAGGAGAAATTCTGGCATAGTTCTGTGAGCTCACAGGGGCATTCTCCAGTGAGGTGTCAACCTAGGTCTCCCTCCAGCTGGTATACCTAAAGCATTCTAGGACTAAAACTGCCTGGCAACTTGGAGGTGGTCCCAGCCCTACCCCTGTTGTGTGGCTTCCCTTTTCTTGGCCCTGGGCTCTGAACAAGGGAGCCAGGTCAAGGGTATTCTTTTTTCAAGTCCTCTTTGCCCAATAACAGAAAATACTTCAACCTGGAGACCTAAAGGTTAAGATTCATGAGTTTTGTTTGTGTTGTCCACCACTGAACCTTCAGGGCCTAAAGGCGCCTAACATGTAGTAAGTACTCAGTAGTGTCTGAAGGAATACAGCAAATGAGGTCATGTAAAAATAAGATTACTGAATTCCTGACTGCAAAGTATACAGCACATTATTAACCGGGTTATATAAAAATGAACTGTGTACAATGCTGGCTTTATGTTTTTCAAGAGCAGAAGACATCGTAACAAAAAACTGAATGGAGGATCCAAAGCAAGAGGAAAAAAGGAAGAAATTAGTTCTAAAAAATCAGGGGATGGGGGACAGGAGAAGAAACAGGGCATTGCAGTTACTTAACCATCCCCACTCCCAGACAAATATTACCAAACACTTTCAAACTGAGAAAAAGCAGTTTTAATAACACGCACATACATTCATAGGACTTTAAACAGATGTAGTATAAAATCTTAAAAAAAAAAGAAAGAGGAAATGTGCATTTTCCTGTAAGCTGCCTGTCTCGGAGCTGGTGGATGAACTGGCTAACAGGGCTGCCCAGGGAAACAAATGCACAGACGCTGAGGTGCACCAACACTCGTCATGAGTAAGCAATAACCACCCCAGATCATGCCAACTGTTCCACTGGTCCAGCCACCTGCACCCAACTCTTGTCTCCTTAGAGACAAACCAGGAGAGTCCTCCCCTAGTTCTCCAACTCAGTCATCACTTGTTAATGGGTCACCTCTTAAATTTTTTTTAATTTAAAAATACTCTTGGCTTAAAGACTTCACATTTTATTACTGGCCGGTCCCCACCAACTGTACTTGTTTTGACAGAAATACTAATGCAAATGGTCCAAATGAGCCTGGATGACGCCATATTCTATCTTTTACATTTGGGGAGATTTTGTGAAGTCAAAAGTAAGCTACTACTTGCACTTCAAAACAAAGACAAAATGCCAACCTTCTGAAAGGTGACAAAGGCACCACTGCCATCAGGAGATAGACAGAAAATGTACAAATGCTGTTACTGCTACATAAATGCGTTTTGTCCATAGAGAGCCTCTTCACATAACATGATATAACCGATATAATTATATTTCCAGATAACAAGAAAAGAAGTTTAGAAAAGGCAAACAGTTACACACAAAAGCATAAACACAAGTACCTTAATTTTCGGCTTGCAATAAGGGTAATAAGTTTGATGTACTTATCCAGAAACCAAATAAGGTGATTTCTGGCACAGTCTAATGTTGCCAAACACACCACCACTCAGTGCAAGCTTTGTTTGCCAAGTCCCAAAAGTGGCCTGACATTTTCTGTGCAATGAACATCTTCTCCCTCACTACCAACCCATTCACTGGGCGAGAGAAGCAGGAGGGAGACAAAGCGTGGGGACTCAAGAGGGAGAAGGCAAAATACTTGATTTGGGAGAAAATTCATGGGCTACTACTTATGCTAAAAGAGAATCATCAAATTTTTATGAGAACCCAAATGCAAATACTGACTGGACTGTGACCTGGAGACTGAAGACATCTACCAGAGTCATAGATATAAGGGCACAAACAGACGTTTGGCCATTTACTTTAAAGAAACAGATGAAGTATTTTTCTCTAACGGAGAAAGTCAATTAAAAATAGATTATTTTTATTGGAACTGTTAAATAAAAATGTTTATCAAAGTGATTTTAAATTTGATGGGCAGATACCTTGTTGAAGCTGCAATATAAAAGGGTCACTTAAAGAAAAAAAAACCTGAATGACCCACTTGTCCCCCATCAATGTACACGATTAGAAAATATTTACACGCTGTAATTACAAGCAATATAAGCAGTATTTTATACTTTGAGATTTTGTACACTTTACACAATGCAAAATGAGAAAAATATGAACACTTATAAAATTACACACAAATAATGTATCTACAAAGTATAAATTACAGGTGAAAGCCCCTATTGTTGGGCAGATAGATGCTAGAGTTTCAAGCTTCTGTCAAACATAACTCTTTGTATCTATCTCTTTAACCATAAGTGGCATTTTGTAATAATACCCTTGAGAGGTAGCATCAAGATAATATTCTTACCAGTAAACACAACACAGAATAAAACTTTTGTTGGTCTGACTCTTGGAGCCTCATCTGGCCAGGGTTCTTGGGAACTGGATTTATTTAAGCCTTCTCCATAAGATTTCTAACTGCTCAATGCTTCACATGGGCTCAAAAGTTACTAGGCAATTTTAAATGATAAATTTAAGATAGGATGCTTTTTACTTCTAAGCCTCAACTTAGAGGTAGAAGGTCATTTTTTGAAATTTATTTTCTCCCCCCTCAAATCATAAACATCAAGTTCAGGTCCCTTCCCCATCTTTCCCCCGACAACTGGGGACATGAGGGTGCTCAGGAGAGCAACGTCACCCAAGTTAAAATTAAAAAACAGAAAAAAAAAAAGCTGACATTCGCTTTCAGGAAACAAACCCTCCTAAAAGGGACACTCAGTCTTTAAAAGAATTTTTCAGTTAGTTAGTAAGGGTATGTCACTTCCAAAGGCTTCAAAGGGCCCTTGGACTAAGACCAGCACGTGCGCTTCTACTAACCCTCCACCTAACCCTCCACCATTTAAACCAAAGGATGGCTTTCCAGTGTTTAAGAATTTAGAGCAGCTGTGGTTTTCAAGTGCAACAACTTCAAAATACAAGCACACATGTGCTTGTATACGTGCTTTCTCTCCCTTACACACATCCACACAACACACACGCACACGCACACAAAATAAACACCATCCAGATCTCTGCCAAGGTCATGTACTCATGAAAACAAGGTGTTTGAAAACTTGTCCAGATCTTTAACGATACAGATTTCTGTAACATGGCTACCAAAAGCCAAAATGCTAAGATTTAACCAGGATTCTAAGATTTAATTAGTATTTAAAAAAATATATGCACCTAAAAGAAATCCAAAACAAACTGCATGTGAATGTTTTGGCATAAAAACAGCCACTACTTTATAACTTAACCTCTTCCCCCCTTAAGGGGATCTGACAATACACCAAACTTCTGTTTCTCAATTCTTTAAATGTATTTTAAAAAGCTAACGGATTTATAATCTTGAATAGTGAAGAAAAATGCATGAATTAAAATCTCCCTGTGGTTTATAACACAGAAGATATTTATGCCTTTTGTTACTAAACTCAGTTCTAAGCTTCCCCTTTGCTCTAAAATAACCAAGAGGGAAAATTAAACTCAACTGGAACTTAGTGTTGGTTTCCACATTCAGTCCCTCAGGTTGGTCCAAACCCTTTTCTTACATATTTCCTGTGATTATCCAAGGACCATAAACACTATTCAAGAAAAGATAATTGCTTACAACAAGAGGGGCAGGTTAGATTAGCTGTTGTGCTCCACCCCTCCCTTCACAGGACTCTGTTCCTTTGAAAGGCCAGTTGCTTTAACAATTAAGCAGATGATGTTTCATATCCACTTCAGAAATGGCAATTCTGTCGTTACCAGCTTCGTACTAGATAGTCAAGTGGCACACTTGCAGTATATTTTCTCAGGATTCCACTGGATTCTGTAGTAAACCTTTCTACCCCTCTAGGAAAAGCTCTTGTTCAATTTCTCTTGGTTCACATTTGTGCTGCTACAACTCCTCTTAAGAATCTGGTACCCAAAAGTCATGAAGCTGCCCCTAGAAAAGGAAAAAATAAATAAAACCAAAATGAAGGAAATTTTAATCAGATTATGAATTAATCCTTACAAAACTACTAATCATTAGACACTGGGCTTTGATAATTAAAGTAATAAAATTTTTATATTATACATTTCTCTGAAAATTTATGGTAATCAGACTGAAGTTTCTCATTCTGTGGTCTAACAATAAGAAACAAGTAAAACCTAAAGTACAGGATGTTTTTCTCCCACCACACACACTTGGAGGGTCACATTTAAGGAGATTAAGTAAAATGTTAAGCTGATTAATACAGTTTTCTATTAAATTCTTTTCTGTTTTAATGCCACATCAAAAATGGCCAGCTTAAAGTCTGCTGAGGCTAGAAACTAAAACAATACAGCTCATGATTTCTCAAAGATATCTCGAAAAGGACATGCATATCTTACAAAGAACATCAAGAGCCAGAGAGTCAAAATGCTATAAAACAGCAAGACTGCTTTTCCCAGTTAATCTTCAGTGTTCCTGTTATGTTTATATAAGATATAAGCAATCTCTAGATCCTTCCTACTCAAAGTGTGGTCCATGGACTAGCAGCATTGTCATGGATCTGAGAACCTATTAGAAATGCCAAATATTTAGGTTCTACCCCTGACCTACTGAAATCAGAATTGCATTTTAACAAGTTACTAGGTGATTCCTAAGGAGCCCTAGTGGTGCAAAGGTTAAGTGCTTGGCTGCTAACCGAAAGGCTGGCAGTTTGAACACACCCACCAGCTCCATACCTCCATGGGAGAAAGACCCACCAATCTGCTCCTGTAAAGATTACAGCTGAGCCAATCTATGGGGTAGTTCTACTCACTCACATGGGGTCTATGGCACTTAACAAGTGTTGATTCCTATGTATATTAAAATTTGAGAATCATTATTTTAGACAATCCTACATCAGTTAGTTTGTATAGAAACAGGAGGGCAAACTTAATAGCAGGTGTAAAAAATGCTCCTTTTAGGCAATGGCTTTTTAGATGTCACCAAAAGCACAAATGATAAAACGAAAAGTTTAGACAAACTGGACTTTATCAAAATTACGAACTTTTGTGCTACATATACCATCAAAATAGTGAAAATACAACCCAAAGAATGGAATTGGTAAAACGTGTATCTAATAAGGGATATATCATTAGATATAAAGGACTTATATCCAGAACATATTGAGAACTCTTACAACTCAATAATAAAAAGATGAACAACTAAATTAAAAAATGGGCAAAGACTCTGTAAGACGGTTCTTCAGAGAAGCTACAGAAATTGTTAATAAGCACATGAAAAGATGCTCAACCCATTAGCCATTAGGAAAATGTAAATTAAAAATACAATGAGACTACGTTTCACATCCACTAACCCATTAAACCTGTTGATGTAGAGTTGATTCCGACTCATAGTGACCCTATAGGGCAGAGCAGACCTGCCCCACAGGGTTTCGAAGGAGCAGCTAGTGGATTCGAACTGCCGACTTTTTGGTTAGCAGCCAAGCTCTAACGCACTACACCAGCAGGGCTTCTCACACCCACTAGTATGGCTATAATAAAAAAGAGACAGTAACAGGTGTTGCCAAGAATGTGAAGGAGTTCGAACCCTCAATACATTACTTCTCACACCCACTAGTATGGCTATAATAAAAAAGAGACAGTAACAGGTGTTGCCAAGAATGTGAAGGAGTTCGAACCCTCAATGCATTACTGCAATAATGCAGCCACTTTGGAAAACAGTTTGGCAGTTCCTCAAAATGTTTACCACATGACCTAGCAATTCCATTCTTAGGTATATACCCAAGATGTTTTCATTTCATATTTACCCAAGTATTTTCACTGCAAAATATACGTCCATACAAGAACTTCTACACAAATATTCATAATAGCCAAAAAGTGGAAGCACTTCAAAAGTCTACCATGTACTGAATGGATATCCATACGATGGAATATTATTCAGCAATAAAAAGGACATACATGCTACACCACAGGTGACCCTTGAAAACATTATGCTAAGTGAAAAAAGTCAGTCACAAAAGGCCACACAGTGTATGATTCTATTTATATGAAATGCCCAGAATAAGCAAATCCATAGAGGCAGAAAGTAGATTAGTGGTTGTCAGGGTTTCTTTATGGGGTGACAGAAATGTTCTAAAGTTACACTGCAATGGTTATAGAACTGTGAATATACTAAAAACCATTTGTACACCTTAAATGGGTAAAATGTATGGTATATGAATTCTATCTCAATAAAGCTGTTAAAAAAAAAAAGTTCCTCTTAACTCTCATTTGACGCAATGTAACATTTTAAAAATGAGCTCTAATCGCCTCCAGAAATAAATTAATATAAAGTAAACAAAAACTAAAAAAACATACAAACCATGTATTTGCATGTATTATACTGGAGTTTTCCCTTTATGTGAAGACACTTAGAAACAAGTGCTCTGTTGTATTTTATTTCAAACACTTAGAGGAAGTACCATTTAGCAAAAATGAGAATAAAACTATTTAATAAAATGACACCTGAGTAGGCTGGCAGTTCTGGATTATTTCTTGCCATTTTCCATGTATCCTGGCAACCAAGTCTTTCACCTTAAAAACGTCAAAAAGGGGAAGAAAGATCAAATCAAAAAACATCCTCACCTAAAATCAATTTAATGCTTGATAAATTGACAAGCCACATCCAACAACTCAATGGGATTTTTGTCAAGAAAGATAAACCACTCATTTTGTGGAGTGGACTTCAAATTGTTGTAATTAATAAAATTTTCCTTCATTGCTATAATCTAAAATACCAAATGCTGAGGACTGTGTTTTCCCAGCAGTTTCTAAAAGTCATCCAAAAAAACATATTCCCTGACTTCAAGGAAGTTTTCAACTTGTTGGCTTGAAAATCCAGACAGAGAAGGGTGCGGTGGTTTGTGTCACAGGTCCCAAGGCTTTGGGTGTTCCTTGCTTTCCTCCCAGCTTCCGTTTAAAGGACTCAAGGTCACAAAAAATGCTTGTCATCTGTTCATCTCTACAGTACCACAGGTTCTACATTTCATTGTTATAGCTCTCTAGGTTTCTGCCAAGGATGTATTTCCTCTTTAAATATTTGGAATATATTTGGAGGTTACTAAGTTTCCATGTAGAATTCCAACTTTCTTACCACTGTAGAAATTCTCAACATAGCTCTTGAAAATAGCTGCTTGAAAAAAATGTTTTAAACATTTTTTCATGTCAGGAATTTTATAGCTGTTTTAAGTTTAAAAAGTGAATAGCAAGCTCTTACTTTCTTCCTTCATTTAGAGTTCAGCAGATTCAGTTTCTCCAAAACAACTGCTACTTTTTTCTACAAGAGGCTTTTGGAGAGGCATGCAACTCATCTATTTCAGCAGGACCATTCCCTAAGCAATTTCCACGGACCACCGGACCACCGTGTCACTCTCCAGTCTACATTAAGAGAAGCTCTGGCACCAACCAGTGCCTGGATCTGGCTATAAGAAAGAGAAACCTTGGGTGGTCCCCTTTTAGCATGTCCATCAACAGCAGCCACTACCACCAAGTTCTATGGGCCAGTAACTCCAGTCAATGTTCAAAACAATGTGCTTCTAAAACACTGGTTTCCATTCTGAGGCAAAGAGCTATCCCTCCAAAGTGTATTTTAGTATCTGCAATCTGATATTACTTCATTAGTTGCTCATTTTTGTATTTAACTTAAATTTACTAAAATACAGATATTGAATTCACATAGGCGTTGTTCAAGTGACTAGCTTTTACCAGCTAATTAATGTAAGATGTAAGGTTACAAAGCTGAAACTTTACATTCAGTGACTATCCAAACACAAGAGGCAAAAAAGACCTGCTTTACATTACAAAAGCTAAAAGATGACTAGGGAGTAAAAAAAATCCTGAGAAGTTTTTTGGTCAAATCATTTTATTAATACCAAACTTGCTTTTCCACTGCATACACATTATATTCAGCTTTTCCACTGTCTCTGAATATACTGAAACTTTAGGGGAAAAAGTTCAGCAAGCTTCTGCTCAATCATTTCCAACCTAAAGCTCAGAATGGGTGATGTAGTGCCCAGAAATTTTAAGAGTCCTACCTTTAACACACACTCTCTAGTGGAATATTCAAAGAGTAACAGCTAACCTATTTTTTTTTTCTCTATGAACAAAAGTTTTCAACCATCATAAATTTTTATAATCACTGCTTCACAGCTTATACATTTACACAATTTCTTTTTTTTCTATTTTCACCCTTTATTGGGAATACAGGGTAACATCAGGATCACTAAATTCAAGCTTGGTGATAAACATGACCTGAACTCTGGAAGTAAGTGGTTTTCCAGTTCAAGGAGTAATGTGGGCAAGGTCTCCACAGGAGAAGAGAAACCATATTACTCAGTGAGTGTTCAAAGAAGTTTGGCTCCAACTTACAAATGGCTAGACGTGCCAGTCCTGGTAACCATCAGTGATCTTCATCATAGTAAAACAATCTCCAACTTTTATTTAAACAATGTTTTAATCGTTGAAGCTAACTTAACTGTAAAGGTCTTAATTCGTAGAATGGGAAAGTTAACAAGGTTCACTTGTACTGGAAGAATGATTTTTTTTCCCTGAGTGTCAGGAATTTCAGAACAGAAAGTATAGTAAAATCAAAAATGCATTTGCCTTTGCGATTTTTCCTTTCACTTTCAGTCTAGCTAGAAGCACTTAGCTGAAGTTGATCTCCATTATTAAAGAAGAAACTCATATCTAAACTTACATGTTGATTTTTTTCTGAGAGACTTAAAATGGTTCCCTGCTTCAAATATAATGTAATTAAGGTTAAACAAACAAACAAAACCTATCCTAACAATGCGTAAGAAAAAACACTTACCTTAGTTCTATAAAAACGTTTTGGGTCTTCCCTAATATCACATTTAACATGCTTTTCCAAAGTCCCACAGAGTCGCACTAAGTGTTTCTGTGTAAAACAAACAAAAGGATGAAAACTACTCTGAAGTATTAAAAATGAACAAAGAGATTATGCAGTCAGAATAGCTAACAACCATTTAAAAATCTATAACCCCTAGTTAGCAATTTCTGATGTTAATCACCCAACATAATAACAATTACATCAGATAATTATAACTGCCAAGACAGTAAGACTATTATGGTTTATTGTTGGCTAATTTAGAAAATATACCAAAAAAATAAAAGTTGCCTTGCTATGTACTAAGGCATATCAATGGAAATTAACCTTATAGCTCAGGCTGGGTGATGAAGTACCCAGAAATCTGAAGTGTCCTTCCTTTAACACATTCTCTACCAGAATAGTCAAATTACAGGTAACTTATTTTTTGTCTGAGAACAAAACAAGCCTTTATTAATAGAAGATCATACTGAGTTCCTAAAAAATTAAGTGTCTTAAGCTTCAGAAGTATATAGTACAACAGTCACTCTCTTAGTTGGAAAGAATGTAAACGGATACTTTTGAGGAGGGAAATGTGGTAACAGCTATTTTAAAATGATTAAAATTTGAAGTATGTATAACCGTTGACCTAGCAGTTCTAGAATTCTCTAGGAATTTAACTTAGAGATGCTTGCATAAGTGGGCAGAGATGTATGAACACACATACTCATGTTAGTTGGCACTGTGTATAATTGCAAAAAAAATGTAATGTTCATCAATAAAGGTTTTAACTACTACTGTTATTAATTATAAGTGGTAATATCTTCAAATAAAAAAACAAAGACATTACAAATAATATGAATAGTATGACTCTTTTTATAAAAACAATTATATTAGGATATGCATAAATTCTGGAGAAATTTGAGGACACTAGGTTATAGCAGTCTTCCACTTTCTACCTTGTATGGTTTTATAATTGAAATTTTAAACAATAATCATTGGTTACTTTTTAACCAGAAAAAAAAAAAAAATAATAACAAGTATAATGACCGTACATGAACATTACAAATGGATGACTACATTAGGTTCCAATCAGAAAAGCAAACATGTAAAAGCACATGAACCAGTCTTGCACCTTTTCTAGCACGCCTGGGAGACACTAAGTTTTAAAATGGGTTTGGAAAAGCTCTAATTTGAAACAAGAGAAATTAAACAAGAGCTTTCTCCAGGAGTATGGATCATGGCAGTATGGCAAGAGGAGGATAATTCAAAACGAAAATTTTATTATGGGGAGACAATGCATTTTTGAAGTAGCCTCACTTACCATCCATTTAACTTTGAAGGCAAATGTTACTTCTAAAGGAAAAAAAAAGAGTGGGGTGGGAGAAGAGATAGGAAGAAACCAGCTAAGAGTTGGCCCATTCAGTATTTGGTGACCTAGGTATTTTATGACTATATTACCTTGTTGCCAAGTTATGATGGTTAAGTTCCACACGAACAAATAGAACTAACATTTGCCGACAAATAATCTGTCAATATGATATGGTTGCAAGGCTATCATTACTCCCCTTTTTCCAGTGTATACCGGGAATTCTACATCAAATCCAAAGTTAACTTTTTTCAAGTTTTCTCCTCTATAAAAGACGTTCGTTCATTCCATTAAAATAATGATGCCTATAAAAAAAGAAAAGAAAAAACCACACTAAAAATTACCTACCCGCTGTCCAGAAGAGAAAGAATGAGAGCAACTAACTTCACCGACTAAATGAAGAAGAACGTAGGTCAGGTAATAGGCCTGTTAGAGAAATGAATAAAATTAACTCCCAAATTCAGGGTAAAAGCTTAAGGAGGAGACCAAACGGCATTACAACAGAGGTCACAGGAAATCTTTTATAGCTAGCATAGATGTCATCCCCAGTTTACAAGTTAGGAAAGCTGTCCAGGGAGGATAAGAGATTTGCCACAGTGAACTCAGCTGGTAAGCAGGGAAAAGCCAAGCATTTAACCTAGGCTTTCTGACTTCTGCATCAAGCACATTCTTTTTTACCATCTCATTGCCTAGGGCTACAAAATCATACTCCCAGTATTAAATTACTAACAACTATCCTTTACCTGAATTCTCAACTCTCAGTTTATTTCAGAGTTCCATAATGTCAATAAATAAAAAGCATCATTCAATTATAATCACGTTTGCTACAATGTACTAGTCTTTAAATCAGAAATGCCTATACTATCAGTTTATGGTAAGAAAGTTAGCATCAGTTGTGCTCATATGTGAGATCTTCCAGCCCTGGATACCTGTTTTTCAAGTTCCAAATGAAGACCCTCATCAATGGTGTCATCTGGTTGTTCGGCCCTTTTCTTCAAGACCATTTTCTTTAGCAAATGAGAAGGCTTCATTTGTACAAGATAATGATGCAGAACTGATATCTATCAAAAGAAAGAGAGACACTAAGCAATGCTAACCAACACAGTTGTTAGTTGCTCTTTTTTAGGCTACTTTTTCCAGTGTGTCCTCTGTTCATTTTACCTCCCCTAATTCTGCCCCTTTAGCTTTCCTAAAAAAACAAAAAAACCAAACCCAGTGCGGTCAAGTCGATTCCGACTCACAGTGACCCTATACGACAGAGTAGAATTGCCCCGTAGTTTCCTAGAAGCGCCTGGCGGATTCGAACTGCCAACCCTTTGGTTAGCAGCTGCACTTAACCACTACGCCACCAGGGTTTCCTTAGCTTTCCTAGAGTCCAATAATATCCACTTCCCTTTTATTTATGAGTCCTCAGTTGGTTAAAGGGATTTTAAGTTAAAAATTTAGGACTTCTGATTTAGGGTAAAAGCTCGAGGAGCAGACAAAACGGCATTATAACAGAAATCACAGAAAATGTTTCCTTTATAAAATTATTTGAAAGTCAGCAAAATCGAATCTCCCTGCTGGGTAAAAGTCACTGCAATCTGAGCAAGAGGTTGGGGAAAAAGAAAAAATCTCAGCTTGGATTGTGTAATCTGAGTATCAATTATTGAGTCTGAAGGTCAATTATTCAGGTAATTCTATTCTACATGGGAAAAAAAGGAAAAGATAACAGGACAAACAATAACTAGGAGGTGGTGGTAGAAATTCTACCCCTGGATCTCTTCTTTTCTGCCCCCTGGTTCTTTCTTGGTGGAAGTATTACTCAAAGAATTGAGAGCTATTTGCTAATAACCCTATACCTCAGAGTAATCCTCATAAATTTAGATTCAAATCTACCTCAGCTCTATTAAAGCAATAACCAGCTGTCCCCATCACTCTGTCTCTAGAGCGCCTTGTGCAAACTCCTATTACTGTAATTCTTACTACACTATACCACAATGGTTGGCTTATTTTTTTCAACCACAGTTTGTATCTAATTCATGTTATTATCCCTAGGGCCTAGTAGACTACCTTGTACTGAACTGCAGTTGAAACAAGAACAACACAGGGACATCCAGATCAGATTCTATGATGAATTTTCATATCCACCTGAGAGTAACCCCATGAGTGCTGTCAATGTTTGTACTAAGCTTTCCAGATATGCTCATATAAAAAAATTTAAAAATCGACGTAATTAATGTACAATAGTTCTGCAATTTCTAATCTTGGGATAAAATTAAATTTGATGAATTAAACCAATTCAATAAATAATGTCACCTTATATTTATATAGCTCATTATGATTTTCCCAGCAATTATTGTACACTTAATTCATTTGATGGTCTGCAACCATCCTATGTGGTAAAGGGTATGACATGATCTTTAGTTCCAGATAAAAAGTTAAGTACCATACTGAAGATTACATGAATAGTATCATGCTTGAGAGTTGAAATCTAACCCTAGGACTTTTGACTTAAGGCCCACCCATTTTCCCTACACTTCACTACCCCTTCTCATTTATTAAAAGAAAACAAAAATGCATTTATACCTGCAGATTACTGACATTAAGGATATCTTCATGTTTCTCATCCAAAAGCTCTGAAATAATCACTAGACTGAGGCACTGTCTCAGCTGCCTGGAATCAGAATTAAGAAGTATTTAAAATGTATTTTAATACTGCCAAGAACAGTTCTTCTAGTTCTTTAATTGGAAATACAGCCGATGTTTCCAGAAGACCGTACAAAAATGTACAAGCTTTAACAGAACAGAACATATTTCATGTAAAATTTCTGTATCTAGTTAGAAGAGTTCCTGAACCTCGGGCTTTGTTAAGAGCCTTTATCTCTGACCCTGTTGATTTACTGATAGAAAAAATCTATTTTATTCCTAGAATTTCTTTTTACTAAAGCAAAAGCATGCTAATTCATTTATTTCATGATCATCTATATTAACAGATAAGCTAAAATTAAAAAAAATCAAGATTATTACACAGTGACCAAAGTTAAACTTCAAAATCAGGCTATCAATGCCTTTTCCCACAACTGAATACGAAAAAAAGACCCTGATTTAACATTCAAGGAACAACGACTGAAGATAAAAGCCCCCAAAGCATTTCATTAATGTAAACCTCATAAAATTTTTTAATGCTTAATTCTCACTTTTCAATACCTTCCACGTGATGTCCAGTTAGGAACCAGCTGTACCAACCACAGAAGGTTGTGGGGATGACTGGAGAGCTTATTTATGGCTAGACAGAGTTCAGGCACCTGAAAAAAAACAAAGAGCAAGGCTTCTTTTCAAACAGGTCAGTGGCATCAAACATTTAACAGATCATCCACATCCCTTCTTCTAATCCTCAGTACTATAAGAAAAAAAAGCACTCATTTTTCTCAATATCATGAAGTCTAGATCCTGCTGAAATGTATGTAGTACACTGATTCCATTTTATCTTAAACTCTAAAAAAGACAAACCAGGATTTCATTTGGCTTCATATTTTGTGCTATATTATATCTAGATATATTTACACAGTCCATCTTAGAAGAATAAAGTGATCTAAATACAAATATCAGTTTCCTGATCTACACAATAAGAGTTGCACAAGATCATGTATGTTCCTGATCTGGGATTTCTTGTACTTTAGGGAGCCTCACTATTTCAGTATTAAAAAAAGAAAAGACTAACAACTTTACTTCAAAATAATCCTGAAGGTTCAAGTACGGAGTGGGGGTAACAGATGAGTCAAGACAGACATGCTGCAACTCTGTGATTCATTACATTCTTTTCTCTACTCTTGCATGTTTGAAATTATCCACCAAAAACGGTTGAAAAATACGATTTTAAAAAAGGCTTAAAAAATTATACATATTTACTCTCAATATGACTACAAAAGTTCAACTTAAATTCTCGTTATACAGGCAGTTATGAATGTCCGACTTAGGGACCACTCATACTTGTCCTTTAGTGTTACATAAATTCGCCCTCAATTTGAAACGAATGAACTAACCCCTACAACCCCTACTCGCAACAAATTCCTCAACACGATCACCTTCACTTACTGCACATGAAGCTTTCTTTTTTTTCATTTGAGGAATAAACAGCGGTTCTTACAAACTGACAATAAAGTATGAACGATATAAAGACAATATACAAACAGAAAATCCACATTACTAACACACTTGGGCAAAGGGAAATTTACTAGTTAACAACAAAATGAAAATCCATATAACAATGATTAAGCCTAAGAAAATTATAAAATGCTCTAAAATATAATGCTGGTGTGGATATGGGATAAAACAATATTAATATTGTCTTAGTTTGCTTGATTAAACTGTAAATTGTTTTAGCCTTGTTAGATGATCTGACAATATGCACGTAAAGCTTTTAAATTACTGAAAAGGCTTCAAGTATTTTCTTGCACTGAAGTCAGGCTAAATTAAGAACTGTATGCCCTGTTCTGACTTACCTACCGGTTCGACTTAAAGACTTAAAAGACACAGTTAGGAACCGATCTCGTTCGTAGGCTGGAGACTGCCTGTATGAATGACGTACGTATGACTTACTCCATCATTTCGCTTAGGTCTCTGCTCAAAAGTCACTTCAGAAAGGCCTTCTCTGACTGCTTCATCCGGAATAGCATAGCAGCTCTGCCATTCCACTATTTAGGCCATGTCCTGCTTTATTTTTCTGCATAGCATTTATTACAACCTGAGATGGTATTATAATATGCATTTACTTGTTTATTATCTAACCCTCTGACTAGGATGAAAGCTCCACGAGGGCAAGGACTGCGTCTTTTTCACAGCCATATCTCTGGCACAACATGTTTTTCATGAATGAACAGCTGCAGTTTTAGAAAAAATTCAGTTAGAAATTTAAATAATAACAGTTCCAAACAGACTCCTTTCCTCAGTTCATTTTTCATCTGCCAAAGATCTTAGCTGAGTTTAGAAACAGTATTAATTCTCCACGCACTAAGAAAATCAAATTGTGATGCTATACGTAAAACCAATACTGAATCTTTAAGTAACATTACCTTTGTGCTCCAATCTCTGATGTTCTTCATCAGGTTTATCACGAGGCTTTGGAAGTCCACTAGAGGAATCTGTTTCAGCTGTTTTTCCAAACTCATTTTAAACAACATTAAAATCAGCAACATTATTTCACGATCCTGGTAACCATCTGGATGTATAGATGTACACAGGCCTAGGAACTTTAACACAAATGCACATACAAAACAACTTAAGGAAATATATTTTACTTGAAGAGTTTTAATTACAAAAGCTTTGGACAAAAGATGCAAAAAAGAACTATAAAAAACAAAGTAACAAATGTTCAGGAAAAAGAAGGCAAGAAATACAATCATTAATAGCTGAATTAGTTGATAGGGTGAATATTTTCTCCGTTTTCAAGATTTTCTTTTTAAGGGTTCAGTGTTATAGATTTGATTCAGCCATTAAACATGCTGTCACATTGTTACCAATTCTCAGTAGCATTTCCATTTTTGGTAGGTCAAGGTCTTCTATTCTACTTTCAAGGATGTAAGCCCCTGGATCACTAAGTTACATTGTAAGTAATAATTTTTTTCTTCACACATCCTATTTAAAACGTATTGGTTTCAAAAATATATTAGAGTCAAAAAAATTTTTGATCAAGGTATCCCTAGGTCTACTTAACTATCCTGACCTGAAGTTCCCTTTCACTCCTAGTATTAAAACAAAAAATAAAAACAAATACAAACAGTCTTTATTACAAAGATGATTCCTAAGAAATTTCAGAGACTGGAAATTACCTGGTAAGACACTAGTGATTTTTAAAGAAAACATTAACAAGAAAACTAAAGCCTTTCTGCTCTGTGCCAAAGACGCACAAAGAAGCTTACTCTTACCTTAACCACATTTAAAATGTTGGCTTCAGGAAGAGTGGAAAAAATTGGCTTGTAAGATGACTCTTCAGTTCCTTTTCCACCTGATGTCATTTGTGTTTCAGAACTACTGAAAAGTTAATAAAGGTGAGATTAGACACAAAGTAATTACTCATTTTAAGAAATATCAGCTACTTTCCAAAAAGTAAATTTTATTGAGGTATAATTTACAGACAATAAATATATATCCCTTTCAAGTTTTGATAAATGTATAAACTAGTGTAACCACCATCCGAATCAAGAAACAGAACATTTCCATCAACCCCAAAAGTTCCTTCATGCCAGATCCAAATTAGTCTCCCATCCTAGGCAAACACTGATGTGATTTCCGTTTCTTATACATTAGTTTTCCCTTAAACAGCTACTTATACAAGGCACTATTCGTGTTGCTCTGGGTGTCACAGAGCACTACGCAGATGGTGGCTCTGACTACAAAGAACTTACACTTTTAGTTAAAGGCCTCACGAATGGCCTAAAGAAACTGCCACAGCAACATAAAGAGTCAATTCTAAGTACTCCAATTCTGGTTAAGGTAGTAAGTGAATGTTCTGGGAAGAGGAGACACACGAACTTGACTTTCAAAAGACAGATGATACTTTAATTTTTTGAATAAATAACACATAATGCATTCACACAGTTAAAAAAAATTGGAAGGTATTAAGGGGGTATACTGTGAAGAATTTCTCTCCCAGTCTGGCTCTTCAGCCACTCATTTCCCCTCCCCACAGATAAACACTAGTAGCTGTAGCCCTTTCATCCACAGGCCTTTTATGCATACACAAATATGAATATATATTCTCCCCAGCTTTTTTATATAATGGTAGTATACTATACAATCTCTTCGGTACTTTTTTTTTCCACTTAATAATATATCTTAGAGATTCTTCCATAACTGTACGTGGAGAACTTTATTTTTTACATAGCTGCTTAGCAGACCTCTGTGCCTCTTCCTAGCTGTATAATCTTGGGCAAAGTTACTTAACCTTTCTGTGCCTGTCGCACTTGTAAAATGGGAATGAAAATACTATCTAACAGTTGCAGTGACTACTAAGTGATGTAATACATGTTAAACCTTTAGAACAGTGCCCGGCACATGTTGTTGTTAGGTACAGCTGAGTCAATTCTGGCTCATAACAACCCTCCGTGCGAACGAAAACACTGTCCAGTCCTGAACCAGCCTCACAATCAATGCTATGTTTGGGCCCACTGTTGCAGCCACTATGTCAATCCATCTCATTAAGGGTCTTCCTCTTTCTCGCTGACTCTCTACCAAGCATGTCCTTCTCCAGGGACTGGTCCCTCCTGATAACATGTTCAAAGTACTTGAGACAAAATTTCGCCATCTTCCCTTCTGAGGAGCATTTTGGCTGTACCGTCTCCAAGACAGGTTTGTTTGTTCTTCTGATAGCCCATTGGTATATTCAATATTCTTCACCAACACCGTAACTCAAAGGCATCAATTCTTCTTGGGTCTTCCTTATTGACTGTCCCGCTTTCACACGTACACGAGGTGATTGAAAACACCATGCCTTGGGTCAGATACACATTAGTCCTCAAAGTGATATCTTTGCTTCGTAACACTTTAAAGAGGTCTTTTACAGCAGGTTTGCCCAGTGTAATATGTCATTTGATTTCCTGACTGCTGCTTCTGTGGATGCTGATTGTGGATCCAAGTAAAGTGAAATCTTTGACAACATCAATATTTTCTCCATTCATCATGATGTTGCCTATTGGTCCAGTTGTGAGGAGTGTTGTTGTTTTTTTTTTTATGTTGAGGTGTAATCCATACTGGAGGCTGTACTCTTTGATCTTCATCAGTAAGTGCTTTAAGTCCTCTTTACTTTCAGCAAGCAAGGCTGTCATCTGCATAATGCAGGTTGTTAATGAGCGTTCCTCCGATCTTGATGCCCCGTTCTTCTTCATATAGCCCAGCTTCTTGAATTATTTTCTCAGCACAGATTGTTAAGAATGGTAAAAGGATACAACCCTAAGGCACATCCTTCCTGATTTTTAACCACACGGTATTATCCTCTTGTTCTGTTCAAAGACTGCCTCTTGGTCTATGTACAGGTTCCGCATGAACACAATTAACTGTTCTGGAATTTCCATCATGATGATGATTATTAATGTGCCATGATTTATTTAACCAGTCCCCTACAAATGAGTCATCTTTCGTTCTTAAGATAGGTAATATTTTGGTGGGTAGACACAGGGTGGAGGTGAGGAATCAGCATGAGGAAGGGCCAATGTAATATGGCTGATATGAAGGAAAAAAGGCAGATCAATTTGGTTAGAAAAAAAGGGATAAAGTAGAGGTCAGAGTCAAATTTTAGAGTCTTAAATACAAGGTGTAAGGCTTTGAGGATAGGGGACAGAGAAGTTCAAGACTATACTTTCATAAAAGGGATCCTCCAACAGTGAAAAGAAAAAACATCTTGGAGATGAAAAGACCCTGGGGGAAAGAAGATTTTGCCAGGCTAGGCAAGAAGAGTACAGTGGGAATGAAAAGGAAAAAAGAGCTGTGAGGTAGAGGAAGAGGAATGCGAGGATGTGTAAAGTAATGGGACGCGGAATCCAAAGTTAGGACGTATCTACTGCTGATGAGTTGATTCTGATTCATAGGGAACCTTTAGGACAGATGAGAACTGCCTCATACGGTTTCCAAGGCTGTAAATCTTTACAGAAGCAGAGTGCCACATCTTTCTCCCATGCGGTTAGGCAAGAAGAAAAGACCAAGATGAATGTCAGAGGAGACTCTGAAACTTGCTCACGAATGTCGAGCAGCTGAAGCAAAAGGAAGAACTGATTAAGTAAAAGAACTGAGCAGAAGATTTCAAAGGGCAGCTACAGAAGGCAAAGCAGAATAATGACATGTGCAAAGAGGTGGAGACAGAAAACCAAAAGGGAAGAATATGCTTGGCGTTTCTCAAGCTTAAAGAACCTGGGGAAAAAATTCAAGCCTCGAGTTGCAATAGTGAAGGATTCTATGGGGGAAAATATTAAACAACACAAGCAGCAAAAGAACATGGAAGGAATACACAGGGTCATTATATCAAGAAGAATTAGTCGATGTTGAACGATTTCAAGAAATAACATACGATCAGGTACTGATGCTGCTAAAGGACAAAATCTAAGCTGCTCTGAAAGCGCTGGCAAAAAACAAGCCTCCAGGAATTGATGGGATATCAACTGAGATATTTCAACAAACGAATGCAGCACTGGAGGTGCTCACTGGTCTATGCTAAGGAATAAGACACCTTCCTGGCCAACTGACTGGAAGAGATCCATACTTATGCCTATTCCCAAAAAAGGTGATCAAACTGAATGTGGAAATTATAGAACAATATCATTAATGTCACATGCAAGCAAAATTTTGCTGAAGATGATTCAAAAACGGCTGCAGCAGTTTATCAACAGGGAACTGCCAGAAATTCAGGATGGATTTAGAAGAGGACGTGGAACCAGGGATATCATTGCTGATGTCAGATGGATTCTAGCTGAAAGCAGAAAATACCAGAAGGATGTTTACCTGTGTTTTATTGAATATGCAAAGGCATTCAACTGTGTGGATCATAAAAAGTTATGGATAACATTGCAAAGAATGGGGATTACAGAACACTTAAGTGTGCTCATAAGGATCCTTTACATAGATCAAGAAGCCGTTGTTCGGACAGAACAAGGGGATACTGATTGGTTTAAAGTCAGGAAAGGTGTGGGTCAGGGTTGTGTCCTTTCACCATACCTATTCAATCTGTATGCTGAGCAAATGATCCGAGAAGCTGGACTATAAGAAAGGGGCATCAGGATTGGAGGAAGACTCATTAACGACCTGTGTTATACAGATGATACAATCTTGCTTGCTAGAAGTGAAGAGGACTTGAAGCACTTATTAATGAAGATCAGAGACCACAACCTTCAGTATGGATTGCACCTCGACATAAAACAAAAATCCTCCAACTGGACCAATAAGCAACATCATGATAAACGAAAAAAAAGATTGAAGTTCTCAAGGATTTCATTTTACTTAGATCCACAATCAAAACCCATGGAAGCAGCAGTCAAGAAATCAAAACACACTGCACTGGGTGAATCTGCTGCAAAGGACCTCTTTAAAGTGTTGAAAAGCAAAGATGTCACCTTGAAGACTAAGGTGCGCCTGACCCAAGCCATGGTATTTTCAATTGCATTATATGCATGTGAAAGCTGGACAATGAATAAGGAAGGCCGAAGAATTAACACCTTTGAATTGTGGTGCTGGCAAAGAATACTGAATATACCATGGATTGCCAAAAGAACGAACAAGTCTGTCTTCGAAGAACTGCAACCTGAATGCTCCTTAGAAGCAAGGATTGCGAGACTGCTTTTGTCAGGAGTTATCAGTCCTTGGAGAAGGACATCATGCTTGACAAAGTACAGGGTCAGCAGAAAAGGGGAAGACCCTCAACAAGGTGGACTGACAGAGGCTGCAACAATGAGCCAACTATAACAATGACTGTAAGGATGGTGCTGGATTGGGCAGTGTTTCGTTCTGTCATGCACAGGGTCGCTATGAGTCGGAATTGATTTGATGGCATTAACAACATAACTTTTATATGCACTGGGAAACCAAAAAACTCATGTGACTCGCTTTATTTTGATGGTTTGGAACTGAATCCGTAGTATCTCTGAGGTACGCCTGTATGAACCAGCGAAAATGGGTACGTTGCAGGTGAGTCCTGGGGAGAGAAAGTACAATAGGTTGTGGTCCCATCTCAACAGGATCCAGTCTCATGCCTGGTATTTTTCTGTACATTTTACTCATTCCTTCACCAGCTCACTCCTGCTCACCTGAGCTCACCTTCACCTACTAGACAGCAACAGTGACTACAACCACCACCTCCCTGCTTTGGTCACCAAACTTGACTGAGGCAACTCTTCAACTAGTAACTAACCAATTAAAAAAATTATTTTATTTTGCTAAATATTATCTGCATTTATTGTGTCTTACTGCAATCATCACATACCTTTATTTTCATTACATTATATACTCACTGCAATGAAAAAATATTCAAATCTGTTACATGCAGTATACAAAAAGTTACCACCCACTAGTGAGTTTGTTGGAGTTCTTGGGTTGGGGTGGTACAAACAGTTAACACATTTAGCTGGTAACCGGAAGAGTGAGGTTTGAGGCCACCCAGAGCACCTCAGAAGAAAGGCCTGACAGTCTGCTTCTGAAAATCAGGCATTGAAAATCCTATGGAGCACAGTAATTTTACTCTGACACATGGGGAGACACCACGAGTAGGAGTTGACTTGATGGCAACTGATTTCAGTGAGCTAATTAAATGTTAAATAATAAAGTAGCTGGTATTTTAAATGTTTACATTATATAAAAATCTGTGGTAACTTTTTTATATAGATATACAAATGTATAAGTATTTCAGTAATATCTGGGAGAAATGGTCGGGGTTTTGGGATGAGCAGAGAAGACCTTTATCTGTAGTGGTTAAGAGCTATGGCTGCTAACCAAAAAGTCAGCAGTTTCAATCCACCAGGCGCTCCTTTGAAACCTTGTAGGGCAGTTCTACTCTGTCCTTTAGGGTTGCTGTGAGTCAGAGTCAACTCCATGGCAATGGGTTTGGTTTTTCTGGGGGTATTTAAATTGATGGAATGCAGTCCTTTTATGTACTTTGGGTTTTAATTGACATATAAAACCATCTTCCCTTCTTCTACGATTATAAAGAAAATTCTGCCAGTTTCCTCTACAGTGAAACCTGTGAGAGCCAGAACTCAATGAGACTGCCTTGTTTTCCCACATCTTGCAAGTTTTCTGCCTTTGACAGGATGATGCAGTCTTGCCACTTTTCTATTGCTTGTTTTAATGAAAAATATTTGCGTTTTCCTTCTCTGACAGGTTTCCACCTTACACAGGTTCCAGCTATTGCAGGTTTTACTCTATTACTTTTAAATATTTGATCTAGCTATAAATTTGAGGTACAGATTGAAAAATTTTTTCCAGGTAACTACCCAGTTATCTCAATACCAGATAGCAAACAGTCTACTTCATACCTTTATCACATACTAAATACCTGCATGTATTCTGGTCTATTTTACACTTCATTTTGTCCCACTGATGGAACGTTGTACTATGTACCCGTACCACACTGTTTTAATACCTGCTTTTTTAAGGCCAGTCCTGCCTCATAACTCTTCTTTCTCAAAACTTTCCTGGCTATTCTTGATTTTTTCACTAGGAACTTTAGAATCAGTTGTATATCCCAACTCCTTTGCTCCCTCCTCCCCCCAAAATTCTGCTGCCATTTCTTCTCAGGACCTCATTAAATGTACTATTTACCTTAGGGAGCTCTAATATAATGATCTTGGATTTTCCTATCTGAAAGCATAGTATGCTTTTTCATTTCTTAAGGTCTTTTTTTTTTGTCCCTTAGTGACTAAATTCATTCCTGTGTATTTCCATTTTTTTCTTGCTATTATAAATGGAGTCTTTTCTTCTAGTGCACTTTAGCTTTAGTTTATGTATCTGAAGGTTACTGACTTCTCTTTATTAATTTTGTACCCTTACCAAACTCTTACTTGTCAGTTTTTCAGTTGACGCTTAGGTTTCTGTGTATACATTAAATCTACACATCTGCTGATAACAAATCTTTCACCAATGCCTTTCCAATTTTTATATCTTATTTTTTTCCCTTCTTGTTCAGCTGCTTTGGTCAGAACCTCCAAAACAAAGTTAAACAATGGTGATACTGAATAGTCTTATTTAATTTTTATGGGAATGTTTCTGTTTGATGATGGCTTTTAGATCAACACAATTTATTAAGAATGTATCTAATTTACAGATAATATAGAATTAATAGATTAAGAATGTATCTAATCAAGATCCATCTTAACTTTGAGAAATTTAAAAAAGTCAAGAATGATACTGAATTTATCAATTGAGTATGAGTATTATTTAATAAATTTGTTTAAAAGTAATGTTTTTGGAGTTAATTAGACAGCAAAACATTTGTTTCCTGTATTTGCCTTTTGAAAATAGTCATACAATTATTTAGGTAAAACAACATTCATTAAAGCATTATCATAATAGCACGAAACATGAAAAAACTGCCACCTATATAAAAAAAAAAATTTTTTTTATAGGAATCCGTTGAAGTAAATTAAGGTGAATGTAATTACACTCATTACATTCACTCATATAGTGTCACTCAAAATCATGTTCTCAAAGAAGATGAAAAATATTTACAGTGTTAAAGTTGGTTACAAAACTATAAATAGAACAATCTCTACTTTTAAAAATACACATTTGCTCAGAGAAAAACAAGACTAGAATACATGCACTCCAAATTTTGGCAGTAGTTTGTCTCTAGGTGAAAGGATGACAACTACTTTTAGTACTTTTAGTGTTTCCAAGCTTCTTCAATTAACATGCATTATTTTTAAAATAATGAAAAAGGTTAACTCAGACGACCAGGGTCATTATGTCTTCACTTTTATGATAACAACAATATATTTTTGGCATTATGCATACGTGTATATATAAAATATATTAACATATAATTAGTATTATTTATATTAAACAATTAGAGATTATTTATAGGTCCCTAGGTGGAGAATTTCTACTCTGTAACACATGGGTTTGCCATGAGTCAGAGCTGACTTGATGGCAACTAACAATAGATATTATTTACTATATAATAGCCATTTAATAATTAATATTAACTAAAGCCTAATGTCAAGTTGTCGTTATTGCTAACATATTAACATATTTTATATTAACATATGCACCAGAGCCTAAAACCCAGTATTTTATTTTACTGTGCAAATAAAGACATAATGTTGACTGTGGTGGAGGTCACAAAAATGTACAGGTGGAAAAAAACTGCATAGAAAACACACATACACGAGTGTATATAAAACTGGTATCTGTTGTCAATTTGGTCCCATCTAGACAGTTGTTAAAAAGAGCATGATGCTGAAGGCAGACAATTCAGTAACACCGATTACACTCAAGTTGTGCAACCATTCTCACCCTCCTTTTCCAAACTGTTCCTCTTCCATTAACATAAAACTCCCTGCCCCTCTAAGCTTCCTGTCTAATCTTTCGAGTTGCTGTTGATAAAACTGATGAGATCTGAATAAGGCTGATGGACTGTATCAATGTCAAGTTCCTGGTTGTGATACTGAACTGTAGTTACACAAGATGTTACCAGTGAAGGAAACTGGATGAAGGGTATACAGGAGCTCTCTATTATTTCTTACAACAGCATGGTAATATACATTACTTCAAAATTAAAAGTTTTATTAAAAAAAGGATGACATAATGACCATATCCTGTTCAGCATATGCAAAGATGGTATCCTGCAATCTCCTAAGAGCTTATAATTTCTTGTTTTAAATGACTAAATATGGTTATAACAAATCGCTTTTGTAGATTTAGCACCTGTATACTGGTGGCTGCTAGGTACTGTCAGGTTAAAAAAAATTCTAATACGCTTCACTTCATATTAATTGGGTATAGCAAATATTAAGCTCTTGGTTATATGCACTAGGATTCTGGGGTCCACTGGCCATATTTCTAGTTTTGCCACACAAGCCAGAAAGGAAAAGACTTTACACCACAAAATCGGATTTTATACAACAATCTGAAAATCTAATTGTTCTAATATGTAATGACAAAAACGTTCAATAAATAGTAAAAACCGCATGAGATCCTGGTTTTGGTTAAAACACAAAAACATATGTATAAAAAAAGGCTGGAAGAAAAGAACAAAATATTAAGTGTTTTTCTTTAAACGTTAGGATATGGATGATTTTATTACTTTCTATATTCCAAATTTTCCATAATTAATCTCTATTAATTTTATAATCATAATAAAAGTAATAAAAAAAACCCAATGGGTCCATTAAAATATCTTTAGAATATAGCATTCCCTCTGCACAAGCACCTTAAGTATTAAAATGATACAATGCTAATATATGAAGAAACACTTACACTAGACTGTCTTCATTAAAGTCTGGCTGAAGATTCTCAAGAGGAAACAAAGATCTAAAATCAATTCCCATATTGAAAAACACAGCTGCTATATCAGATAATGATGGTATCCAGGGCCACACTGGTGAGTCACTGAAGATATCTAGTTAACAGAAAAAATATTTTATTCCAAATCCTGGGTCCAAACACTCACAGTTGCAAAGTGATAATCGGCAAGTAAAACATGGATTGTGAGTATGATTTTCTAGAACTGACAGATTCTAATGATATTTTAACAACACAGTTAGGAATTATGTATTTCCAAATAAATGTAAAGGAAATGACATTTATGAAGAAAACAGTGATGAGTAAAAATAAGATGAATAAAAAAATGGTATTTACGATAAAAACAGTGATGGATAAAAGGCTGTACTCAGACATAACACATTTTGAAATGACTGGGAATAACAATGTTAAAACCCAATTACTATTAACACAGGAATATTGTATCACCTTCAGTGCATTTATACTCCCAATTCTCAAAAGAGATGAAACAGGTAAACCACAATGTTTATTATATAAAAGCTCTCAAAGGCAAAAAAGCAACTGCCACGCTTCTGCAGTGTATGCTTTCAATCTCCTCAGTGCATTATCAGTACAGTACTGTTGCTAAATAATAAGCCAATTAAAAGTGACTGACTAAATAAATGAATCAACTTGCAACTATTTATCCACTTACCCAGCAAAGTAAACCATGACTTAGCAAGTATTAGATAAGAACTGCTACGTACAAGATTTTAGGCCCTTTTTCTCAAATGTAATTAGAAAAACCCAGATATTCACCTCTGACTGAGTTTCATTCTTATAAACTTTTGATTACAAAAATAATTTTTATTTCATATTTTTAAATGTACTAACAGCAATGGGACACCTTGTAAATAGCAATCAATAATACATACTGTTAATCACAGTAAATTTATACACTTACCATTCCTGATTGTTATTTCCATCAATGTACTTAAAATCTGCACAGACACAATACAGTCTGTATGAACTGACATCATCTGTCAAAAGCAGATAAAAATAAGAGTATCAAAGAGAAGAAAGAACATATGAGTATTTTACTATTTGGCAGGCTTTATGTACATTTCATTTAACACTTACAACAACCCTAGCTGCTCATTACAGACACAAGGCAAATGGGCTCAGGGAGATTCAATACCCTACCCAAAGTGATATATGGGGGGAGCTGGAATTTAAATTCAGATCTGATTTTGAAGTCAGGGCTCTTTCCATTATAACACACTGCTTCTTTTTACAAGTTTCATTTATAATCAGACAATATTTTAAACTATCTAAAAAATACCTTTCTAGTTCATATGATATGAAACCCAAAAACCGTAAAGGAAATGGCTGCTAAGGTTGAACACATTATGGCAAAAATCAAACCACAAACTAGTAGAAATATTTAAAAAGATATAAATATGCAAATTAATAGGGCAATAAACTTTCAAAAAGATGTTCAATATCATCATTAATCCAGAAATGGAAAGAAAAACAATGACAAGATCATTAGTTGACTTCAAGGTTGGCAAAGACCAAGAACATCGGTAATACTCGTTATTAACAAGGATACTAGAAAGAGGTAGTCCTATGCGCCACTCGTGTTAGTCTAATCTGGTAAAATCTTTTAAGTAACTGGGTACTCGCCAAGTTATCATACGTTGGTCTAGTCAGTCTTTTTACCTACAGGAATTTAGATGCAGAGCCATATACTTTACATACAAATTTTACAAGACGGATTTGTGGGAATAAAATCTCAAGTTGAAACAAATTAAAAAAAAAATCTTGACTGAAACCAACTGCAAGGTGGTCTTACAAAGGTAAACATCTTGGACCTGCTATGTCTATCTTTCTCTTTTGCTTTGGAGACATGGATCATAATAAATCTGAAATGTAAGGGGCATTAAACCAAACTCTATTTTCAGTCAAGCACATGGCCTGTGTTGTTTTTGTCACAAAATCAGCTGTTTGTGTTGTTAAGCTTTGCCACTAGGGGACAGCACCATTGACAGGAACACTGAACACAGAGCAAATTTAGAGTAAGAGTCATTTTGGAGGATGATGAATTCTACAAGTGGGCAGTAATCAGGTAAGTGTGTGAAGAAGTGCATATAACAATCTTATGTCTATCAACTGGAACTGGGTTAAATTTTACTTGGATCCACAATCAACACCCACGGAAGCAGTCGTCAAGAAATGAAATATGTTGCAGCGGGCAAATCTTCTGCAGAAGACCTCTTTAGAGTGTTAAAAACAAAGTTTTTTTTTTGGAGGATTAAGGTGTACCTGACCCAAGCCATGGTGTTTTCAATCATCTCATATGCCTACAAACAAATGCTATAAAGCCATTAAAAAGGATGATATATAGTTATACTAAGATGAAAAGACCTTAACAATTTATTGTTATCTAAAATAAACAAGTTATAAAAGAGCACACGGGCTATTTATGTTAAGCTTTATAACAATCTGTAGAGAGATCTAGAAGAACACTGACCAAAATTTAATAGTCTTTGAAAATTAAGGACTTAGGAGTTCAGCTTTCCTTTCTACATCTCCTTTCCATTTGAACTTTTCACAGTCAAATTCCCTTTGAAAACAGTTTAAAAAAGTTAATTGTCTTCTCGTCTACTATACTTAGACATTCATGATAAAAATCACAAAGATGCAGACATTTTAATTGCATTTTATCACTTAAATCTGTTGTTATTCTTAGGTGCGGTTGAGTCGATTCTGACTCATGATGACCCTTTGTACGACAGTATGAAACACCGCCTGGTCCTAGGCCATTCTCTCAATCATTGTTATGTTTGAAACCCTTGTAGCCACTGTGTCAATCCATCTCATTAAGGTACTTTCTCTTTTTCGCTGACCCTCTACCAAGCATGATAGCCTTCTCCAGGGAATAGTCCCTCCTGATAACATGTCCAAAGTAAATAAGATGAAGTCTTGCCGTCCTTGCTTCTAAAGAATATTCTGGCTATACTTCTTCCAAGACAAATTTGTTCATTCTTCTGACAGTTCATGGCATATTCAATACTCTTCTGCAACATGATAATTCAAAAGCATCAATTCTTCAGTCTTCCTTATTGATTGTCCCACCTTCACAGGCATATGAGATGATTGAAAACACCATGGCTTGGGTCAGGTACACCTTAGTCCTCCAAAAAAAAAAAAAAAAAAAAAACTTTGTTTTTTAACACTTTAAAGAGGTCTTCTGCAGAAGATTTGCCCAATGCAACATATCATTTTATTTCTTGACTGCTGCCTCCATGGGTGTTGATTGTGGATCCAAGTAAAATGAAATCCTTGATAACTTCAGTATTTTCTCTGTTTATCATGAAGCTACTTATTGGTCCAGATGTTAGGATTTTTGTTTTCTTTATATTGAGGTGTAATCCATAATGAAGGCTACAGTCTTTGATCTTCAGTTAAATTTATAAAACACTGATTACGACCACAGCATTAAAATGAATATGATATTACACTTTCTAAATAATTATTTACAAGTTGTTAAGTCTTTCCACCATGCAAATGAACTTAAAATTGTAAAGAAGAAATGTGACAAAGTCTTACACAGAGAAGGTGCTTAGTGAATGATTATTAGTTTGATTTTCAAAGAATAAGTATGAAGTATATAAATAAACTTTTTGAACATGCTTGTGTGTCATAACAAAATGGCTACAGTAATGATGGGCCCATATCAAGACAAAAATTAACACAGACAAATATAACTTCTTATTTGGAAGTTAAAGTAAAAACAGATTACATAGAGAATAATGAAGCCCTGGCATGACAGCAGATGTACTTTTGAATTGTAATGAATAGAAGTATCTTGGTGAGATAGATGGTCAGAGTCTCACTGAAAGCTCTGCTGATAAGACCGAATCTAAAGCACCTGCCCTGTTACGGTGAGGACAACACTCTAAGGGCGACACTGACAAGCTAAATACAATCAGGAAAGTAAAGGGACTAGAAATTTAGGGACCTGAGAACATTTGGTAAGGGCAGGAATGAGGGTCATCATAGTAGTTTTAAAATAACTGAAGGACAGTTAGCTAGATGACGATTATTCTGGAAAGCTTTAAAAAAGATAATTAGTACCAACATATGAAAATCATAAAGGGGAAATTTTTTACTTAACTAGGACTGCTAAGGAAACCCTGGCAGTTAAGAGCTACGTCTGCTAACCAAAAGGTTACTGAGGTCTAAGTAATGAGCCACTGATCACTGGGAACAAATGTTCTTCCTCCAGAGTCTTGGCAACACTTCTGTCTGGAATGTTCTTCATTCCAGTGGCTAGGGTCATTCCTTCACTTACCTCAGGTCTTTACTCAGACCTCACCTTATCAGCAAGGCTTTCATGAACAACCTTTTATTAAAAAACAAACTTTTCCTCCTATTCTGGTACTACCTATATCTACCTTAGCCTACTTTAATTTTCTTCACAGCAGTTATCAAGCGATATAATATAAATATGTGCACGCACATATTTTTGTCTGTCTTCTCTATACTAACAATGTTGGTTTCTTGAGATTGGAGACATTCCTTTTGCACTACTGTTATCTCCAGTGCCTGGCACACAATTGGCACTCAAAAATATAAGAAAAAAATTAATGAAAGGTTACACTGGAATATCTCAAGTCCTTGCCAAATATGAAATTCCTTGAAATTCTATCTTTAAGTTCAGAGTAAAAACTCTGTATTCTTTTCCCATGCCTCACTTCATAAATAATATAGTTCTCTGATACCACTGCTAAGTTACCATTTCGATAAAACAAATATTAAGCCAATTATAACTATATGATTTAAAAATTAAATATAAATGAGAAAGAGAATGTTCAGGTAGATTCCATCCAAATCCTAACATGTATATAAATACCTTCACAAAAATGGAAAAAAAAAAAATCAGTACATAAACATTACACGATCCCTTCTAAAACCGTAATAGTGATTTACCAGTGTGACGAGATGTCTCAGGCACAACTAGTATCATATACTAGCTATACTATCGCTTCCTTTATAATCTCTTTACAGTGACTCTTTTTGTCTCATTGGAACCCTGGCTGTGCAGTGGTTAAGAGCTCAGGCTGTTAAGCAAAAGTTAAGCAGTTCAAATCCACCAGACACTCCTTGGGAACGCTATGGGGCAGTTCTACTGTCCTACAGGGTTGCTATGAGTTGGAAATGACTCGATGGCAATGGGTTTCTAACCTACTTACGTCATAGGCTTGATGTGCTAGATTTATTTTTTCTCTATTAATGTGCAGATAAAATTGTATTTTAAAAAGTTTGACTAGGAAATACAGTAGGGGACAACTACAATCCCCAAAACATTTTTCTTACCCGAAATAGCCACTTTAATACAGGTTCAGGACACTGGACATTGTGATAAGCAGAAGTAAGAAAGCCTTGTGTTATCAAAAAAATCTGATCTGTTTTTCCTGATCTGAAAAACAAAGTGAAATCAATATGACTGTAACCTTGATGGGAAAACAACTCTACCACTACCACTACCACATCTGACATAATCATGGAAATGAGCAAGTAAATCATCTCAGACCATTTGGTGCACTCTAAAAAAATAAATAGATAAAAAATAATTTTTTTTTTTTCTATATCCTAATGTGCATGGGTCACTCAAAAGGAATGCAACTGATAGCCCAAAGCTGATCCAGTCTGTTGGCTCCATACTTAATTGGTAGACAAAAATCTGTATCTGTTGGCAGTGTCAAGAAGGAGACTATCAAGTCTCAAACAATTTCCTGTTTCTGCCAGCTTGGGAACGTACTTCATTAAAGCTCACAGGGCCAGAATCAATGCAGTTTCTCTGGAGCTGAGATAGTGTGCACTGAGAAAGACTAGACCAGCTGAGGCACTGTGGTAGAGACTGATCGTTGCTTGTACTAACATCTCCATTCTTGATATCCTTGGTGACAGAACTCTGATTTAGCTGGGCACACTGGCTGCCTGGAGTAAAAATTGCTTCTCAGCCTCCCTTATAGCTAGACGTGGCCATGCTAAGTTCTAAACAGTTAACCGTAAGTAGAAACGCTGTACGCAATTTCTGGGAATTTGAATGTCAAAGCACCTACAGCTCCTGTGCTAGGGACAGCGGAGCAAAAAGATGATATGGTGACACCAACACACCAGTCCTGGACTTCCTACCTCGTAACTTCTTTCATTTAAGAAAAAATATACTTTTTGTTTAAGCCATTGTTATTCTGACAGCCAACGTTAATACATAGTGACCTTAATCCTAATTAATAAAGGCATGTGATGTGCCAAATAACTACCCTATGCTGCTTCCAGTAATTAAATAAGAAAGCACAAAGGGCATTTAGAATAAAAGGAAATAGGAAGCTGGCTAGATCATAAATTAGCCTTTTAGAAATCACATCAGTCATACGTCTTTTAACTTTTAATACAGAAAAGAGTTAAATGTCTATTTTTCTACTTACTTAAGAATAAGCCTTTCTATAGCACTTTGTCCAATGAAACCACAGTCTCTTAAGTCCAGAGTGTGCTGGTTAAAGATTTTCCCAGAATTGAGGAAGTGAAATATTTCTTCACCGGGATGATGATCGGGTATAGCATCAGCTGTAACTGAAAATTTCTTTAAAAATTCCCTGAAATTATAATAAAAAAAGGGGGGGGGGGAGACACTGAATACCAAATAGTTATACTGCATATGGTTTTGTACTTAAAAAAAATTGTATTCAAGGGAAAATTTTTTTTTTTTTTAATAATATTTTATTGTGTTTTTGGTGAAAGTTTACACAGCAAGTTGGGGCTACCCTTTGTCAGTCTCCACACATCTCGTCAGTGACATTAGTTACATTGTTCACACTGTGTCAATATTTTTGTTAAATGTGTCTGGCTGTTCACATTTCCAGTACTCCAGTTTCCCTGTCCCCTTATCTTCTTATCTTTGCTTTGGATTAAATGTTGACCTTTTGGATTCAAACACATTTTTTTTTTCAGCAGAGCACTGATCTATGGGGAAGATTCTTTATTGTGTGTGTCACTATGCTTCTCTGTTAAGAAGCTATCTCAAAGGATAGTTTTTGTTCCAGGTTTAAAGAGTGTCTCAAGGAGTCCTCCGGTCTCAGGTGGTCCAGTTAGTCTGGCCATTCTTAAGAATTTGAGAAGGAAAAAAAAAATTTTAAAGACCAATGTTAATCCCAGATTAGAAGACTAGCATTAAAAAAAAAAAGTATGTTTTTGTTTCTCTCACTTTTTGTTAGCAATTAGTCCAAATCCACTACGTGTGTCTGTGGACAAGAACAATAATCAAGAGAAAAGACCAAAGACGTAACTTAGCCCTAACATTTTAGTTTTCTAATCCATCAGAGATGGATAAAGATTCGTCAGATTATTCACTAATAACCATCAACAGTCATTTATTTTACAAAAACAGCATTAAGAAACTTATACACTTAGGAGGCTACACACTGGAAAAATGCTCTACCTGTGCTCTTCTAAGAGGCCATCCTCATCGTCTGTACTGTCTGGATCGCCAGTTCTTAGTGGGGATTTAATGCCTCGGCCCTGCCTTATATCTTCCTGTAGCTGCTTCTGCAGTTCATCTAGCCTACAAATTGAAACAATGCTACAATAAACACAGTTTACCTTAAAAATAGTATATGCCTAGAAGAAGCACAAAGAAAAACGCTTATTAAGTACCTCGTTGTATGACAGATTTGGTCACACTACACTATGAGTCAAATCATGTCTCCCAAATACACCCCAATATATAGTGTACCTTTTCTTTAAAACATAGAAAATCTATTTTAGATCTTGAACTTTTACCCAGCTACCAGTACGGTATTAAAGTAGTATTCCATTGCATAAAAGATTTGAGTATTTCTTTATAGCTGGAACTTCCAGAATGATCTGTCCAAATCATTTAGAGAAAGGGGAAGGAAAAAAGGCAAAGAATAAACATCTCTAACTTGATTATCACCTCTAATTTTCAATGCTCATTTGACTTTTAGTAGACCAACAACACAGTACATTAACTAGGCCCTCCAGCAGCAGCAGTAGTCATCATTATCATTATCACAACATCTAACACCTACTGAACACTTACTTTGTGACAGATATCGGACTAAGGCCTTGGTTATGTACCCTTTTAGCCCTCACAACAAACCCATGTGGTAGTTTGCTATAATCCCATTTTATGGATGAGTAAACAGACATTAGAAAAGCTAAGTAACTTGCTCAAACTCACCATACCAGGAGCTGGGATTTAAAACCAGGCAGTCAAGCTCCTGAGTCCTTGCTTGTACTGCTTCTCCGAGATTATTTTAATCTAGGTTCCCATTCTCAGCCCCAGCTCCACCCCACAAAACCCTATGTCTAGGTTAACTGAGTATGGCAGAATATTAAGTAACCACTAAATGTACTGCTCTGTCAGTACAGGGAAGAGTCAATCAACAAACCAAACTAGCACCTCAGCCTTTGGTCTGTGTGATGTTCAATCTTAAATAAGCAACTTCAGGTTTTGTATCACTGATCAATGAATTCATGAAATATTAAAGGAATTTTTTAACAGAGGGGAATAACTTTGACCTATTGAGTCTCTGAAAAATTCCTAAAGTTAAAATACTTAGTTATGAAGTTTGGCACACAAGTACACCAACTTCCACGTAATCAGGCCAGTTGAGCTTTTAGTGACATTCTCAGGCTGGTTTCAAGCCCCCTCTTATCACCAAAAGCAGGCTGTAACTAACCACAAACTTTGATTTCTCTGTGTGTGTGTATAGGAGGGAATGGCTGTTGTAATTCTAAATCTTTCCTTAAAAGACTAACTTGATGGAGAAATAATATGTGGACACGCTGGTTAAAAACTTGGAGTTGGTAGGCATACAAGCATTTTAAAAAATTATTTGGATCAAGAATTTCAGCTATCAGATACCAGTTGTGATAAACAGAGAGGAATTTATAGTAGCAGTTAATACATACCAAGAATACCTGGATCTTGTGATCTCTAGTCTATAAGCAAGATAGAACACCTTATTCCTAACAAAGCTCACTGCAGAAGTACTGCTAGGAAGATACGAACACAATATGCATGCTTATTTCTCATGACTTTTTAAGCTAAATTAAAAGTAAGCCATAAAGAAAGCAGAATGGAGGTGTGCCAATAGGGCAACTCTGAAAACTTGAGAAAAATAGCTCTGTAATGTCAGTCTGGGACAAACCACACTTCAAACAAGCAAGATGTTAAATTTAACAAACTAAGCATGATGCTAACCTTTGAGTGTCTTCCTTCTCCTTCACTAGACGCTCTAAAGTATTTGTATAAGTTCCACTATGAACATGTTCCTAGAAGAAAAAAATTTAGAAATACTTTACAACATATCTCAGTAGAAGAACCGGGGTGTTTAAATTATTCAGAGTACTAAAGATTATTTTCTATTTCAGTAACCTGAGCCATGATACCTTTCTTAAAAGAGAATTTTCACCATCATGCTTTAATTAAATCTAGTATTTTATATTGCAGGCAATTTAATTTTACCACCTTTAAGGAAAACTACTACTTATAAAGAATCATGTTAGTTACAAGGAACCAAATGCAAATACCCAAGGGCCCAGTGACTACCCTCTATTTACTTTCAAACACTATTTCAGGGGAGTAACACTTATTTTTGGTGTTACCATGGAACATTAGCACCTTCCCCATCAAATTTTACAGACACCTAAGAATTTAATTCAGCTAATTCCCAAGAGAGAATGAAGGAAGCACTTTATAAATAAAACTGCACACCACAATTAACAACATTTCTACACTCTACCTTCATTTACAGCAGTGGTCTCCAAAGCAGGGGGTGTGCAAGGTGATCCATTGGGGTGCAGGAAGAAAATAATAGAACTTCTATTTATATGGAACTTCTATAGAGACTCCAGAACTTAGTATATAGTAACCTCTATATAACTTCTACAGGAAAATACTTTTTTCCTCTTCATTTTAAATTATTTCCGCATGTTTTAGAAAGTATACAGTAGTATAGTGGTACATGTATATAATCTACAATTTATACATATATATTGGAGTACATGCTCAATTTTTTTTTTTTTTTTACCTAATAAAACTGTATGTGATCAAAAAAGTTTGGAGACCACTGATTTACAGTAATAAAACTAAAGATATTGGAAACTCATTAGCCAAACAAGAGCTGTACCAGTTTCAGTTCAATTATAAATCACAGCAAATACTAAATTTTAAAATAAGCTCTAAAATCTGTTCTTCTTTCACTAACCCACCCATCTTCCCCTCTTCAAGTAGAGATGAATATCCTGGAACTACTTACTGTATTATCTGATGACTGAGGTCTAAGCCCCTTGGGAAGAACAGGAGACGTTCCTGTGGTTGCAGGAGTCTGACTGAAGTTCAAAGCCATTATTTCTTCCAGTGATTTTAGTGTTTCCTCTTCCTCATCACTGTCTAGGTTGTAATCTAAACTTTCTTCATCACTATCAAAATTACCCCTTAGTTTCCTTTTCAGTGCACTGCTACCTGCATTGGGATTTCCTGAACTCTCTTTATCTGGAGGGGCCTCATCTGAAGGAGCAGTAGAGCTTGGGATACATGGCACAACTTCCAAAGCAGCCGGAGGAGACCTGGTAGGAGTGCCACATTCTGAATGCAAAGATTCCCCAGACACCTTCCCTGAAGATATATCAGAATCAGCCTTATTAGTCTTTGATTTGTGTTCCTTGTGTTTGGAGGACTCTGCAGAATGCCCAGAACATTCTCTAGATGAGGAACGGTCTTTATCTTTTTTAGAGACTGGAAGAGTGCAATTTTTAGCATTTAATGGTACCCGAGAGGAACCAGCACTTGGAACATGGGAAAGTAATGGTAGAAGTTTTGTCTCCTTTGATGTCCCAGAGCTAGCAGTTTTATTTTTCTGAAGGTTGCTAGCTTTTTTAACTGCAGATTTTTCCTGAGGTGAAGACAAGTGGGGTTTCTGCATCTTAGTCTCTTTGGTACTTGCCACACAGATCTGGTCATTATTCCTGGAAGAATGGTGGCCAGAGTGTGAAGGTGCCAAGCCTGCAGAGGAGGGATCAGCTTCATCATTTGATTCCTTGGAGGATATATCTTCCAAACGCAACACATCACCAGGTGTCTTCAGTGCGATGTGTCTTATAAACTTCTCTCTCCGATGTGGTCCATCAGGATGCTTCTCAAGGAAGGACTCTTTTGCTCTTGGTATTATAGACTCCCTTGTGCTTTTCAGATCTGAGTTCATAGAGTTCCTTTTTCTTTTGTCAAGGAATTTATTCTTAGAGCCTGCTAAAATTAAATTTTTGCCAGATTAGTGAAAAGTATACTTTCCTATCTTAGTAAAGGTTATTCAATGAGCATCTAGAACACCCTGAAGAAATGCCTAAATTCTAAAAGCTTAGGCTGAGATTACTCACCACATATGTAATAAGGAAAAAAAAATACTATTATTTATTAACTGAAAAATACTAGTGTTAAAGAAATATAAAAATTATATAGTTGTTCCAATAAAAGAATTCCAAAAGCATGTTCCCTCGAAGTAGACATATATTTTTTTTTTTAGATCAAGAACCACCTGGTTTCAGGAATTTAAGACTTGTACATCTACATTTACAGTTCCTTAAAACACATGTAGAATAACTAGTAGAAGGCAGACAAATTTTAATTTTTCAAAATAATTCACCCAAGTCTTCCACCTAGCATTTAATTATTATTTATTCTTTCCTATCTCTCTACAGCTGTCTGTGTGTTAGGAGCTCCACCCTAAAGCACTTTAATAACCACATATATTAGAGTTAATCAGTTTAAAAAAATTTCTTATTGTGCTTAAAAAATGTTTCATTAATTTACTCTTAATATTCACTGTTCATTATAAAGTCACTCTTTGTATAATCAGTATTCTCAAAATCAAGTTACCCTATACCAAGTTTCTGAATATTGACACGTGTCCCCACTCCCCAACAGTTCAATTAAAAAAAATGAACTTGAACCAAGAGTTACACAGTTATTATCTGAATTGCTTGATCAACTCAATCTGGAAAATTCAATTTACAGTAACGAATAATTATTCAAACAATGTATAAACAAATAAGAGTCCCTATCTCCATTCTTTTACAAATATCACCCACTACCTGAACAAAGCATCCCATGCCCACTGTTCTCAGCAGTTAAATGACTGGGCCACTTACAGTGCAAGAAGATAAATTAAATGGCTAAGAAAAGTAAAAGACTTAGGGTAGACTTACACTGATAATCTCAATTTTAAATTTAGGGTTACAGAGAAGATAGCTACTGAGCAGCCAGTTCACATTTTGTTTCATTTTCCCTACAGGGCGATTCTACTATATCCTACAGGGTTGCTATGAGTTGAAACTGACTCAACAGCAAGGGGTTATAGAAGTCAGATAATTTACACATAGCTACTAATGAGAAAGCTTGCTTTGGTCAGACTTATCCAAGAGGAAAAATGTGTGGGAAATACTTAGGACAAATCAGCTTAAAGAACTTTTAACATTTAGAATTAAAGAAATGTGAATTGGTACTACAGGCAGGATTCCCTTCCGCAAGTTCTTTAGGGCAGTGAATTAACTTAAAAAATTTCATGATTCCTTTTATACTCTTTTACAGCCTGTAGAAGGGAGCCTGGTGGCCTAAGAGTTAAAGCGCTTGGCTGTTAACAAGAGGTCTGCGGTTCGAACCCACAAGTTGTTCTGTGGGAAGAAGATATAGCCATCTGTTTCCACAAAGATTTACAGCCTTGGAAACCCTATGAGGCAGCTCTACTCTGTCCTATAGGGTCACCATGAGTCGGAATCGATATTTTTTCAAATCTATTGATATGGTTCAGTGGTAGAATCCTTGCATTCCACGTGGGAGACCGGGGCTTAATTCCTAGGCTGCATCTCAGGCACAGCCACCACCCACCTATCTGTTGGCAGAAGCTTGCATGTTGCTAAGATGCTGAACAGGCTTCAGTGGCGCTTTCAGACTAAGACAGATTAGGAAGAAAGGCCTGGCGATCTACTTTCAAAATCTGCCAGTGAAAACCCTATGGATCACAATGGTCCGACCCCTAACCAATCAGGGGGACGGCACAGGACCAGGCAGCATTTCGTTCTGTTGTGTATGGGGTTGCCATGAGTTGGGGTCAACAACACTGATATATGAAAGACTGAAACATAAAATACTCGGTTAAGAGAGGGGTTAAGTTTGTAAAGAGGAAAAATCCAAATGTCCATTATTTGGTTATTAATAATTAGTTTGGGGACTATTACTAATGAATGTACCAGGATAGATTAAATTTGACCTCAAAATTCAGTCAAAGGACACAGCCTCTGGAAGACCAAAGAGCCAAATACCTACTCCACAAGATTTCTGAAATCCCTGCCCTTTTCATGTGTTTAATGATCATGTGAGCGTGTATATCACCATCACAACTGAGAAGCGTAACACTAATATGAACAAGATACGCCATTTGCATCTGTAGTATCTATTCACAACCTGATAAAGATAAGCATTCCTAGGCATTTTTCATTCTAGAGTGAAAAATCCCCTTCTGTTCTTTATATACTGAAATCCTGTCGGTCAACTGAAGTATAAATGCATATTTATCATTAGAAGAATAAAATGTTATAATTATTATTAATTGTAAAAATTAATGACGCTTACAAAATATACCCCAAAATATTAGCAAGAAAAATACAAGTGAAGGCAATCATCTTAAGTCCGCCTCTGAAAATGTGAGGCAAACATCTTTTTAAAGCAGTACTCAAAAAATGCAGAATGGGGGATTGTACAAATGAAACTATTTCAGCTACCACTGACAAAATCTGCAAACCCAGGAACTGAGTTTTTTTTTAATCTTAGTCATTACCAGACAAAACGGAAAGCTGAACAACCTGGTGACAACACCACCACCGCAAGTCCCCTAAACTGATGGAGCTGCTGAAAACATTCTGTTCTTCTACTCACCCCAATGCAGTGATGATCTATTTACTATCACAAATATGCAGTACAGTGAGCGCAGGAACAATGTTGAGGCTGGTAAATTGTTGTTCCTGTACTATAACATCAAAATTCACTAAAATTTAACTATTAAAATCCAAACATTTTAAGAATTTTTTTAAAGAAAAAACCACATACAACTTCAGATTTATTTTTGTATTCTAGAAATTCCTTCTGCGATGGTGAAATATGGTTTCAGCCCTGACTAAGGTTGATTTTAACACTCGGGACACTTGGTCAAAATGCAATAACCCTCTAGAATATACCAGAAGATGGAGTATTACGCACAGCCTAAAAAACGAATCAGAACTTTGTCTCTGTACTCTTGTTTTTTCATCTGTGAGAGTAATTATAAGATTGTGAGGAGCAAATAAATTAAAAGCAGAGAACAGAGATGGCACATAAGTGCCCAATAAATGTTAGCTATTATTATCATGTCCAATTTATCTTGCTGAACAGGAAAATTTGTAAAGTCTGTTTTTCAAAGTTTGTAGTCATAGCAGGAAAAAAAAAATCTGATACACCAAACTACTAACAGTTGTTATTTCCGGAGGTGTTTCATTTTCTGTCCTATAAATTTTTGCAGTGCTTGAGTTTTATAACGTCCTATTTTCTAACCAAAAAAGATAAAGATACTTTAAGAATCACTGAGTTAACAGGAGCTGTTTGTTTTGTATTTTTTCAATCAATAGATACTAAAAGTACAAACTAGTATCATGTATGAGTCCTTGAAACTTGATATTAAAAAGGGATCTTTTGAGAATATTGGGAAACTGTTTTGGATCATCATAATAGTTTCAACCTTATGTGAATCATCTTTAACATTGTATCAAGATCTCAGATATTATTCCACAATTCCAAGAATAAAAGATTATGCTTCTTAACACTGCCAGTGATACAGAAAAAGAACACTGAATACCAAGATGACCAATACATGTGAGAAACTTAAGACAGAGAAAGGTCAAGGTAAACTACAGGTTACACATGGTAAGTGCAAGGGCTGTTCTTCTCTACTATAATTTTACCGATACTCTTAACTAATCTAAGACACCCAACTCAACGCTAAGGAGAGGACTGCATGTTTAAACAAACTTACTTTTAAAAAGGACCTTTAAAAGAGAAAAATTCATTTACAAATTCATAAACTTAACATATTGATTCTACCTGAAGCAGGTTCCCATGATTCAGAAGAGGATCTTTTCCTTGAGAGATGTCCATTTTCCTATTAACAAAAGGAGAAAAAATTATATTACAAGTTGGGGCAGTAAAGAATGTGCAGTTTTCTTCATAACATTTAAATATGGATTTCTAGACTAAATAAAGCAAGCTGGAGGTAATTCCAACTTCTATAATAAAATACGTAAAAGATTTTAAGTTTTAGTGTAAAAATGAAGAGCATTTTTAGTATAAAAATGTTGTAAAAACAAAGTTACCTTTCACAATACTAGTTTAGAAATTTATATTAATAACAAAAGTTAAAATTATATTAGAACACAGCATTATTGTGATAAAGGATTAATTTAGAAATAACAAGCCTAATATTCACCAATCAAATGGACACAACTTACTTTATTTAAGTGCTGATGTACCACCAAACACAGAAATCCTATAAAAATGAACCAAAATGTCTAACCTCTATTGATCATTAGCAAATCTCACTAGCAAAGGCACCAAATTCCTTGCAAATCAGCCCAAGGATTCACAAATATATTTTCCAGCAATATACAATGCAACAATTTCCATTTACTCCTAGAACTGCACAGCTGGGTTTATTTTTGGCCTATCTGGCTTTAAAATTTCATAGTACCTTATTAACTTAGCATTTTCTTGATTATCTAGTTTTTATTTGCCCTGTATGCAGAGAAGCTCTTTGAAACAGACGTACTCCACAACTTGATTTCCTTGGGGAGAGGGACAGTTTTTTATGCTAACCTGATATAAATTTGGTCTATTCTGAAAGGAGAAACCTGATAAAGTTAACATCTGGAGCATTTTCTAAGTTTTCTAAGACCCATACTCTCTAAGATTTATATACAAGGCAGTCCCCAGGTTAGGAACCAGATCCATTCCAGTCTGCCTTTAAGTCAAATTTGTAAGTAAGCTGTAACAAGTGCATATGGTTCTTCATTTAACCTTACTTTAGTTCAAGGAGCCCTGGTGGTGCAGTGGTTAAGGGTTAAGAGCTACAGTTGTTAATCAAAACCATCAGCAATTTGAATCCACCAGCCAGCCGCTCCTTGGACACCCTATGGGGCAGTCCTACTCTGTCCTATAGGTTAGCTATGAGTAGGAATAGACTCAATATCAACAAGTTTCGTTTTTGGTGTGGTTTAGTCTAAGAAAGAGCCTTGGTGGCACAGTGGTTAAAGAGCTCGGCTGCCAACCAAAAGGTCGACAGTTCAAATCCACCAGCCACTCCATGGGAGAAAGAAGTGGCACTCTGCTTCCATAAAAATTACAGCCTTGGAAACCCTAAGAGGCAGTTCTGCCCTTTAGGTTGCTGAGTTGGAATAGACTCAACGGCAGTGGGTTTAGTACAGAAGGCACAAAGCCTTTTCAATAATTTAAAAGCTGTGTGTGAAGGTGATTGTGATGAATTTGTTGCAAGCAGGGGCTGGGTGAATTGTTTCCAAGTGAGGGCAAAGTTACACAGCATTAAAGGACAAGGTTAAGTTGTCTCTAAGTAATCTGGGGACATACTGTACTCTAAAACCAGTGGGTCTCTAACTTCAAAGTGCATCAGAATCATCTGGAGGGCTTGTTAATCAGATTGCTGGGCTACCCACCCCCCCCCCAACGTTTTTAGTTTAGTAAAGCTGGGGTGGGGCCTGAGAATCTGCATTTCTAACATGTGTCCAGCTGATGCTACTGGTCTAGAAGCCTTATTTTGAGAACCACTGCTCTAAGCCATTTCTTCCTGTTTTAGAGTTTCCATTCCTCAAGTGTCTCCCTTCAGCAGAACATAATCTGAAAATGCCTATACTTACTTTTCAAAAAAGAACACTTAATTTCCAGATTAAGGTCTTTGTTCTTTGTCTGAAAAAATTAAGCGAATGGCTTTACTGAACTGAATGAAGGAGCTGGAGGATATCTAATGAAACCAACTTCTACACAAACTGTGCATCAACATTTCCTCAAAGATATCAACATGATGTAACAACTACTAATATTTTTAGATAGTATTCTAAACATGATACAGCAGTAGTCAAAGTTAATTCAGTAACTATCGCACATACCAGGTTTGAAAGATTACTTTTTCCATGTATGACATTGTTCTGCTTGGTTTGTTCCTGCCTCGGTTTAAATTTTCTTCCTATACTAGTGGATTTTAAGGAAAGATTGCTTGCTTCCGAGAAGGAATTTTCTGAGTTGATTCTCTGCTTAATTTGCTCCTTTCTCATCTTCCTTAGTGCTCTTTCTCTGCAATAAGATGCTAGTGATGACTGAAACTTATCTCCAAGTGGGCTTTCTCCTGAGTGATGCCTGGACACACTGCTCCTGCTAAGGCTTCTGGAGTTGTTCTTGAAGATATTAGCTTCTGCCACTGTGGCTTGACCTTTGGAGTCTGCATTCCTTTTGTCTTGATCTCTGTCACTCTCCTTCCTGCTATTTTCATGCATGAACACGGACTTTCTTCTCTCTGGAGATCGGTGTTTTTTCTTTCGTGCCTTCATCTCTTTTGACAAGCGATATGAAGAAGGCATATACATTTCTGTAACCCCCTTTGAAAATTTGGTGACTAGTGACACACAAGGGCAACGTGATTCATGAACACTGTGATCTTTATGGTGCTCTTTAACACCTTTCATGAAAACCTCTAAAATAGGGCTCTTTTCTGATGGCATCCTTTTGGGTTTAGATTTTTCCGGTGAGGATAATTTCCTTTTAAACTGTTCTGTCCCAGTGTGGGACAATCCACTTCCTCCATATTTGATGTTTGATTTTTGTGGAGAATCCAACATATGTCTGTCTAAATAACCAATTAAAACACATATAAATTATGTTATTAGAAATACCAAAATGTTAAATTATACAAAAGCTACCACAAAAATGTTCAGACAGATTATATTTGGATGATGATATAAATTTTACTGGGGGAAATGAAGAGATATTAAGACATGGTTTATTTTTTAATAGCCTTACTTTCATAAAACTCTCTTTTGGGACATCATGCAACCCTCCTATGGCTCTATTTATGAATACATTACTGTACTAGAGAATCAAAATAGTATGCATTATGAACATTATTGACCAGTATAGTATTTTAAATGTAAGAAAGTGTAACCGCAAAAAGACTTTCTTCATATTTAGAACTTAAGCTTATCTGTGTTATATTTCCAGTTTCGAACACTACGCTTAATCAAATTAATCTAAGAGTTTAGAATTGGTTTAAAAATTTAATCCATCCCCCTCTTCCCAAAAAGACCCAGCAAGAAATACATTAACAGCATACATACCTTGTTTTGAAGCTGGTTTGAAGAAATCTGTAATTGACTGATTTCTGAAAATAAAAGCATAACTAACATTGTATCACATAGGCAAATATTAAAACCTCAGTAATTCAGATTAAATGGCAAATGCGAGTCAGATTTATAGAATACAGGCTGGATTTCATTATCTGGTTCAAATAATCAAGTTCTGAAAATAATGCTTTGCTAAGCTGATTATAAAAAACTGAAAATATGATTCACCACTTCCTTCAGGAGTTCATTTATACAAACACAAAAATCCAAAGAGCAAACTCACTGCCCTCAAGTTCATTCCAACTCACAGCAACCCTATATGCCAGAGTAGAACTACTCCACAGGGTTTCCAAGGTTGTAAATCTTTATGGAAGCAGACTACTCTAACTTTCTCGCTCAAAGTGGCTGGTGGCTTGAACCACCAACCTTCTGGTTAGCAGCACAAATGAGGCTTATATAATCTATAATGCTAAAATGATAAGACTGGACTGTGGATTCAGGGAATTGGTAGAGTAGTGCTTCTTAAGACTGAAAAGTTCACTGCTATGTGGTAGAATGAAGATCTTAAGGACAGGGATCTGATCCTATTCCTTAATACCGCCAAAGCTTGGTATAGTACAGTGCTCAATAAATGTTTGCTGAATGAATAATGGAGATTATCAAAACTGAGTGACATCTGAACAGACTCTCTGAACAGGAGTGAGAGATGAACACAAAGTGAGATAGGAACATATTACCAAATTTGTATTTTGATTTGTTCATGTATTTAGAGTTATTTGTCAGTTGCATATATGGGATGTTATTACATGGAGAGTGAAAAAAAATTACTTTCCGGCAAATTTTTCTAAAATCTATTTGTTCTTACTGAAAGAGGATAAGCTGCTGACTATAGATTTCCCTAAACATTTATTTACTGTGAGGTTGGAATGCGCAGAGAAAACTTAAACAATCCAAATCCCTTGAAGGTTAAGTTTTTTTTTTTTTTTGAAGGTTAAGCTTTTTCTACATCTTGTACGTTTTACTGGTTACATTAGAAGAATAATGCACATCTTTACTTAGAATCCACAATGTTTTAGAAGTTGGAAGAAAAGCTAAGTGGTAAGAAATGAATGAGCGACAGGCTAAGGAAGTATCTGTGCATTTGTTCACATAAAATAAATTGTATCTGGCAAATTAACTCCAAGAGTAAAGGAAGAGGTGCTACGGGTCCTTTAGAAGGAAGGATGAGGCCTTCCTGGTTGAGGAAACAGAGGTGGGAAAGAATAGAGAAGCAGCTAATTCGAAACAAGATAACAGTATGTTTTTACAATAAGTACTAAGTACAATACTATGTTTCTTCCCTGAAACATTAGGTATTAGACTCCTTTTCAATACATACATCAGAAAAACAAAAATGATTTTGAGTAAAACAAGAAATTTGTTAAAATAGCCATCAATGTAGTTTTCAGGAAAGAATAGTTATGCAAGTTCATGTGCACAGAAATGTCCACTACGTTTTTATAACTGTTTTTTTTTTTTTAAAGTAATTATTTACAACAGCTTCACAAACCCTTATCTGAAACTTCTGGGGCCAAATTTGTATTAGAATTCTGAAAGTACCACATTTTAGAAAGGGGTTATTATCTTGGATGTATCCAAGTACATCCAAGTGGGGTGTGGGGCTGCACATTCAGATTCCCCAGTAAAACTTAGAATATTCACACTTCATGTGATAAAGACCATAAATAGCCTTACATCAACTATAGTCAGGTTAAGCTGCCAAATGAGGTTTGGTGCCAAACTTACTGAAAAGTTGATTTTCATAGCTTTCTGAATTAAAATAAGGCATTGTGGACCTGTACAACAATATTAGAACATAAATTTACTGTTAAATTTGTCACAAGCTTTTAAACTTAAAAAGACAGAAAAAAGTGCATATAGAATTTAAACACGTTTTATCGACACAGGATGTCATTTGATAAAATTCTCCATCTTATTACACATCTCTCACAAAGTTGGTTCACGAAATCTTTACAAAGAAATTGGCCTCTAGAGAGGCTGAAAGTTACTGGAAGAGAAACCATATCACGTTCCTAAACCTATATGTTAAGTATAAATTATCGTGTACACTGGGCTATATAGATGTAATTCGTGGAAGGCTTTCCTCATTACACCTGACCTAACTTCACCCACAATATAGAAAAGTTTTATACTGTTAAACCACTAGGACCAGTAAAACCGACAATGTAGAGAAAAAGACCTAAATATGCATCAGGCAGTTAGGGCCCCGAGTCAAGCTATCGCAAAGCACAAAAACCACGGTCTACCTAAGGCGAGTTCTCCGTAGCCACCCAGGCTCCCTGGGGTCCTAGACCCAAACAGCTCCGTAAGTACAAAAAAGAAACTCGTAGTCCCAGAAGCCCCTGCGCGGACGCGGGGCGGGGGTTTGCCAGGCCCAGAACGCAAGGCCTGAGCTCGCGGAGGATGGCGGGAACTGGAAAAGCGGCCGTCCTCAATCCTCCCTTATACCCTTGCCCCCGCGACCCGGCCCCTTCTCAGCCCCTCTGCACGGTACCTGTCCCCAGGACTCTCTGTTGTCTTTTCCGCTGCAGCAGGGGCGGTACTGCCGGGTCTCAGGTGGCAGCGCGGGGGCGACGACCCCGGGGCTGGGGATGAGGGGAAACCTGGCCTAGTGGGCATGCAGCGCCTTGTCATGTCGGCGCCGCTGGTGACGGCGGCATGAGCTGGGGCAGGCGAAATTGGGTGCGTGGTTGCCGTCTTGCTGCTGGGACTCAGAGAGGCTGTCGGAGCAGAGGTGGGCGGCACCCCCTTCTCTCTTCATGGCGGTTCTCTCTCTTCGGAAGTGACTCCGGTGTGAGCGGGAAGGAACCTGAGGACCAGGAGGGGGCGGGTCCTACTTCAGGAGCCGCGTCCTGATTGGATGACGCAGCGGCCATTCCGGTAGTGGAGCAATAGAAAGCTCAGCTTCTCAGGGGAAGGTGGAGTTTCGGAAAGGAGGCGGGGAGGAGGAAAACTGCCCCTCCCGTCCCGTCACGTGCGCGGGGGGCGCGCGCAGCCGCGTCCAGGCAGCGTCGGCCTTGGCGGGCGCGCGGGGGCGGGAAGACACAGGTCCATGGGCGCTGCGGCAGCCAGAGAAGCTCGCCTAGGGGAGGTCGAAGGGCTAGGATTGCAGAAGCAAACCGACCCGGCCAACTGCTGTCGGTGAGGATGGTCAACGGTTGGGCTCCCTGTGCCGCACAAGTGTCCCTCAGAAACCCCCAGCTGTTCATTACATCGCTTCTTAAACATCTTAGGCCAAAGTGCCCTAATGCTGTCACCATTTTCTCAGTAGTCCGTACAGCCGAATCTGAAGACTTGCCCATTATGTGGGCGTTCTTGTTGTTTGTGGTAGATTTTGCTCTTTCGTTTAAAGAAAGGAAAAAAAAAATTATTGAAATAAAGACCGTTTTTATCCCATAAAAGCATTTTTATTTCTCAGCTGCTGAAATGAGTTATCCATAAAATCTCTGCAGCCAGGTTCCATGGAGGTCCATAAAAGGAACATAGGGTCAGCTTTCAATTACTCATGGTAAGTGTGAACAGCATAGATTATTGAAAGCCTCCTGCAATCTCCAGTCCACCTTCCTAAAGGGCTTGTGCTTTGGAGGCTGTTAGCCAAAGAGTTTTCCTTATTAGATGAGAGACTGGTCAGATTATCTCTGTGCCTCAGTTTCCACATCTCTAAAGTGGATATAATACCCACTTTCCTGCATGATTGTAAACCATAATAGATAAGCAATGTGAACTGCACAGTTTAGTCTCGTGTAACAGGCACTCAGTACATTATCTTTCTTTTGGTCTCAAGACAGACTCTTAGGCTGAGTTTAGCTTCTTGTACATACTCCCAGAGACAGGTCAAATACTACTACCCCAAAACTATAAAAACCAAAATAGCAATCTCAAGGATGCCCAACCTCTAACTGACAAGCTTGTTCAACCAATTAGGATGGAACAAAATCTTAAATGACTCGAAAGAATTTGAACAGGCCTTTAAATTTTATCGTACGAAGATTTAATTGCTTTGGTTGCTAAGCATGCCTGGCTGACCTGAACTCCACCTTCTTTCCCCTCCTTATTATCCCTTAGACTCACTGCGGTCGAGTCAATTCCAACTCATAGCGACCCTATAGGACAGGATAGAACTGTTCCATAGGGTTTCCAAACCTGTAAATCTTCACTGGAGAAGACTGCCACATCTTTCTCCCATGTAGCAACTGATGGATTTGAACCATGGACCTTTTGGTTAGCAGTCCAGCACTTAACTGCGTCACCAGTGCTCCTCTCATTATCCCTCAGGAGGAAGAGTTAATGAGTAGTAAAGTGGCCAGCGGAGCCAAGATGGTGCAGTGGTTAAGAGTTCAGCTGCTAACCAAAAAGGTTGGCAGTTCGAATCTACTAGTAGCTCCTTGGAAACCCTATGGGGCAGTTCTACTCAGTCCTGCAGGGTTGCTGTGAGTCGGAATTGACTGCAATGGGTATGGGGAAAGTGGCCAACAGGCTGGCAAAGTGGAAGGTGGATGGTAAACAGTGAACATACAGGTCTCTCATCCATCCAATAAGTTTATTGAGGGCCTCTGTGCACAGCTATATATTCTAGTAGTGGTACAAGAAAGGAAATACCAAAAAAAAAGGTGCTTTTCTGCTATCAACTGAGAATTTACTATACCTAGCATCGTTCCTTACATAAAAAAGAACATAATAGGTGCTCAAAATGTGTCAAATGAATAATTTATGCATTGATTTAAGGGCTTTTCACATGTATTATTTCCTATCTTGATTTTGTGTTTTCTGTTTGATGTTTCTACACTAGGAAGTTCCTGCTTCTGTAACAGAGCACTTCTGTAAAACATTTAATCTGATTCGTTTCATTGCATGCTCAGTCCCTACAAAGAATAGTGCATAAAAACACGTTCTGCATGATCAATTGGTTGCTTTTCTTGAATTACAGTATTTGAATCATCCGACCTCCAAGGTATCACTTTAGAGCCTATACTCACAATACCAAACAATAGTTTTCACATTTTCTTAATCTAAGCAACAGATTAAGGAGTTAAGTGAGGCAAGAAATCCCTTGATCAATAAATGGAGATGGAGTCATAATGAAAACACAATTTTAAAAATCTCTTCTTAACAGGGAAGTAGTTATCTAAATCCTCAATAAGTATCAAGGCTTTTCTTTGTCTGAGATAATACAGACTTGGGTTTCAGGGTGAGATATGCTCAACATACTAACCAGAACTGCTGGCAGCCTCTATGCACCCCCCACCAATATAGTGTCGGAGAGTCTATTTTGTGTATATACCCCTCTTCATACTTTAAATGTGTACATATATACCACAAACATAAACACACGCGTGTACACACACACATCTGGTTTATGTAAGGGTTTTTTTTTTTTAAACACATATTTGTAGTGGGCCAGAAATAGATGGCCAGGAAACTGTATACTAGGTGAAAGATGTTAAAAGGGCCCAGGTATGGACATGAGCAAAGAAGAGGGTAAAGTAAAACAGGTGGAATGAGGGGGAAGACAACAAATAAACAAGACTAAATTAGAGGCTTAAAATGAGACCTCAGCCAGGATCAGAAAGATAGTTCAGAGCAACTAAGGCTAAAAAAAAAAAAAAAAGGCTAGATAACTATAAAAGGCTAGTTTTGGGAAGATTTCTAGGCATGGGAATACGGAAGCAAAGACCACAAGGATGGAGTGGCTTCTAGGGATGAAACTTCTACTGGGTACAGTGTGGCTCAGTTTAGCACCCTGAATTGTGAAAGAGAAAAGAGGAGAGCAAGCTCGGGCCTTGATGGGAAGGGATGGGGCAGCAGGAGAAACAACGTTACATGAACAACAGTTTGCTGGGAAAATCCCGCCCAAGGTGGGAATACTGAGAGGAGTGTAACGGATGTTAAAGATCCAGGCGGTTACGTAGAGAAAAAAACAACTTGGGCAGATGGGATGGAGCAGTACTTTAGAGCTCAGCAGGCTGGGACTAAGAGAACAAAAGGCTAGTTAAGTTAGGAAGAATGTTACAAGAATAGGGAACTCTAAAAGTAACTTCTGATTCTGCAGTAATGACATATTTTTGCTCTGAGATTGCTGCGTTATGGTATAAACTCCAAGGCCTTGTTGGAGAGTACTCTTGGGCAAGCCAAGGGACAAGGTCCAATTTGTGGCAGAGTTGCGGGAAGTCAAGAGTCTGTGTGTGTGGAGGTGGAGGTAGAGGGTGACCTGGGAAGGGGAATAAGGAACAGACTCAGAGAAACAGGAAATAATTAACTCAAAAGCCTAGCAGAGAAAGACCATGTGAGGATTTAACAAAACAAAAAAAAAAAAAGGGAAGGCGAGCTCACAGCCTCTCAAGATCCACACAAATCACTTTGCAAATGGATACTGAACTCAAAAGGGCCAAACAAGTGCTTGGAAAAGGCACTGGCTTGGTTTTAAGGGACTTCTGGGGAAAAGCCAAATATAATTAGTAAAAATGTGCAAGAGCAGATCTGATGTTAAGGAAAATAAGTTTCTCGTTATTTCGTTATGGAATGGTAGCAAGATAGTGTTTCCCATACTTCAGATACAGGGGTAACATCTTTGTGATTTTTGACATATCTGAATGTTTCTTATTATTTACTGAATATTTTTCTTTAAATTACTTTTTAACCTTAAATACATTTATTATTCTAGAAAAAAACTTTGTATTATTTCCGTAAGTAGAAAGTCAGTATCACGTCACTTTCCCAAAATGAGTGATAATTGTAAAACTCAATAACTAGTAAAATAAGCATTTATATATATTCCCAAATTTCTCCCGGAGTCATTCATTTACCAATGGTGGTAGGCCAAGATACTCCTTGTATGTCTGAAGTATGAGAAATGTTTTAGGAAATACTGGTTCTAGGGACTCAAGCCTGTAATCAGGTGTTTTTCATACTCAGGTAGCAATCCATTCATTAGAGGGTTTTTAAATTGATGTAATGGGTCACAGACCACATTAAAAAAAAAAAAAAGAATGGAATAGAGAACATTGGTGCCCTGCAGTGTTGATTTGCAAAACTTATACTTCTTCATGTACTAATATATACATATATATTTATTTAAATACAGCAGCGATGTAAAAGGTATTTGCTACTGTGGGCCATGGTCAAAAGCATTTGAAGTTGTTGCTGACATCTGTATTCATGTTTCATGCTTCTGTGTATTCAGCGCCTGTGGAACTGAACAGCTGAAGCTGGGGAAAAGAGATAGGCTTCTTTAGGCCACTCTAGCTAGTGGGGGAGGTATAACTCCAGCTCTCCTGATGCCCTTTTATGGCCATACCCTCCAGGAATGGGGGAGGCTTGAGGGTGGAGTACTACTGGAGTACACCCAGACTGTCTCTCTGAAGAGGCTTGCCTTTATCCCTTACATGCTGTAATAGCGTCCAGGTGGGGAAGAGGGGCAAAGGTGGCTCTGTCAGGTCCTGCTCTGCCTTCAGTAATCCAGGGATTTAGGGTGAGAAATGGGAGAGAAGGAGGGAGAGTAATGCAAAAGGAGCAAAAAGAGTTTATACCCTTTGTCCAACCTGCCTATTATGGATTAAATAGTGTCCCTCAAAATGTGTTGTAATTCTAATCCCTATACCAGTGGATACAGTGTGCTTTGGGGAAAGGATTTTCTTTGCTATGTTAATGAGGCCATGTCAGTGTAGGGTGTGTATTAAACCAATCACTTTGAGATATCAAGCAAGCAATCAAGAAAAGAAGCATAGATGGGGGAAGATAGATGCCATGCCACAGGAAGATTACCAAGGAACAGAAACTGAAAAGAGACAAGGACCTTCCCCCAGAGTTGACAGAGAGAGAAAGCCTTCCCTTAAAGCCGGTGTCGTGAATTTTGACTTCTAGCCTGTTAAACTGTGAGAAAATAAATTTCATTAAGGCCACCCACTTGTGGCATTTCTATTTTAGTAGTTGCACTAATAAACTAAGACATAGTTTCAGATAAGCCCCACTGCCCTGGAACTGAAGAGAGTTTGCTGAGGAAAATATATTTGCTCTCCCACCTTCACAAGGCTCTTCTCAGAATTCAACACACCTGTCATGACCCATAAGGACTTTATCTGGCTCTGACCTGCCTCTTAGAGTAATTCCCTGCCACTGCTACCCTGAAGCTTTCAGGTTCAACACTTTTAATGTTTTATTATAAAAATAAAAAAGACTAGAAAAGAAGTAACTGAATAAAATGCTAACAGCTTTGAGTTCTGAGCGGTGAATGTAAGTGTTTGTAATATTATTCTTTGTACCTGTATATCCATGCCCATGTTTGATATCCTCATCCTTTTTTTATGTTTGCTAAGCTGAAAGTTGACAATGGTTTCTCATTGTTTCATTTTGTATACCCTTAACTATTGTTGTTGTTGAGTGCCATCCAGTCAGTTCTGACTCATAGCGACCCCATGCATAGCAGAACGGAACGCTGGCCCGGTCGCCATCCTCGTAGTTGTTGCTATGCTTAACACATTGTTGCAGCCACCGTGTCCATCCATCTCGTAAAGGGTCTTCCTCTTTTTTGCTGACCCTCTACCAAGCATGACGTCCTTCTCCAGGGACTGCTCTCTCCTGATAACGTGTCCAAAGTATATAAGATGTAGTCTCACCATCCTTGCTTCTAAGAAACATTCTGGTTGTACTTCTTTCACGACAGATTTGTTCGTTCTTTTGGTAGTCCATGGCGTATTCAATATTCTTCTCCAATACCGCAATTAAAGGCATCATTTCTTCTTCGGTCTTCCTTATTCACTGTCCAGCTTTCGCATGCATATGAGGCGATTGAAAATACCATGCCTTGAGTGAGACGCACCTCATCCTCAAGGTGAGGTCTTTGCTTTTCAACACTTAGAAGAGATCTTTTGCAGCCAATTTGCCCAATGCAATGCATCTTTTGATTTCTTAGCTGCTGCTTCCATGGGTGTGGATTGTGGATCCAAGTAAAATGAAATACTTGACAACCTCAATCTCCTCTTTGTTTATCATGATGCTGCTTATTGGCCCAGTTGCGAGAAGTTTTCTTTATGTTGAGGTGTAATCCACACTAAAGGCTGTGGTCTTTGATCTTCATCAGTAAGTGCTTCAAGTTCTCTTCATTTTCAGCAAGCAAGGTTGTGTCATTTTCACAACGCAGGTTGTTAATGAGCCTTCTGCCAATCCTGATACCCTGTTCTTCTTCATATAGTCCACCTTCTTGAATTATTTGTTCAGCATACAGATGGTGAAAGGATACAACCCTGATGCACACCATTCCTGACTTTAAACCACTCAGCATCCCCTTGTTCTATTTGAACGACTGCCTCTTGATCCATGTATAGATTCCTCATGAGCACAATTAAGTGTTCTGAAATTCTCATTCTCTGCAATGTTATCCATAATTTGGTGTGATCCATGCAGTCAAATGACTTTGCATAGTCAATAAAACACAGGTAAACATCTTTCTGGTATTCTCTGCTTTCAGCCAGGATCCATCGACTGCAGCAATGATATCCCTGGTTCCATGTCCTCTTCTAAATCTAGCTTGAATTTCTGGCAGTTCTGTGTCAATTTACTGCTGCAGCCACTTTTGAATGATCCTCAGCAAAATTTTGCTTGCATGTGATATTAATGATACTGTTCAATAATTTACCCATTTGGTTGGATCACCTTTCTTGGTAATAAGCATAAATATGGATCTCTTCAAGTTGGTTGGCCAGGTAGCTACCTTCCAAATTTCTTGGCATAGACGATTGAGCACTTCCACTGCTGCATCCATTTGTTGAAACATCTCAATTGGTATTCTGTCAATTCCCGGAGCCTTGTTTTTTGCCAATGCCTTCAGTGCAGCTTGGACTTCTTCCTTCAGTACCGTTGGTTCCTAATCATATGTTACTTCCTGAAATGGTTGAATGTCAGCCAATTCTTTTTGTATAATGTCTCTGTGTATTCCTTCTATCTTCTTTTGATGCTTCCTGCATTGTTTAATATTTTCCCTGTAGAATCCTTCAGTATTGCAACTCAAGTCTTGAATTTTTTCTTCAGTTCTTTCAGCTTAAGAAATGCTGAGCGTGTCCTTCCCTTTTGGTTTTCTATTTCCAGGTATCTGCACATGTCATCATAATACTTTACTTTGTCTTCTTGAGCCGCCCTTTGAAATCTTCTGTTCAGCTCTTTTACTTCATCATTTTTTCCTTTTGCTTTAGCAAATGGACATTCAAGAGCAAGTTTCAGGATCTCTTCTGACATTCATTTAGGTCTTTTCTTTCTCTCCTGTCTTTTTAATGACTTCTTGCTCTCTTCTTGTGTAATGTCCTTGATGTCTTTCCGCAATTCGTCTGATCTTCGGTCTTAGTGTTCAACGCATCAAATCTATTCTCGAGATGGTCTCTAAATTCAGGTAGGATATACTCAAGGTTGTACTCCGGCTCTTGTGGACTTGTTCTACTTTTTTTCAGTTTCAATTTGAACTTGCATTATGAGTAATTGATGGTCTGATCCACAGTCTGCCCTGGCCTTATTCTGACTGATGATATTGAGCTTTTCCATTGTCTCCACAGATGTAGTTGATTTGTATAGTTGTCGTTTATGTTGGTGGAAAAAGGTGTTTGTAACAAAGAAGTCATTGGTCTTATAGAATTCAATCACGCGATCTCTGGCATCCTTTCTACCAAGACCATGTTTTCCAACTACTGATCCTTCTTTGTTTCCAACTTTTGCATTCCAATCACCAGTATTTACCAGTGCATCCTTATGTCATGTTTGATCAGTTTCAGATTCTTCCAACTACTGATCCTTCTTTGTTTCCAACTTTTGCATTCCAATCACCAGTATTTATCAGTGCATCCTTATGGCATGTTTGATCGGTTTCAGATTCCAGAAGTTGGTAAAAATCTTCAATTTTTTCATCTTTGGCCTTAGCAGTTGGTGTGAAAATTTAAATAACAGTCGTATTAACTGGTCGTTCTTGTAGGCATATGGATGTTATCCTATAACTAACAGTGTTGTACTTCAAGATAGATCTTGAAATGTTCTTTTTGACGATGAATGCAATGCCATTCCTCTTCAAGTTGTCATTCCCAGCATAATAGACCATATGATTGTCTAATTCAAAATAACCAATACCAGTCCATTTTAGCTCAGTAATGCCTAGGATATCGATCTTTATGCTTTCCATTTCATTTTTCATGATTTTCAATTTTCCTAGATTCATACTTCATGCATACCAGGTTCTGATTATTAATAGATGTTTGCAGCTGTTTCTTCTCATTTTGAGGCATACCACATCAGCCAATGAAGTTCCCGAAAGCTTGATTCCATCCATGTCATTAAGGTTGACTCTATTTTGAGGAGGCAGCTCTTCCCCTGTCATATTTTGAGTGCCTTCCAACCTGAGGGAAACCCCCATGGCGTAGTGGTTAAGAGCTACAGCTGCTGACCAAAAGGTCGGCAGTTTGAATCCACCAGGTGCTCCTTGGAAACCCTATGGGGCAGTTCTACTCTGTCCTATAGGGCCGCTATGAGTTGGAATCAACTCGATAGCAATGGGTGAGTCCAACCTGAGGGGCTCATCTTCCAGAACTATATCAGACAATGTTCCGCTGCTATTCATAAGGTTTTCACTGGGTAATTCTTTTCAGAAGTAGACTGTCAGGTCCTTCTTCCTAGTCTGTCTTAGTTTGGAAGCTCAGCTGAAACCTGTCTGCCATGGGTGACCCTGCTGATATTTGAATACTGGTGGCATAACTCCCAGCATCACAGCAACACACAAGCCCCCACAGTATGACAAACCAACAGGTGCATGGGGGCCTTAACTATTAGTAAGGTTGAATATCTCTTCATACATTTTTGGGGGGCAACCATTTGGATTTTTTTCTGGTTAATTGCCTTTTTCTATATTTCACCCATTTTCTACTAAGTTGTTTGTATTTTTTAATTTGTAGATATATATGTGTGTTTATATACATATAAAAAAACCTGTTGCTGTCCAGTTGATTCTGACTCATAGAGACCCTACAGGACAGAGTAGAAATGCCCAAAAGAGTTTCCAAGGAGTGCCTGGTAGATTCGAACTGCCGACCTTTTGGTTAGCAGCCATAGCACTTAACCACTATGTCACCAGGGTTTCCATATATATACACGTATATATTGGGTTATGTGTACATATATACGTATGCATATATATACACACACACATATATCTACCACTCATTCTGTCAATTTGTTGTGCTGTTGTGGCTTGCATGTTGCTATGATGCTGGAAGCTATGCCACTGGTATTTCAAATACCAGCAGGGTCACCCATGGTTGACAGGTTTCAGTGGAGAATCCAGACTAAGACAGACCAAGAAGAAGGGCTAGGTGATCTATTAGCCAAAATTAGCCAATGAAAACCCTATATCACAACAGGATATTATCTGATAAGGTGGCGCAGGACCAGGCAATGTTCTCGTCTGTTGTACATGGGGTCATTATAAATTGGAGCCAACTTGACAGCAACTATGAACAATAATACATATATCAAAACAAACCCATTGCTGTCAAGCCAATTCTGACTCATAATGACCCTATAGGACAGAATGGAACTGCCCCAAAAGGTTTCCAAGAAGTGGCTCATGGATTCAACTGCTGACCTTTTGGTCAGCAGCCGAGCTCTTACCCACTGTGCCACCAAAAAATCCTTTCCATTTCTCCTGCTGCACCTCAGTACAGGCCCTAGTAGTCCTTTGCGAGGACTCTTGCAACAGCTTCCAAACTGGTCTCCCTTCATTTTTGCCCTTCTTCAATCCGTCTTCCACACTGCAGCCTGAACTACTTTTCAGATAAGCAAAACATGCCGCTCCCAAATTCCAAAACCTTCAATGTCTCCCCATTACAGACTACTTAAAAAAAAAAAAAAAAAAAAACCGGAAAACTTCATCAGCAACAAGAAAAGCACACAAAACCCACAAACAAACAAATTTTAAAACCTTAAATCTACAACTAAACTCTTTGGCACGCCTTACTAGGTACTTCACCATCTGACCCCTCTCTACCTATATGGGGTCATCACACTGTTCCTCCCTGTGTATCCTACACGGAACATTGGTACTGGCCATTCTTTGAACACCATGGCCTTATTCATGCCTCTGGGCTGTTCTACAAGCCATTTGTAGTGTTATCTGTCCTCCGAGTAAAAATTTCTCTGACATCCCTAAAGAGACCTGGATGCTCCTTGTTCAACACAAGTATATACTCCGAAACTGCTATGCTGTTTATGACCTTGTATTGAAATGATTTGTTATATGTATGTCTTTAGACTGAAAGCTTCAAATGAAAAGGGCTCTGCTTGTTGATCTCAAGAAGCAGTACACCAGAGTACTTAGGAGTGTGGGCTCGGAAGCCAGGCTGCTTGCGTTTGGATCTTAGCTCTGTTACTGTTTGGAAAGTTACTTAACCTCTCCATCCCTCAGATTCCTCAGTTGTAGAATGGAGATAATAATAGTACCTATCTCACTTTTTTTTTTTTTTATCTCACTGGCTTGTATTCAGAGATGGATTACCTAATAAGCAAGGTATGCACGGGCTTACTTGTGATTACTTACTAATCTGTTGTGCCCAAATACCTTTAATGTGATGAAAAACAGGTAAAATTGTGCACAACAGATTAGTAAGTAAACACAAGTAAGCCTAAGCGTACCTAGTTTACTGGTTAATCTGCCCCTGCTTGTATTAAATCAGTTAATACGTATAAAGTGCTTATAATTGTGCCTGGTGTATAGTATGTGCTCTATAAAGGTAAATCCTGATTATCCCTATTTGTTCACCCAGGCTTAATAACTATTGTCATTTATTCATAGCAGGTACTTGGTATACCTGCACAAACGCCTTGTCCATCTACCCTGGATGTGTTTCAAAAATTTTTTTAATTTAATTTTGTTGTTGTCGAAAATGTACACAGTAAATTTAAATCATATACCAGTTCATCAGTTTCTACATATCTAACTCAGTGACAATGTACCTTGAATGTCTTAATGGTATTTTCAGAATTAGGACTGAGAATGTTAAAATACCTTGTCTGCTGTCCCTGGGGTGTTCTATCCTCCATGGGGGATAGATCCTATAGCTGGGTCAGTTCCCTCAGTTGGTCTCCTGCCCAGTCCTGACTTCTAGTTTCTTGACACAGGGCCCATCCTTCAAAGGAGATTCCTAAGGTGAGGGGATGTGCTTGGTGTAGAAGCCTGGCTAGCCTAAGTGCCATCTAGACATCCCCAGCTAAACTTTTGGGAAGAATCTCCATGGTACATTTAGTCCTGGCTTGCTTGAGTCAATGGCACTCCTCCTTCTTCTTCCCTTTTTTACTTAGTTCCTCCATCCCAGGCACCTGACTTCCCTACCAGAAACAACTAGAAAATGTATTACATTAGATGAGTTTGAGAACATTCTTTGCATTTTAAAGACCTTGGGTAGCCACTCTGTGCAACTCCTAACCCAGCCCTCTCCAGGCCACTCACCAAATCCACCTTTTTCTTCTTCACTCCACCCTTGAAGCAGGCTTCAGTGTGAGGTCCCAAAATGCAGTAAGCCCAAGACTCACTTGATTTGTAAACTTTCACTTAGAGCACAGTAAAAATCATTAAAAAAAAAAAAAAAAATGCAGTAAGCCCAAACCATCCATTCCAGGATTCCTCCAGAATCCATAGTTTCCCAGGTTGGGGCCTCATATGCGCTTTACCATAACGTTCTCTTTCTGAACTCTTCTACACACAAAATTCTCACTTTGTGTTCTTGTGACCAGTGCAAAAACTGTTTCCTGGGTAGTCAGGAGCAGGAAAATGTGCTTTGTTTTGCAGAGCTCAGCCTAGAAATGCCATGCCTGATTTTCTAAAGGCCCTCAGAGTGCTGCTTGCTTAGATCACAAATGAAAAATTCCGATGTGGACAGGTGTGAAATTTAAGGGATCAGCCTGGGGGATTCTGGGTGTCTCCAATTCAGCAGAACAAATGGCAAAACAACAGGTGTCCACAGATGTACCGACCCACGAGGCACTCACACCCAAAGCTTGCTCCAGGATCGAATTCTCTTATGAAAGCTCCCCCCCTCTTTGTGTGATCCCCACCACCCAATCTTTACAGGGCTCGGGAAATTATGCGTTCTGCTGGCCTTATGTTACAGGTTCTGGGAGGTTATGTGTGACTTACCCAGGATTAGCTGGCTTTAAGACTCAAAGTTCTGACATTTTCAGACTGTTTATTAATCACAGAACGTTGCAGCCTACCTGTAGATGTGGCATAGTAATTAAAAACTGTGTGTTAGTTTAAGCAATTGTTCAGGGGCAACCATGACAGGCATCTGTTGAATTACGAACCTGTCCCCCTTGTCTATGATCCTTAGTTCTTTCTTAGAATAAAAAAAACATTTTCAGACTGGGGTAGAAGGAATATTACGGAAAAAAGGATCAGTATGACTTTCTCTAATGTTGGAATCAGAAACAGGGTTGAAGAACATTGGAAATTAGGCATTCTGTTTACTACATAAAAAACCAGAGCCAGGGACTACTAAAGTACAAACTCTGTAAGCTTTGTACCACCCTGTATTTGTTTTTGTTATTCATTGTTTGCTTCTTGGAGTGATGGCAGGGAACACTTCAAGCCAGAAAGGGTTGTGTGCTGGTCACCAGGAGCATTAACAAAGCAGGAAGCGGCTCCTTAGACAGGTGTAGAGGCAGAGGATCCCAAGGGGTTATTGGGAGGTGTGGCAGGCTCCAAAGGAGAGAGAAGAAATTTGAGTACCTGGGTCTGCAGCGGACAGGGAAGGAGAGAGCTTGGGATGAAGTGCACTGTGGGAGGGAGCAGCAAAGGTCACATGTGAACAAAGGTTGCTCATAGCAAAATTGTCTGTAACACCCAAACGGGAAACAATCTGAGTACCCATCTATAGGAGATTATTATATAAATTACGGAACCACTTTACCATGGTATGCCACGCAGCCATTCAAAAGAGCAGAAAGGGTCTAAAGTGCTGATATGAAAAGATACCAGAGACATGTTAAGAGGAAAAAGCAAAGTGCACAACTGTACGCATATAGTAAAACCCCATTTGTATGTGAGTTTTCTTTTATAGGTTAGGCATATGTCTTAGTTATCTAGTGCTGCTATAACAGAAATATCACAAGTAGATGGCTTTAATAAAGAGAAATTTATTCTCTCACAGTCTATGAGGCTAGATGTCCAAATGCCAGCTCCAGGGGAGGGCTTTCTCTCTCTGTCAGCTCTGGGGGAATGTCCTTGTCATCAGCCTTCCCATGGTCTAGAAGATTCTCAGTGCAAGTACCCTGGGTCCAAAGGGTGCTTTATTTTCCTGGCTCTTGTTTCCTGGTAGTAGGAGGTCCCCCTGTCTCTCTGCTGTCTTCTCTCTTTTATATCTCTGAAGAGATTAGCTTAAGACATAACCAAATCTTGTAAATTGAGTGCTGCCTCATTAACATAACTGCCTCTAATACTGCCTCATTAACATCACAGAGGTAGGATTTACAGTGTGGGATAATCACATCAGATGACAAAATGGTGGGCAATCACACAGTACTGGAAATCTTGGTCTAGCCAAGTTGACACATATAAAAAAAAAACATATTTTAGGGGGACACAATTCAATCCGTAACAGCAGATAATATTTATTTACATATTCTTATACTTCCATAGAAAATGTCATGAAGGAAATACACAGTACTATTGACATCACCTTTCCCATGGTCCCCCAGGGTTGGGACTTAGGGGAGATATCAGGGAATTGTTATTTCTTCTGTTTGTAAGTTTTAAAAAACATTTGTAATTAAAAAAATAAATCCTTTCTTGTAAAAGCCTTTGAAGGTTTTGGCCAGTGAATTTCAGGACTTAAAATATTTGGAAGCCTGTCTCTCAAGGCTAATTTCAAATTTCTTCCTTTAGCCACAAAGGTGGACAAAACTGCAGTATTAATAAACATTCTTTTCATGTAGATGTGAAATATTTACAAAGAATGACCATGCTCTAAATCATAAGCAGGATTCAGCAAATACCAAAGAACTGATATCGTACGAACAACATGCTCGTCTACAATATTGTGGTTGTTAGTTGCTGTTGAGTTGATTCTGACTCATGGTGACCCCATGTGTGCAGAATAAAACTGCTCCATAGAGTTTCCAAGGCTGTGACCTTTCAGGAGCAAATCCCTAGGCCTGTCTTCCTGGGAGCCTCTGGGTGAGTGTGATGGTTAATGTTATATGTCAACTTGGCTAGTCTATGATTCTCAGTGATTTGGCAGACACTGTGTAATCACCTCCCATTTTGTGATCTGATGTGAGCAGTCAATCAGTTGGAAGAGGCATTTCCTTGGGGGTGTGGCCAGCATCCATGATATAAACGGATGTTCTGGGAAAGCTCTCTCCCTATCCATCCTGTATTCATCTCATGTCTTCTGACTTCCAGTTTGGGGACATGAGTAGCCTTCAGCCTGTTGTCTGACCTGCAGATTTTGGATTTGCCAGCTCCTGCAACCCCATGAGCCAGCAGCCTGCCACCTGACCCACAGATTTGGGACTTGCCAGCCTCTACAATTATGTAAGCCATTTCTTTGAAATAAATCTCTGTTTCTCTCTATTTATATATGCCCTTCACTGGTTTTGCTCCTCTAGAGAGCTCAGCCTAAGACAGTGGGTTTGAACCACCAGCTTTCTAGCTAGTAGTCAAGCATTTAACCATTTGTGCCACTCTGGGATTCTTGCCTACAATACGATAAAGTTAGAAACCAGTGACAAAAGCACTGCATTTAAGTAATAAACAGCCTGTGATGTATGCATATAATGTAGTGATTTCAAATCACATATGTGTGAAACACATAATGTGTGACTTGAATATTTAACTAGGTTATAAACACCCTAAACTGGCAACTTCCTGTGACATAAACAACACCTAATCTTATCAGCCACTACCTTGGTGTAGATAGCTGCTTGTGATACAGTGTGACATAGCCCTTAGTTTATCTCTGTTTAGAAACCCCAGATATGCACTCCTGATTATGAACCTAGGATGTGAGTTTCCCTGATGCAGTATGAACTGGACATCCCCGATATGACCCTTACTATGAAAGACCAGAGAGCTTTTGCTTCTCCAAAGAGAGCTAGGTAGAGGCAAATGAGACTGTCAGTCAAATCTCTGACCCTCTCCAAAGACTAGCACTCTGCCAGAGGCCCTGTCAGAGACTGCCACACCACTGCCCTTGGACCAGAGCTAGGAGGGACCTCTGCTGAGGATGAGCCACTGGTCAAGCCTTCCTCCCAAGACTACCTGTTCCCTAAGGCTGAAGATTTAGACTTTAATTAATGGACTAACTTTAGCCCACCCCGATTCTCCAGGTCTAAATTAATGTCTTGGGGTCTTAGCTGTGTACTGTGTAGCTGTGTACTACCTTGCAATAAATTGAGTTTATGCATGACAAACCTGAGCATTCACTATATATTTTAAAATAAAATTGCACAAGGCATAACCAATTTATGACATAGTCCAATTCCAATTGCTCTAACAGAGACGACATAAAGGAAGAGCTTGTACTAATGAATTTTCTCTGATCCTTACCCACCCACCGCCGTCAAGTTGATTCCAACTCATAGCAACCTTATAGGACAGAGTAGAACTGCCCTATAGAGTTCCCAAGGAACAGCTGGTAGATTTGAACTACCAAGCTTTTGGTTAGCAGCCATAGCACTTAATCACTACACCACCAGAGTTTCCTGATCCTTACTATCACCCATAATTATGATAAGGACATTTGCTGCTCCTGAGCTGAACGACCTGTGAATAAATGGATGAGTCCATTTATTTATTCATATTTCACCTTTTTCCATAAGGGTTTGAAGGGAATCCAGTTGCTTGTGAACTCAGTCCTAATTCAGGAAAAAAATGTCCTTATGTGGTTGTAACGCTGATATATTGCTGTTGTAGGGCTTTGTCCAGTCGATTCTAACTCATAGTGACCCCATGAGATAGAGTAGAACTGTCCCAGAGCGGTTTTTTTGGCTGTAATCATTATGGAAGCAGATCTCCAGGTCCTTCTCTCACGGAGCTGTTGAGTGGATTTGAACTGCCAGCCTCTTAGTTAGCAGCCAATTGTTAACCGTTTGTACCACCAGGGCTCTTTGCTGATGTATTAAAGCCATGAAAAGTTCTCCAAGGTTCTAAACCTCAGCTACAGGCGCTAGCATTTGAAGAACCCTGTCTTTCTTTGGGGAGGAGCCCATACCTGCCATTTACAAGAATGTTTAGGTACTGACATGGACAGATGCCCAAGATATAAAGACATATCTTATGTTTTTTTTTTTATGTTTAGAAAAACAAAAAATCAAGTTACAAGACAATGTGTATTGTACTCAGTATTGTATTATCTAATTTGCAAACTAGGCGTATGCTGGGGGCACAGTAATGGATTGAATTGTGTCCCCCAAAAATATGTGTCAACTTGGTTAGGCCATGTGTGGTAGTCCTCCATTTTTGTAATTTTCCTATGTGTTATAAATCATAATCTCTGCCTGTGGTTAAAAGAATTAGGGTGGGATGTAATACTCTTGGCTCAGGTCACCTCCCTGATCCAATATAAATGGAGTTTCCCGGGGTGTGGCCTGAACCACTTTTTATTTCTCAAGAGATAAAAAGGAAGTGGATGTGAGCAGAGACGGGAACCTCAAACCACCAAGAAAGCAGCGCTGGGAGCAAAGCGCCCTTTGAAACTGAGGTTCCTGTGCTGAGGTGCTCCCAGACCAAGGGAGGATTGATGCATCTCAAGGACTTTCCTTCAGAGCCGATAGAGAGAGAAAGCCTTGCCCTGGAGTCGGTGCCCTGATTTCAGACTTGTAGCCTACTGGACTGTGAGAGAATAAACTTTTCTTTGTTAAAGCCATCCACTTGTGGTATTTCTGTTACAGCAGCACTAAATGACTAAGACAGGAACCAAGAAAGCAAGAAAAATATTTTCAAAAGAATATATTTTGATCACAAGCATTGAAATAATCATTAAAGGGAAAAATCAAAAACTTTGACTTCCACGTACTTATTTTGCTGTGCCATAGAGTTTCCAAGGAGTGCCTCGTGGATTCAAACTGCTGACCTTTTAGTTACAAGCTGTAGCACTTAACCACCATGCTACCAGAGTTTCCATTTTACTATCTAGTATTTTTATTTTGAATTACACCTGGATGGAGGACACCATAACATCTTCCAGGTTTAGGGTTGCTTATGTTCTAAGTCTGTCCATGATTTTATAATATTAACTTTGTAAAATTTTACATTTGTAAGCAGATGTATTAAATGTCCGTATATGCAGAGAAAACAATCTGGACAAATGAACCTCAACTTACTAGCGATTGTCTCTGAAGGACAGAATGTTAATTTCAACTTTATATATTTCTGTAACTTCTGACATTTTTACAATGCGTAAGAATCACTTTTGTATTCAAAGCAGATAATGAATATTAAAAACAAAATAAAACATAAAGTGTAGGCAGTGGGCAGTCAGGTCTTGTCTGGGAATATCCCTCACCAACTGCTCGGTTGAGAGGTTTCACCTCCAGGTTTCAGGTAGTGAGATATTGGTGCCAGACTTTGAGACAAAATCTTTCCCACCAACGCAGCCAGAAGCCCCACCCCTGCTTCACTGTAGTTTTCTCTGATTTCTGTGCCCTTCTGTTCCCCCTCTGACCTCTGATCTCTAAATTGACCACAGTCTGCCTGTCCCCCTTATCTAGCTGGGCCCTGTGAACATTCATCTGTGTATTAAGATTCCAAACTCTGTTTTTCTCTTTTCCAGTTTGGCCTGACCCCTGGACTTGACATTACCTCAGACTCTCTAATAAAACTCCGCTTCTTTTTTCCTGTGTAAGTAGGCCTTATGACGATTTTCTTGCGTGATTCAGAACTTCATGTAAATGCCTGGGCAAGCTGGATAAATGTAAAGTGTGAACATGATCATTCAAAGATACTGAGCACAGCAAGTTCTCATAAAGCCATGTTCTGAAGAAGAATGTAAGTTACTGAAGACGGCAATGACACCAGCAAAAGCCGGCCTCTCCCTGGTAGAGAACATTTACCAGTTTCGTGCCAGTCTAAGGATGAAGGCAAAACTATTGGCACCTAAGAGCAAGACAAAAGGTGAGGAACTAGCAGCAGTGAGGGGACTGCAGTGTTTGGAGAGGTGGGGCTATCTGGTGATGATGGGGGACTCTAACTGGCCAAGAGATTTTTCTGGGGGGAGAATTCATCAGGGGTTGGAGCTTTCTGAAGACAAAGGCTGTTGGGGCCAACTGGGACTTAATAAAAAAAAAAAAAATTTTTTTTTTTTATGGACTTCAGCTAATCCTTGGCTTGGAGACATACAGATTACCTGTCTAGTCTATTTGTTGGTGTGTTATACAGAGATCTAAACCCAGTAAAAGAGAGGCTTGGAGAGCAAAACTCCTCTGAAGTGGAAGGACCCTTCCCCAAAGTGAAGCTGATGGCAACTCAGAGCAGGTCCTGCCTGATGAATAGTTGGCCACCCAAGCTGCATGCCAGAGAGAAACAGAGACAGAGGGAGAGATACAGAGAGACATAGAGATATAGAGACAAGAGAGACAGAGACAGAAAGAGACATTAACAGAGAGAGACAGCAAGCACAGCAAGAATGAGAGAGAGCAATAGAGATAGATTGACAGAAAAGACACTGAAAGAGAGAAATTGAGAGAGAGAGAAATAAATAGATAGAGATAATGAAAGGGGAGGGTGGCAGCACACTGAGGACTCCCAGTTACCATGTTAGAAAGGAGTCAAGAATCAAGAGCTAGGACTGGGAACCAAACCTTGTGACACCTATGTGATTGTTGACTGTGTGTGGCTTCCCCAATTGTGCTGTTTATATTTTTCCATGTCTGTTTCCATGGTGATTAGCAGTAAATCAGTAGCAGTAAAGCAGTAAAAGCTTTAAAATGAAACATGTTTGTCTTTGGGGACAGCAAGCAAGTAGGGGCTGGGGAGGCTGGAAGAGGCGCCTTCCCCAGGAGTGAGCCAGCAACAGGGCCCACTGTGGGGAGGCAAAGAGACTCAGCAGGCAACAAGCTTGGAACAAGGAGGCCCTTGGGGGGTTAGTAGTTAAAAGGGGAGAAAAAAACCTCTTCTGCGGATTTTCTCACCCTCACCCATATTTTACTTTCCCCTCTACTTTACGGCACTTAATTCACACCTAATAAAAAAAAAATATTTTTGAAGGTAATAAATTGTCTCATGATCTGTCTTCCATTAGGTATCTGTTTTCTTATATGTTTCCAGCTAGTAAAACCATGTCTTACCTGCCCAAGAGTCTGGTGCAGAACTGGGCATATATCAGGAGCTCAATATATCCTTCTGCCTTTTTTTAGGGAGGGAGTAATTCTAATTTTTAAAAATTATTTTTAATTATACAAATTGTACATTAAATATGATTATTATTATTATTTTGTACTCTATTCCCCGTTCTCCCAATCCCTCTTAATGACTAACCTTTTGTCTTGATGGATTTACCTTGTTTTAGTCATCTAAAAAAACTAAAAAAAAATTTTTAGTGCTGCCATAACAGAAATACCACAAGTGGATGGCTTTAACAAAGAGACATTTATTCCCTCACAGTAAACCCAACCAAACCCAAACTCAGTGCCATCGAGTCGATTCTGACTCATAGTGACCCTTTAGGACAGAGTAGAACTGCCCCACAGAGTTTCCAAGGAGCACCTGGTGGATTTGAACTGCCGACCCTTTGGTTAGCAGCTGTAGCACTTAACCACTGCGATACCAGGGTTTCCCCCTCACAGTAAAGTAGGCTAAAAGTTCAAATTGAACACGTCAGCTCCAAGGGAAGGCTTTCTTCCTCTCTCTGTCCACTCTGGAGGAAGGTCCTTGTCCTCAATCTTCCCCTGGCTGAGGAGCTTCTCTGGTGCACGGACCCCGGGTCCAAAGGATGTGCTCTGCTCCTGGTGCTGCTTTCTTGGTGGTATGAGGCCCCCAACTCTCTGCTTGCTTCCCTTTCCTTTTATCTCTTGAGAGATAGAAGGTGGTGCAGGCCACACCCCAGGAAAACTCCCTTTTGGATCAGGGAGGTGACCAGAATAATTCTTTTAACTACAGGCAGAGATTATGGTTTATAACACATAAGAAAATCAGAAAATGGAGGACAACTACATGTGGCCTAATCAAGTTGACACATATTTTTGGGGGACACAATTCAATCCATTACATACCTGTTTTAGGTATTCCATGTAAGTGGAATCATACAATTTTCATCCTTTTGTGTTTGGTTTATTTCACTTAGCATAATGTTTTCAAGGTTCATCCATGTGGCGTCATGTATCAGAACTTAGTTTCTCTTTTTAACTAAATAAATACTCCATTGTATGTATATACAATTGCATATATACACATTTGTTTATTCATTCATCTGTTGATGGGCACTTGGACTTTTTCCACCTCTTGGCTTTTGTGAATAGTACAGCCATGAGCATTGGTGGACATGAGTCTGTTCTAGTCCCTGTTTTCATATCTCTCGGTGGGTATATACTTAGGAGTGGAATTCCCAGGTTGTATCTAATTCTATGTTTAACATTGCTGGTGTATAGAAACGCAACTGATATCTTGTATCTTGCAACTTAGCTGAATTTGCTTTAATAGTTTTCTGGTGAATTGTTGATTCTTGAGCCTATTTTTTTTTTTTTGTTTAATTAAAAAGAATTTTACTTATCGTGATGGTTAATTTTATGTGTCAACTTGGCTAGGCTATGGAGCCCCGGTTGTTTGGTCAAACACAAGTCTAGTTTCTATTTTGAAGTAGCTACATGTGATTAGGAAACCCTGGTGGCATAGTGGTTAAGTGCTACAGCTGTGAACCAAAGGGTTGGCAGTTCAAATCTACCAGGTGCCCCTTGGAAACTCTATGAGGCAGTTCTACTCCGTCCTATAGGGTCGTTATGAGTCAGAATCGACTCGACAGCACTGGGTTTGGTTTTTTGACATGTAATTAAATCAGTTGACCTGAAGTAAAGCAGATTACCTTCTATAACGTGGATGGGCCTCAACCAATCAATTGAAGGCCTTAACAGCAAAGAAGGAGCTTCCCTAGGGCATATTTTGCCTCTTGATTATAAATAGGCGTTTTTTCAGAACTCCTTCGCCCTTCACTCTTCCCATTGTCTTGCCTAGGAATTCTGGGACACAAGCCTATATGAATCTCTAGCCCACCACCTGACATACAGGTTTTGGACTTGCCAGCCCCCTACATCATGTGAACCAATTCCTGAAAATATCTCTACCTACCTTTCTATCTTCCTACTTACCTACCTATCTATCTTTCTATCTTTGATTCTGTTTCTCTAAAGAACACTAGAACACTTACATACACACATAATAATACATAAATGTATGCTTTTTGTTTACTCTTTTTTCCCTGGCTCTTCCTGCTCCCTGTTCTTGTATTCATATAATCATATGCAAGTATAACACACACATGCACTTTTCTGTCAATATGTTTTACAAAAGTATTATATCATGTGTTTTTCTGCCCCTTGTTTTTTTTCTTCAACGATGTTGTTGTTAAGTGTTGTTGAGTTGGCTCTGACTCATAGCAACTCTATGTACAGCAGAATTACATGTTGCCCAGTCTTGTGCCATCTTCACAATAGTTGGTATATTTGAGCCCATTGTTGCATTCACTGTGTCAACCCATGTTTTTGAGGGTCTCCCTCTTTTTCCGCTGACCTTCTACTTTATCAAGCATGATGTTCTTATCCAGGGATTGGTCCCTCCTGATAACATGCCCAAAGTAAGCGAGATAAAATCTCACCGTCCTCACTTCTAAGGAGCATTCTGGTTGTACTGCCCACAAGACAGAATAGTTCATTCTGGCAGTCCATGGTATATTCAATATTCTTTAGCAACACAATAATTCAAAGGCATCGATTGTTCTTAGGTCTTTCTTTTTCATTGTCCAGTTTTTGCATGCATATGAGGTGATTGAAAATACCATGCCTTGGGTCAGGCACACCTTAGTCATCTTTAAAAATACCTCCTGGAAATCCTGCCAGGTAAACTTCTACAGATGGTTTAGGACCAGCAACATTTTGTTATGTTATACATAAGGTCATCATGAGTCAGAACAACAAATTTCTATAGGGCCCTTTCATTCTTCTTAAGGGTTGCATAATAGCCCGAGGTATGGTTATGTGGTAATGTATTCAAGATGTGGTTGTGCTGGAGCCTCCAGGTTTCTAGGGGTTATTCACATCTCTTCCCAATCTGGCATTCGATGACATCAGGCTGGCAGGTTGAAATTGGACATGATGGGAATATTTACACCATGAGAATCTGCAAACCAACAAACTAGGGCTTTCTCCCTGGATAACTGATTGTTAAACATTAACTAGCATACCATTTATCCCTGTTAATAGGCTTTTACAGCCCTTTGATTCTAGCTTTTTGCTGTTGTTGTTGTGGGCAGTGAGGGGCCAGTACAGACAATGTTGATCTTGTTAGGTGCCTTTGAGTGGATTTCAACTCATAGCGATCCCATGTGACAGAGTAGAACTGCCTTATTGGGCTTTTTTGGCTATAACCTTTACGGGAGCCGGTCAACAGATCTTTCTCCTGCAGAGCTGCTCAGTGGGTCTGAACCAACCTTTTGGTTAGCAGCTGAGTGCTTAACCATTGCACTACCAGGTCCTTTCTATGGAATATAAGAGTAGAATTGATGGGTCAAAGGGAATACATATTTTCTTTTTTGTGCTTTAGATGAACATTTACAGGGCAAACAAGTTTCTCATTAAATAATTAATACACATATTGTCTTGTGACATTGGTTGCCAACCTCGTGACATGTCAATACTCTCCTTCTTGATCTTGGTTACCCCATTACCAGCATTCTTGTCACCTCCTGCCTTCTAGTCCTTGCCCCTGGGCTGGTGTGCCTATTTAGTCTCATTTTGTTTTATGGGCCTGTCTAATCTTTGGCTGAAGGGTGAACCTCAGGAGTAACTTCAGTACCGAGTTAAAAGGGTGTTTTACTCTCGGGGCTTCTCCAGTCTCTGTGAGACCAGTAAGTCTGATCTCTTTTTGTGAGTTAGAATTTTGTTCTACATTTTTCTCCAGCTCTATCCGGGCCCTCTATTGTGATCCCTGTCAGAACAGTCAGTGGTGTTAGCCGGGCACCATCTAGTTGTGATGGACTCAGTCTGGTGGAGACTGTGGTAGTTGTGGTCCATTAGTCCTTTGAACTAATCTTTCCATTGTGTCTTTGGTTTTCTTCATTCTGTCTTGTTCCAGATGGAGTGGGACAAGTGGAATATCTTAGATGGCTGCTCACAGGCTTTTAAGACCCCAGACGCTACTCACCAAAGTAGGATGTAGAACCTTTTCTTCATAAACTATGTTATGCCAGTTGAGCTAGATGTCCCCTAAGACCATGATCCCCAAGCCTCAGCCCAGGAATTCGGTCCCTCAGGGAGTTCGGCTATGTCTATGAAGCTCCCGTGACCTTGCCTTGTGCTGACTTCCCCAGTATTGTGTAGTGTCTTACCCTTCAGCAAAGAGAATACATATTTTCAGTTTCAAACTAAGTTGCCAGATTGTTTCCAAAAAGGGTTATAGAAATCTACATTTCTACCAGCAATGTATAAACTGTTCTCCCTGCATCCGTTTCAGCGATGGAAATTATCTTCATTTAATTTTTGCTAGTCTGAAAGGTGTAAAATAATATCTCATGGTACTTTAATTTCTACGTCTCTGAATACTAATAATTTTGACATTCTTTTCCAATGCATGTTAGCCATCTGAATATGCTCTTTTGTGATGTGTCTTCTGGTATCCTTTGTCTATGTTTCTTTTGGGTTATTTGTTTCTTTCTTGTCCATTTATAAAAACTTTTGGTTTATAGTTTTTAATCTTTTGTCTGTCCTGTGCATTACAAATATTTTCCCCAAATCTATTGTTTTATCTATCGACTTAATCTTTTGTCATACAAAGGTTTCTTATTGCTACAAAGTCAGATATGTCTATTTTTTTTATAGCTTCAGATTTCTAGTCTTGGTTTAAAAAGCCTTTCCTGCCCCTATATTGAACATGTAGCCTTCTAAATTTTCAAGATTTTTATTGTCTTATTTTTTACACTTGTCTTTACTCTAATTGGAGTTTATATTTGTATGTGGTATAAAATAGAAGTCCAGTTTTATTTTCTTTCAGATGGAAGTAGCCTCAGCACCATTTATTAAATAATCCATCCTTCTCACAGAATTGAAATACCAACTATGTCATATAGTAAATTCTCATCTATATACTTGGTCTATTTCTGGATTCTCTGTTTTATTCCACTGATCCATTTATCTAGTCCCATGCCAATACCAAATTGATTTAATTACAGTGGTTTTATAGCACATTCTGATATCTGATAAGATAAGCCTCATCCTTTAATTTGCTTTTTCACGTTTGTATTTGCCATTATAATGCATTTATTCTTCTTTATATCTTCAAGGTTATTTTATTCAATTTACCCCTAAATCAAAACTTTCTTGTTATCTAATTAGAATTACATCAAATTTGTGCATTAAATTTGAAAAAATTGACATTTTCATCAATATTCTTTTGTTCTTTCTAAAGATATTTACTTTGTGACCAACTCTAGGGATACAGCAATGAATAAGACAAACATGGTCCCTGCCCCCTTTGAATCCAGGTTATCTAAAAAAAAAAAAAAAAAGGCCCAACAGTTTTACTCTTGGGTATACGCCCAACAGAAATAAGTGTGTATGTTCATCCAAAGACAAGTACAAGAATGTTGACAGTGACACAAATGTCCTGATAGTAGAATGGATAAATAAGCTATAGTATTGTTATGGATGGAATTGTATCCCTCCAAAACGTGTGTCAACTTGGCTAGTTGTGTGTGATTGTCCACCATTTTGTCATCTGATGTGATTTTCCTATTTGTTGTAAATCCTGCCTCATGATATCAAGTTATGTTAATGAGGCAGGACTCCATCTACGAGATTAGATTGTGTCTTGGGTCAATCTCTTTTGAGATGTAAAAGAGAGAAGTGAGTAGAGAGACGGGGGACCTTGAACCACCAAGAAATAAGAGCCAGGAGAACAGTGCATCCTTTAGACCTGGGGTCCCTGCACTAAGAACCTCTTAGACCAGGGGAAGGTTGATAACAAGGACCTTCCCCCAGAGCTGACGGACAGAGAAAGCCTTCTCCTGGAGCTGGCACCCTGAATTTGGACTTCTAGCCTCCTAGACTGTGAGAGAATAACTTACTCTTTGTTAAAGCCATCCACTTGTGGTATTTGTATTATAAAAACGCTAGTAACTAAGGTAAATTCATACGATGGGCTGCTACTATGAAGCAACGAAAAAGGATAAACTATTAATACCCAAAGCAACATAGATGAATCTCACAGATACTATACTGAGCATAAGATGCTGGTCACAAAAGATATGTACTGTGTGGTCCCATTTATATGAAGTTCAACAAGAGGTAAAACTTATCTACGGTAATAGATATAGGTCAGAATAGTGGCTACTTTAGAGGGGGGTGTGTATGGACTGTGAAGGGACACAGGAGAGACTTCTGGGGTGGTGGTCATGATCATTTTGATCTGGGTAGTGGTTACATGAATACATACATACATTCACCACGCCTTATGAGCCATGCACTTCACTGCTTGTAAATTATACTTTAATTAAAACAAAAAAGAATAAAAGGGAAATTCATCCTTTCACAGAACTGTCCCCCTGTCAGGGTGGCTAGGATAAGCACCCATCTGGGGACCTCTGTCTTCTGCCTTTTCCAGCTCTGAAACATTGAGTTTTCTAGTGCTTTCTAGGCAGGCTTATTGCAATCTTGAAATGCCTACAGCTGCTGCTCGCATTAGGATTTTCTAGCTCCTTTAAAAAAAAATTTTTAAATATATAAAATCTCTTGATGGAATATAGTACAGTATTGTGGAGAAGCAACAGACCTGGACCAGCCAGCTCAGACTCCCTCTTCCCCACTGGTCAATAAGAAACCCTGGGTTTTTATGCCTTACCCCCAAAAGAGTTATAAAGTTTGGTAAGTGCCTGGAAAGCAGGCAAGACTCTGCGATGCAATCTGGATTACCCATTACCAATTTGCTTTGCTCACCCACTGTAGTGGCTGGGCCTTATGCTTCCTAGGGGAAAATGAGCAGTTTGAATGCCTGCTCCCTCCTACTCCCTTTTCCCATCTCACCCGCTCTCCTCCCTTTGTTCCTCCAGAAATGATTCCCTAATGTGGGAGGGGCTTATATTCATGGCTGTTTGGGGAGAAAACTTTGAGCCAAACTTGGGGTTTCATATGCAACCCCAAGATTGTAAGCATTGGCTGCAGCCTGCAGTGGTTACAATAGGCAGATTACCACACAGTGCTGCTGAATTGCAGTTATCTCAAGCCATTTTGTATTTCCGCCCTCTAGGTTAGTGACTCACTGCTTTCCAGTTCAATGTGAGGACGTGTCCCACGGTGTTGACTGCCTGATGCTCCTGGAGGACATTCCTAACCCACCACTCACCAAGTATTAGAAATCTAACTCCGAAATCACTAATCCCCAAATAGCCTCCATTCTCTCAACTGCTGGCTTCCTTGCTTTGATTTTATGCACAGTAGTTCTAAATTCAAGGCCAAAAATTCGACCACATGCCGAGCCACTTTCAAAGGAGAACCAATACGCTGAGACTAGAGGGGGATTTGAACAGCGGCTAATTGTCAGTTTGTCTAGTGAAAAAAGCTTCCTCTCTCCCCTGTGCGGGCTGGTTATTTGTTAGTTTGCTGGGGAGTTTGGAGCACCTTGCTGTTAGGGCCAGCTCAAACTCAGCAGTTTTAATTATTAATCAGGTCAAAGGCTGATGACAATTTTTCTTCTCTTCAGGGGAGGGTCTTGAAAGTTCAAGGGAGGAGGATACCCGAGCCCCTGTCCTGTGATGGGTAGAAGGGAAGAAAGGGGGGAAATGATTCAAGCCAGACAAGTCCCGAGTTCTTAATGGTTCCTTGCCTCAGACGACTGCTGGAAAGTGGCTTAATCTGCCTCTGGGCTCAGGGAGGGGGCTGTTGCTCTCGGATTTAAACAAATTCCAAACTTGACAGCACCTGTGAAAGTACACCTGTTGTTCCTCGGCAAATTGGAGGGCAGAAAAGGTGGTCTACTCTACCAATGTGTCCACTTTTTTAGATCAACTCACTGGGGTGGGGGTAGGGGTGGGGAGGGCTTGCTCTTTCCTTAAACACACTTTGGAAAAGGCCTGAGGCTCTTTCAGGCTGAGGTTGTTTCATTTCTAGATACCCTGACTCTATCCCTACCCTGCCCCTCACTCATCTCTCCTGGTCCCCGTGGGTCTCCTTTCTCTCTTTGGCTGGAGACCCTGGCGTGACTTTCCTTGGCAAGGTCCAAAAAGGTCTCTTTTCCATCTGCGTTTTTGTCAGCCATTCTAAACGATTCTAGCGGGCTCTGCCTTCCACCCTTGTTGCTAGGCAGATTCCCTTGTTGCTAGGCCACCACTGCTTCTTTCCTGCCTCAAAAAGAGTTACAAATTTCCGGTGACCCACTCAACCGTCCACCCACCCACACACTGACAAAACAAGTAGGTCCTCAACACCTACTAGATGTGAAACCCTGGGCGCAGTGTAGAACAATTCCAAATAGAAAAAGAGACAGCAAACCCAGGGGTATCAGATAAAGAGGTGACCGGTTGTCATGGGGGTAGTGAACAGGCTGTCTCCTCGAAGGTTTCTCTGGGAATAGCCATTAACTTGGTGAATTTTCTCTGGTACAAGGTCTGATCCTTAGCCTTCTGTGCTCAGAAAACTCATTTTATGTACAACCAGAAACCGATCCTTGTCCTGGTGGCAAAAGCATATTAATCAGGGTCAAAAGACTGATGCCTGGTGATATCAGAATGTGAATGTATTAATTTTTTTTAATCGAGTAATTTTTTTTATTGTGCTTTAGGTGAAGGTTTACAGAGCAAATTAGCTTCTCATTAATAAATTAATACACATATTGTTTTGTGACATTGGTTGCCAACCCTGCAACATGTCAACACTCTCCCCTTCTTGACCTTGGGCTCCCCATTTCCATTTGTCTAGCTTTCCTGTCCCCTCCTGCCTTCTCGTCCTTGTCCCTGGGCTGATGTGCACACTTAGTCTCCTATCCATGCTTGAGCTATGTGTATTATTGTTCATTTTATAGGCCTGTGTAATCTTTGGCTGAAGGGTGAGCCTCAGGAGTGACTTCAGTACCGAGTTAAAGGGTGTCCAGGAGCCATACACTTAGGGTTTCTCCAGTCTCTGTCAGACCAGTAAGTCTGCTCTTTTTTTGTGTGTGTGAGTTTGAATTTTGTTCTACGTTTTTCTCTCAGCTCTGTCCGGGACTCTCTATTGTAATCCCTGTCAGAACAGTTGGTGGTGGTAGCTGGACACATCTAGTTGTTCTGGACTCAGTCTTGTGGAGGCTGTGGTAGTTGTGGTCGATTAGTCCTTCAGACTAATCACTAATCTTCCCCTGTGTCTTTGGTTTTCTTCATTCTTCCTTGCTCCAGATGGGGTGGGACCAGTAGACCTATCTTAGATGGTGAATGTATTAATTTATAATGGGAAGTTTGTCACATAGATCCAGGGTACTCTTGCAGGCATCACTGTCTCTCTGTAGAGGCAGGCTTTCCTGGAAACAGTGGCTCCACTGAAAGATATTGGAGAGTTGGTATGAGGTGCCATTTTGTGTAGGAAGGGGAATTAATTATATATATATATGAATATTATATGCCTAAACTGAAAAATATATATTTACATTCTTACTATAAGATCAAACAAAACCCATAGCTGTCAAGTCGATTCCAACTTATGGCAACTCCATGTGTTATAAGGTAGAACAGCTCCATAGAATTTTCCTGGCTGTGAACTTTATGGAAGCAGACTACCAGGGCTTTATTCTGCAGCACTGTTGGGTGGGTTCAAACTGCCAACATTTAGGTTAGTAGTCAAGTGCAAACTGTTTGCGCCATGCAGGGGCCTATCCAAAAAACCCATTGCCGTCTAGTTGATTCTGACCCATAGTGACCCTGTAAGATAAAGTAGAACTGCCCCACAGGGTTTCCAAGACTTTTTTTTTTAATTAATTTTATTGTGCTTTAAATGAAAGTTTACAGATCAGGTCAGTCTCTCATACAAAAATTTACATACCCCTTGCTATACGCTCCTAATTGCTCTCTCTCTAATGAGATAGCACAGTTCTTCCTTCCGCTCTGTCTCCCCATGTCCATTTCGGTAGCTTCTGGCCCCCTTTGCCCTCTCATCTCCCCTCCAGACAGGAGATGCTAACATAGCCTCATGTGTCTACTTGATCCAAAAAGCTTGCTCTTTACCAGTATCATTTTCCATCCTGTATTCCAGTCCAATCCCTGTCTGAAGAGTTGGCTTTGGGAATGGCTCCTGTCTTGGGGTAACAGAAGGTCTGGTCCAAGGCCATTGATAGAGGAGCCCTGGTGGTGCAGTGGTTAAGAGCTTGGCTGTTAACCAAAAGGTCAGCAGTTCCAATTCACCAGCTGCTCTTTGGAAACCCTATGGGGCAGTTCTACTCTGTCCTATAGGGTTGCTATGAGTTGGAATTGATTCGAGGGCAATTTTTTTTTTTTTTTTTTAATCTTTACAGAAGCAGATTGCCATATCTTTCTTTCTCAGAGTGGTTGGTGGGCTAAAACTGCTCACCTTTCAGTTAGCAGCCTAGAGCTCTTAACCATTGTACCACCAGGGCTCCTATACACCTGGAAAAATGCTAGATGTTTTACAGATGTAATTTTATTAATTCTTCACATCAACCATGAGAGGAAGCTACAAACATTCATCCTCATTTCACAGAAGGAAAGCAGTTCAGGTTAAATGACTTAACAGAGGTCACCCAGTTAATAGTTGGCAGAGTCAGGATTTGAACCCAAAGCCCATGCTTGGACTAGTAGATCCCAGTGACCAGTGACCTGGCAATGGTAAGATGACAAATTTGCTTGGGGATAAGTTGGATAATGGATACTGAAGTGCTGATGAATCAGCAAAATGGAAATTTCCTCTAAGTGATGGGTTGCATGGAAGTGAAACTCTGCAGAGTAGGTCTAAGCTGGAAATTGGACACAATATCCAGCACACACCTCACTTCTTCTACATTCTTATTGATGGTGCATGAATATTCATGGTTGCTAACCCCACTGTAGTGATAGAGTACAGGAAGTTCACTGGGGCTGAGTAAGCATCTGAGTGGGGTAGCACAGGGCACCTGGGGAGATTGTCAGGGCTAGGAGCTCACAGGAGAAAGGCTCCTGGGATAATGCCTTTGTCACCAGCTTGCTGATCAGCCTTCACCCTAAGAGGCCCAGCACCTCATTCAGAACAAGAGACCCAGATCTTAACTTTAAGGAAAGGTAGAAGCAGCCTTGAGGAGAAAGTGGGATGTCCACGGGTGGACTAAGGTTGCTGAACTCTCTGGAAGGGGCAACATGGACCCTATGCAAGAAGAAGCTGACAGAGGAATGCCTTTCTCATTCTGGGTGCCTGGTCAGGACCCACAACCTGAAGGCAGAGCAGACATACAGAACAGTCCATACTGGGGGCCAAGTCAAGTCAGGGCCTTGGGTAGCAGGTTGGTTCTGAAGCCAATAAGAGCTCAATCAGGCATGGCAATGGTGTTAACCTCTGTGTCTGGTTAAAGTGTGAACATCTTTGTTATGAATCCAAGCCTTAAAGAATTGAGGAAGAGTGAGGAATAAGGAGGTCTGGGTGTCCAGCAAGCTGTATCTTTTCTTCATTGCTCACTCCTACACTTCTTATTCACTTGCTCTTGCAACAAACTTTTCTGGGTCTAGCCTTGAGCTTTTCTGGGAGAAGGAATCTGTGCTTTGTAAGTTGTCTGTTTCTCTGCTTTTGTAATTTACTTTTTTGGCTCTATCCCCAGTTTCTGAGTAAAGTGCTTTTTGAACAATCTCAGTCTTGTCTGGACGCCTGAGATTTGCCTACATTTGGACCAAGAGAGCCAAGGGATTCCAGGGCCCCTGGAAATTTAGCATGGTGGGGCCAGCAGCTGTCTCAGCTGGATTTGCAGGAAACAGCTGGTGGAGCCAGGGCAGAGAGAGGTGAAGCCTCGAGAGAGGAAGAGATTGAAAAAGGGAGAGAAATAAGGAGCAGCTGCAGTTGCTAAGCTCTTCCTGCCTGGGCTCTTCCATCACTGGGTCTGCCTGGTCTCCAGCTCTCCCTGCCCTGGCTTTACTCAAAAAGAAACAAACACGTTAAAGGGATGCCCCTGGGATTATAAACAGTGGGCATAGACATTATCTGAGGAGGAATCAGCCCTAGGGGTTGTGCCTGGGGTTGTGTTCACCTGCAAAGTTTAACAGCACCTGTGGGGTGGTTCAGCTGGAGGGGATTATGCCTCAGACGCTACACCAGGACTGTTTTGTGATGAGATCCAATCAGGATACATGGCACTCAATTGAAATCACAGAGAATTGGAGGAATCCCAGCCTCTCCTGTTAGTTTAGTAAACTGAGAGCCTCTCAGAGATTTCTGGAAGGCTCTAGCCTTTGCCTGATTGGCGCCTCTCCCCACCCCCCAGCTCCCTGACTTGGGTGAGAAATGCCTTTTTTTCCTTGAAGAGTTGGAATTATGCAATAACCGGGGGAAGGCAATAATTTCCTTGATTTATTGCAAGCTGACCCTTTGGAAGAAATGGCTGGGGCCGGGAAGCTGGCAAAGTCACTCAGAAAGTTTTCAGGGTTGCTTTCACCTAACTCCTAATATTTTGCATACTCAAGCTTGGTTCCCGGGCAGCAGCGGTTAAATTGAAATCTTGATTCTCTTGGTAACTTGATGGCTTAGTTTGGGCCTCAGGTTGCTGTTCCATGAACTGCCTTGAAATTTAATCACCCAAATTTATTTCCTAGAGTGTTTTTCACCATCTCCTCCTCTAGGCCCATTAGTCACCATCCTGTGACGTGACAGAGTGATTATTACAGACCCTGTGGTTTACTTTCACTAGATTTAGGGGTGTGGGTAACTCGGGAGGCAAGTTCTAACTTGGGTCACAGTTGAGTGGGTTTTCCCTCAATTGGCTGTGAATCTTCCCTGAGGGCATCCTGGGAGGCAGAGGCCCTAGAGAACACTGTGGACCTCCTGTTTTCTTCAGAACTCAGAACTAGAGGTTTGGTTTCTGGGTTCTTCTAAGGCTGGTGTTCTCAGGGTGGGGGTTATACTGTCCTTTGCCCCAGGCACGTCACCGACATCTTCCAGCTTTAATTTCCTTTTTGGTAAAACGGGGATAATGCACATTAAAAAGAGGTGCAGAGCCTCGCACATAGGTATGCAACAAATGTTAGCTCCCAGCCCTTCAGCGAGGGCAAGGCCCATCCTTTCCTTCTGGGACCTTGGAAGAGAAATTATTGGGGGGGGGGGTGGAGATTAATTTTTTTTTAATTGTCGTAAGTATAGGTAGAATCCCTGGGTGGTGCAGTTAAGCGCTCGACCACTAGCTGAAAGGTTGGCTGTTCAATCCCACCCAGAGACGCCTTGGAAGACAGGCCTGGGTTCCATAAAGATCACAGCCTTGAAAACCCTATGGAACAGTTCTACTTTGCACGAATGGGGTGGCCATGAGTTGGAATTGACTCGACAGCAACCAACGAGTATATAGGTAACAGAACATTTGCCATTTCTACAGTCTCCACGTGCACAGCTGAGTGACATCCACTACATTCCTCAGATTGTTCAGCCATCACCGGGAACTATTCCCAAATTTTTCCTCCACCTGTAACAGACGCTTAGTGCCCCCTAAGCATTGTGTCTTCCTCCCCACCCTCCCCCCCGCGCCCCATTCCCAGGCATCCCTGCACAAAGACACTAATAACCTTTGGTCTCTAATTCGCTTGCCTATTCTAGATGTTTCGCATAATTGGGATCATACAATATTTTGGAAGAGAAATTTTATCAGTCTGATTTGGAAGCATTCTTATAAAATTTTATTTCAAGAATAGTTCCATGCATGAAAATTTAGCTGTTTCCTCCTTCCAACCTATCGTTTGTCCTTCCAAACTTACATGGTTACAGGTGTGAGGTGGGTCATACAAATACATAGCAAGCTGGCTGGGGAGCTGGAAGGCGCTGCTGAAGGAAGACACTGTGTCTCTGCTGGAAGAAGTTGACTCCAGGTGAAATTGAGGCCCAGTATGATCTTCCCATTTTTTAAAGAGAAACCAGGTATGTTTTGATGAAAAGTCTCCGATTTTAAATATTTGCAACTAACTAACATTTTAAAAATATGTGGGGCAGGTGACACAATATGGCTTCCTGCTGGTGACAGTTGTGACCTCTGTCTACAGGCTCTTGATGAATCGCATGGGGTGTTCCTGTCTTCATGCTCCCCGCCCCACCCCACCCCTAGGACCAGCCGTCCCAACTCTCTGCTTGGCTGGCTTCTGGAGGTAACTACAGGGCTTGCTCCTTTCCACAGACATGTTGGACCAGTTAAAGATTATTCTATAGAAACCTCAACCAACAAGTCAAAAGATGAGTTTCCTGCTCTTAATAGATAATTTTTATTGGTTTTGCAATAAACGTATGAAATAGAAACAATAGCAATAAACTAGCTCAACAAGAAATCGAAAGGCACAGGCCCCCAAAGCCCTTCCTGCCTCTTCTTAATGAGTCTCTAATTTATAGCCCAACTAGCAGACCCACTTTTCTTTTTCCAAGCTTTGCAAACTTTTCCATCTTGGAGTCTGAAGTGCTCTGGGGGCTTGTGTGCTGGTTTCCACATCGTGGCTGTAATGGAAACCAGGACACTGCAGGGCCAGACGGGAGGAGCTGGCACTGCCTCGGGGGCTGGGGGTCTGGACCCAGCCTGTTTCTTCTGACTTGGAGGGCCTTCCCCCTATAATTACATTTTTATCAACTGAGGGCAGAAAGGGAGAGTGACCAGGAAATGGACAAAGGTCACAGTTTAACTTTTGGAGAACAAGTGACCAAGGGTAGACACACAAGCACCCAGAGGCTGGAGAAGGGGCTTTCCACCTTGTAAACCTCTGCCCTGCATCTTTTGGAGTATGCAGAATATTTTTAGTGCTGAACCTCTCCCCAGGGTCCGAATCTACATGCCCGTCTCTGCTAAGCAGCATCAAGGGGGGTGATTGTGGCCTCTTTGTGGACCCTGATGAGCCCTCCTTGCTGCTGTTCTCGGTGGCAACTCAAGTGAGCTGGAGGCCCTGGGTCCCTGCCAGTGCATATTTATTAACTCACTGGGCTTCTGGCAGCGTCAGATGAGTGATGGCTCAAGTCAGAAGGGCTCAATGCTCCATCTGAGCATTTCCCTCGAGGATTGGAGCCCAAAGAACAGGTTCTGTGTGCTTCTGATCACACCTCAAATAAAATGCAGGCCTCCCCAGGGTTCACGCCTCCAGAGCAAGAGTAAAACAAGACCAAATGGATTTTCCCTAGTGCCCCCTACAGGGTCTGGATGATTCCAAAGTCTGGATGGGTGGTAGAGACCCAGTAGCCCATGGGAGAGGGCACACAAGGCTTTTACCAGGATATTTATGTTTTCATGCCCATGGCCAGCTGGGCACTCGGCCCCTGCCTTTTGCCCATGTGAGGAAAGATCTATGGGTGGATCTCATCTAGGAATTCACAGCTGGGGAAGAGACTACAGATTTCTCTAGCACCTCATTTCTCTGCTGCTCTCCTTTCTCACCCCACTCCCCTCACCTCAGTGGGCTTGGGGGAAAAGACCGCTGACTTTGCAGCCTACACCCCCTGAAAGTTCCGTCTATGGCATGCTGTTATGCTTTGAGGACACAGGACTGTGAACTCGAAATTGTCTCGCCTTTGTCACCTCCTGGCAGGTCTTTAGAGCTTGGGGAAACAGCCGAGTGGTACAAATCGCAGCAGCGTGGTAAAGCCCCCCTTATTCCTGATGGGCTGCCTGACTCATATCTGTTTCCCTGGCAAAAAATAAGTTTTTGTTATTGCTGGCTTGGCAGAAGCACGGAAGAGTGCGTGAGGATCTACTGCCCCATGCATCACTGGCCAAATTGCCTGAGAAATCCCAGCTCTAGAACTTTTCATCGTTGGCTGTGATGTACGGAGCAGAACGGCAGCTCCATTTCCCCTGCATGGCGCTCGGCGACGCTGGCACTTAGCAGGCCTGCTATGCTTGCAACTCCCAGCAAATATGGCCTCTCCATTTCCTTCCCCTCCACTTAGCCCCTGATCCCCCTCAGCCTTTTATCTTTCCCATCCCCCTGCCTGCTCATCAGCCCCCTCCCAGCCTCTCCCCAGCAGAACCCTAGCTGGTGAATCAGGAGGAGGCTCAGAATGCCATCTCCCTGTCCCTCTGCAGACGGTGCCAGACCAATGCTCTTTTAATGCTATGATGCTGCACTAATTAATAAGCATCCTGCACAGAGGCCTCGCCTCCCCTCTCCTCTCCTCCCCTCTTCTCCTCTCCCCTCCCCGCCAGCCCTCGAGAAGGCCTCATGACATCCTGGCATCTGGCAGCAGAGAAAGGATTTCACTCCTTTACCTGGGCTGCCTGATATTGCTATGAGAGATAACTGTATACGAACCAATAATCTAGCCTGACAATCCAATTTACTGACCAATAGCGCACAATCCACCATGTCATCGGCTGTGGGGAGGCCCATAAATTAGTTCCTAGTAATTTATTCTGATCAATAGAATGGGCAAAGTCACTTGTCTCTTTAATCAAAGGCCCTCTCAGAGATGTCAGTACAGGCAGCTGTGTGGGAGGGAGGGAGTCTCTGTGAACAAATAGGCATTGGTACTCAGCTTCCAGAATCCAGCAGAAGGCTCCTCAAGACGGGGCTGATGTGGAGGGACCCATGGTCCAGGCTCCCCACCTTCCTTTGGGTCTCCCCAACAACAAAACATTGGCCTTCACACAAGCTAAGGGAGGAGGTGGCCAGGATGGCAGAGGATGATGGTGATAACAGGCAGACTTGAGAGAACACTGTGCTGGCTTTGAAACCCAAGGGTGTCTTGTCCCTTCTGAATGTTCAGACTCTCCCTTCCTCCCCAGACCACAGGGGCCCACCAGCCCTTGTGCTGGGCCTTCTGTAAAGAGAAGGTCAATAGCATAGTGGGTAAGAGCCAGATTACCTGGGTTTGAAGGTGACTCTGCCATTTCATAGCTGTGAGGTCTTGGGCAAGCTGCTTACCTCTCTGTGACTCAGTTTTCTCATCTGTAAAGTGGGAATGATAATTGTACTTACCTCCCAGGGTTATTAAGACAATTCAATAAATTAATTTATGGAAATCACTTGAACAGTGCCTGACACATGGTAAGCACTGTATGAAGTGTTGGTTAAAATAAACAAATACAAAGAGATCAAGGAAAAATGCAGATGTGATTCTCTCTGAAGATGTGCCAAGTCCTTGAAATGCTCTGCTTCCTGCAAACTTCTGCTGTTTCCTACCCACCTTCACCTCTTGTCCTCCTCCTCCAAGATAAACAGATAAAGGAAGAGTCAGTGAATACTATCTCTTTAGATGAAAGAGAAACTCAAAAGGTCTCCAGACAAGGTTTTTTTTCCCCTCTTCTGGGCCCTCAGGCAGAGCCAGTGCATTGGTCTTGAGGAAAGAGACCAATTTTACCTTGGGAAAAACAAGCCTGTTGTTAGAGGACAGGCAGAGAAAGGACAGCCTATTAGCTATGCTGGCTGCCTGACTGACTCATGAGGAAGGATGCCGAGTTCTCAGTCATGAGCAGGACAGAGGGAGACACAGAGCAGGGTAATGTAAAGTAATGGTGCAGGGGTCTGCCATCTTGGATTCTGGTTACAGCTTTCCACACATTAGCTGTGGGACTTGGCCAAGTCACTTCATGTCTCTGACCCTGATTCTGTATTGGAGATATGAAGAGGTTGGATAGTGCTCTCAGAGGTCCCTTCTGGCTCTGTTGTTGTTGTCATTAGGTGCCATCGAGTTGGTTCTGACTCATAGTGACCTTATGTATAATAGAACAAAATGTTGCTTGGTCCTTCACCATCCTTACAAGAGTAGGTATATTTGAGCCTGTTGTAGCCACTGTGTCAATCCATCTCACTGAAGGTCTTCCTCTTTTTTGCTGATCCTCTACCAAGCATGATGTCCTTCTCCGGGGACTGATCCCTTCTCATAACATGTCCAAAGTAAGCAAGACGAAGTCTGGCTCTGACACTCTGAAATTCTGCTTGAGTCAGCGAAAGAGGAATCTGTTGACTCTTCCCTGACCCCTTCAACCCTGCACTCCCCACCGCTGTCATCCAGAAGGCTCTGAAAACAAGCACCAGCACTATAAGGAAATGCTGCATATCTCAGGACTCTATAGTCACCAAACGGAACTAATGTCATTGGTGGAGCAGAGATGGGGATGAGGGCCAACTTGCTCTGAGGAGGGGTTCCTGGGCCCCTGACCCAATATGACCAGGCTCCTGGGTACGCAAGAGGCCAGGGGCCTCTATTCTGTCGTCAAGGTCAAAGCCAGGGCTTTCAATTCTAGGGAACCTCTGGAACCTACTCTGCCCAATCCTCTAGCCCTTAGGGCTACCTCAGTCAGGGAACCCCATGCTAAAGGCATAGCCTCATTGGGGCACAGTGAGAGAACAGAGACAAAACCCCACCTGAAATTTCAGGTTCTAGTGACTGTCCCCTGGTCCTCTTCCTGCCTCCTGTCCCCTCCACAACTGAACTCTGACATGTGCCCAGCTCAGACTTGGTGAGTCCATCAGAGATGAGCTGGGGGGCCGGGGTACAGCAGTCACTGGGGTGATGAGGCCAGGTTGGAGGCCTGAGGTCTGCCCAGGGTGGCTGCATGGCAGGTGGACACAGTTTCTGGTGAACAGGAATCTGGCACCCTCTGCTGACCCCGCGGCAGGAGACAGCTGGTCAACTAGGCTGGGGTGGTTGCCAGGGGAGGCAGGGGGTGGGGCCCAAGACCAAGCAGTGAAATAGCAACTTACCAGTCAAAAGAGCAGCTCCCCTCTCTGAATAGATCATTTTTATTGGTTTTGCAATAAGCTTATGAGACAGGAACAATCGCAATAAACAAACCAAACAAGAAATCGAAAAGATGGGCCCCGAAAGCTGTTACTGAACCCTTCTCGCCTCCTCTTAACGAGTCTCTAATTTATAACAAACTCATCAGCCCAGCACCTCCAGGGTTCCCTGGCTCCAGGCTGGGAACCCTTGGCTTCTTTCTGCCTTGTGTGTGTGATCTGTCATCTCCCAGAGGCTGAGGTGGCAGGGGCTCCAGCGGGAGGAGGAACAGGTCCAGGGAAGCCCAGAGACAGGCCTGGACTTCAGTCCTGGCTATCTCTAAGAGGGTCTGGGAGGTGTGGCGTGGATACTGGCCATACACTCTCACCCTAGCCAGATCTCTTCAGAATGGATGGAGCTGGCTCTGGAGGGCCCATCTCCCCCAAACTTCTGCCCAACTGTCTGCTCAGCCCTAGGGCTGCTGCTGACAAAGACAGACATTATGCTCCTTTGAGACTTGCAGACTACGGCCTGCCATGGAAGGCTGGTATAGCTGGGGGCTTCCAAATTTCCCAATTGCATGCTCCTCAGATAAGACTGGGGTCCCTGATGCGGGCTGGATTTTTTCTCCCCAAGATTAGAGGCTCCCAGGAAGAGCCATGTCCCCCTGAGGAGGGCCAGATGGACCCCTTCAGGCTGCTTCCACCATCCAGGACTGAGTCTCTTTCTTCAGGCTGTGCCTCCCCTCTCAAACTGCAGCCTCTGGCTCAGCGTCATGCTTCCCCACGTCAGTCTGGGACTGCAGGAGGACAGGGCTACATCTCCAGACTGGAGCTCCCTTAAGCATGCATTTTTCTCTAGTCCCTGGGTCACCAAGTGATCCTGAAACCTTATCCCAAGGCAGCCTCTGTCCTTCTACCTGTTCCTGCTCAAAGTAATCCCAGCCTCTTGTGCCCTTCCTGGCAGCTGAGCATGGGACAGGGCATCCAGGAACAGACCCAATGTCCAGAGAGGATCATCTGGGCTGTAGGAGGAAGGCAGTACCTCTCCCTAGGGGACTGGGCACGTCCTTGCGATGCCGGCAATCCTAGAGATGGCCACAAGATGTCACTGGGAGGCCGTGGAACTAGCTCCTGTCCTGCTGCTAAACTCAAAAGGCAGGCAAGTAGCTTGCAGCTGGCACCAACTTTTGGGGGGGCGGGGGAGGGCTTCTCTGCACCTCTACCCTTGTAGGTCCCAACCCTTGCCCTTCCTCTCCCAATCCACCCTCCTCCTCAACCTCATGACGGGGGTGGATTATCCAATAGGCAAGGTAAGCACAGTGCTTACCTTGCTTACCAGATCACCTGAAGTGAACAATTTCACATTTTTCCTCTACGTCAAAGACTTTGCTTCTAGGTACGGCTGGTATCTGTCTCTATCCCAACCCCACAGCACCTTCCTACAGAATCAAAGCCTTTTTTCAAATTTACAATCCCTGTTAGGGGTGGATGACCCAGTAAGCAAAGTGAGCACGGGCTTCCTTACTAATCTGTAGCGAACAATTTCATCCCATGTGGAATTGTTCACTGCAGGTGATCTGGGTAACCCGCCCCTGCTCATGACCATGTTCCATCCTCTGCTCTGCCCCAGCTTTTGGCTCCCAGAAGGCAGAATTTGAAGCTCCCTGACACCTCCCTCTGGGAAAGATGGAGAGCTGCTGGCCCTACTGAGGGCACCCTTGTTGGGAAGAGCAGCCCGTGAACGTGGGCGCTCATGTATGTCAGTGTGGGTGGGACTTCGAGCCACCAAAGGCTGGGCACTCAAGAGCTGGGGTGGGTGTACTTGCTCAGGGTTGCAAAGATTTGTGTCTGCCACACACAGAAATTCAGACCTGGAAGGGGACCATATAAACTACACAGTCTAACCTCTTATTTTAGAGACGAGGAAATAGAGGCCCAGAGGGAGGAAGTGGTTTGCCCAAGGCCACACAGTGAGGCCATGGCCGAGACATCCCTGAACCCAGACCTCCTGCCTTCCAGCCCGACATAGGTGTGGGTTCCTGCCTGTGTGACTCCAGGGCTGTGTATCCAGTGTACTTTTGTCTGAGGGCTTTATTTTCAAGGGGTCTTGGGAAGTTCTCCAACTGACCATCAGCCAGCAAGGCTGTGAACAGAATCAGAAGGAAATGGGAAGAAGGGATAGGATAGAAAGAAAGAGAGGAAAGACAGGAATGTGTGTGTGTGTATATTTATATACCACCATGGCAGTGTGTGGGTGCCAATGGGTGGGTGTGTCTGTATTGCAATATGTCAATGTGAGTGTCTGTGTCAGAGCCCCTGATTCTGGTGTGCAGGCATGAGTTTGTGTAAGCGTGTGTGTGCGTGCGCAGGCGCTGGGGCCGGTGTGTGTGGCTGCGTGGAGCCATGGCCTCTTCGGGGAGGTGTTGGTGCTCCGGGCTGGAAGTGTGTGAGTGATGGTGCGTGCCAGCGGTTGGCGCAGTGTCAGTGACTCCAGTATGTGCATCCGTCAGTGGCTGTGTGAATGACGGTGGGTGTCCGTGAAGAGGCGAGTGTGTGTGTGACAGAGAGAGAGACTGCACCCTCTCCCTCACCTCCTTGCCCCCCACCAGACTGCCTCTCCGTGGTCCCTAGGGTTTCGGTGTCCCCGCCCAGCAGCAATGAAATCCTTTATCGGTTGAGGCACCAACCCCCGTGTCCGGATTTCAAGGTTCCTGTCGGTTCCATCCATCTTCCGGGGCCTCCTGGTATTAGCATTGATCTACAGGGGAAATGGAGAGCGCGGCTGGGTTATTACGCACCCGCCCGCCTTCCCTGGGCCGTGATTGAGTGCACACAGAGAATTTTTGAAACATGGCCGCCCTAACTTATTCTGTCTTCCTGCCAATAGCGTGGCGTGGGTCCAAATTACAGGTCGATACCAGCTGATCTTTTTATGTTAAACTGTGATGAAGTCGCTTCTGTGTGGCGATGGAATTAGGCCCTGGGCCCTCTTTTAATGGGGAAACTTTGGGATGGGAACAGCGGGGAGCTGGGGAGTGGTCAGGACGGCCTAGTGGAGGGGGGAGGGTGAGCGCAGGTTTGGTCACTTGCTGGGAACACACACATGTTTGCAGGTGGTCAGATCTGGCTGCACTGTCCATTGAGCTCTCTGTTCTGCCTGGTTCCCCCCTTGTGGGCCTTGCCCCACGCGGGACCCTTAGGACCTCCATCAGATCTTTCCATCGGCCAGCCATTCCGCCCCTGGTGAGGCCGCTCCCTGCTCCCCTCCAAGTATAGAATTCCATTTCCCTCCAGCCCCCTCCACCCTTCTCCTCCACCCCCCCTCCACACACCTGCACCATCAAACGGGTTTGTCTTCAACCTCCAAACAGGGAACTTTAATTAAAGAGACAGTGACCCCTTTTATGAGTTTGGTCGAGTTGGGTTTCAGGGCCCTTGTCACTTGCGGCTCACATAACGCTAACAAAAGCTTGTAGGCCCCAAGAGGAGACTGTCTCCCTCATAGATATTGCGGTGGGGGCACAGGCTGGAGTGGGGGGGTGAGGGTGAGGGCTGGTGAGGTGGTCACTGAGTTGGCGGTGGTTGGGGGGGTGAACAAGGGGCCAGGAGTGGGGGCACTAACTCTCTGAAGCACTTTGGGGGCATGACCCCCACACATAGGACACCTATCTGGACCACAGCAGTATGGTAGCTCTTACCTGTTGGTTGGACTTTCAACAGTGGCTCATGCAAGTATCCAGGTCTGGAATTCTGCTTTCCTGTTGGCTGGCATTATAAGACTAGAAGGACTTTCCAAGAGGAATAGACTGGATAAAATTTAGCTCTAAGAACAGCTACTTTTTTTTAACTCACGTATTTAAAGGAAAAGCGATTTTATGATAAAACATAATTGCTAATAACTGTAATAACACCACTCAACATATGGCACAAAATAGAAATTCTGACCTGAATCTGGAGGTGCAAGCTCTGCATGTCACTCACACTGGGAGGGAGCTGTTCCCCCAAATGCAAGAGATAAATTCAGCCTTATTGTGCCTCTTGCTCTCCATCTCTTCACCTCCCCCAACCCCCAGCTCCCTTGAAGACCCTGAACATAGGCTGTGACTATTGGTTTAGTGGTATGAGTTTGAAGGGCCCTTATCTTATGTTTAATCACCTCTTAACTGTTGATTTTTAACCAAGGGCTTCTCCAGGTCCTGTAAGGGATGTTTGCTTGCCCTTTGATCTGCTTCTTTGATATCCTTTGTGAATTCTTTAAGCTGGAGAGGGCTGCCCAATCTGCCACACTTATTCATTCAACAAACACCGTTAAAGGGAACCTGTGCGTAACTGATGATTTCTGAAAGGGTGGGTTTTCTCTAAGTGGGGTACACTCCCATTAACGAGAGGTTGACACGTTGTCAATTATCTGCCTGAGGAGTTAGCCACCTAAATGGTAATCCAGGGTTGCCTCCGATAGAAACTAGGGTTGAGCCTAAACTAGGGGACTTAAGACCAAAACTGAACAAAGGGGATTCTTAGCACCCTCTTGATTTCTGTTGCCACTCATGGGCCCCTGACTCCTGGTGGCACATGGGGATACTTAGGTGGGATGTAGGGACATCTGTGAGAAGACAAAAGGCCCCCACACAAGAGGTGAGCACATAGATGAGTACAGGCAAAGTCACCACATCCCGGGTCTACACACCCACCCGCCCCCATGAGTGGGCCTGTCGACGTGTGTCCCCGGGAGTGCATGCACCCACAGAGAGAGGTCATAGCCCCTTCCCTCTCTGAGGAGGGCTCTGGAGGCCGGAGGGGTCGGGGAGTAATTGGTTTTGGCGTTTCCTACCTCCGCTGCCCCGGGAAGCTTTCTCTGTTTCATCTTCAGCCTGATCAATCCCCAGTCATGTGCCTTTCCACATGGGCGCCCCCGACTCCCCAACTCACCATGCTCTCGGAAACTTCGTTAGTGCTGTTAATCTGCTGACCCAGGCAAATCACCAACTCTTCCTGCAACTCAGTCTCTCAACCCCTCCTCCCAAGACCACCCCCCCAGGGTCCCCTAAGCACCCCCCCATACAGCTCACTCTCCACTTCCTTCCCTTCCTCCTCATCTTCCCACTCACCCTATTCTGTTTGATGGACTCCCCCACCCCATCACCCCCAATCTGGGATCCTCCTTTGTCCTGATGTATGTCCTCACACTTGCGACTTACCAAATCTTTTCCCACATGCGTGTGTAAATAGGTTAGCTCATGTCTACCACCAGCACTCCAGAGGGGGAAAGGGTCAGATAAACCTACTCCTTAGTAGTGGAGATGTGGGGCCAGGTGCTGGCTATGGGTGCTAGAGAAGGAAGAAGCTTACACATATTGAGCGTTTACCGTGTGCCAGGCACTGTGCTAAGCACTTTTACACAGTTTGGTAATTAAATCCTCACAGTAACCCAAGAAGTAGGTATTATTTTCCCCATTTTAGAGATGAGGAAAATTGAGGCTTGAGAGATTACTTACTTGTTAATGAATAGCAGAGCCAAGATGGGGACCCCGATCTGCCTGACTCTAAAATCATTCCTTTCACTATACAGAAAGGAAAAGGAGGCTATCTTTGAGCTGGGTTCCAGGCATCCCCCCTAGAAACTTCCTGTGTGAAGGAGACCCTGACGCAATGTTTGTTGCTCCTTTTTCCTGTATGAGTGCCAGGTCTTGAGGTTTGTGTGTGTTTGGGATACCGATGTCCTCTCCCTTCCATCCCAGAAAAGGCCCCTGGTACCCAGCCCCCAACTGGGACCCCAGGCTGCACCCTGAGGCCAGCATGTGCCCCTCTCAGCTGGCTCCAGGCCTCACCAGAGGATGGCCCTGCTCCTTCTGTGGCCTCTGTGGCTGGTGCTCTGGGCCCATTGTCCAGGCGGGAACAAAGACTGCGGATTTAAGCCGAGTGACCAGGCGGCTCTGCCAAGCAGAAAAGACCGCCCCCCTCGAAGCTGGGCCCAGCCGGGGGCAAGAGGGGGACCCGAGAGAAAGGGGACAGGGAACCTTTGAAAGTAACTAATTAAAGGGCCTTTGCCTGCCCCCTCCCCCTGGGCGCCTAATCTCTCTGGGGCAGCAGCCAGACAATGTGCCCCTCCACCCCGCCCCCCCACCCCAGTTTTAAAACAAGAGACAACTTGAAGTTAATGAGCGCCACCTGACGGGGGTCCCCTAATGAGGGGGCCGCTGGGCGGCTCACACATTCTCTGGTTCCATGAATAGCTCCCCCCACCCTCTGAGTTTTATTCATCTAGGGCCAGGGGCAGGGGGCAGAAGGGAAGGGGGGCCATCTGCAGCTTGGAACACGTGGACTGTGGGGCAGTGTGGGGAGGGGCCCCATGCCCACCTCCCCCACAGCCCATGCCCAGCCCGCCTTGGAGGCTGAGCCTTACCAAGCTTTGGCCTGAGACTGGGGAGGGCTGACTGGGTAGCTCAGGAACAGCCCTGCTCTGTAAATCCTTGGTCACAGGCATTGGTTGCTGGCTTTTTCCAATAGGGCACTGAGGCAGAGGAGGGGTGAAGAGTTGTTTGGAAGTGGGATTAAAAGACTCTCTTGCATATCTGGACAGTTTCCACCATCTCTGCCTCATCAAATAACTCGCCAGTCCTGGCCTTATCCCTGATTCCTCCATCCCTGGCCTGTGCCTGGCTCCCATCCTGGAGCTTCCATCTCTTGCTTCCTCTGATCTGCTTCCCAGCTCTGATCCTTCCTTGTGGGTCCTCTCTCAGACTCAGCATCTTCACTTTCCAGACTGGGGTGCTCAGTTTGTGAGTCTCAGGAGACAGGCCCGCCCCTTTGAGTTTGCTTGGTGTCTGGTCTCTGGGGGGGTTTTTTGCACATGGGTGTGTAACAGTCTAGGCAATAGGCAAGTGTGGGAGCACTTTTGGGAGACTGGGGGAAATCGCCAAAGATCCAGCTCCCTGCCTCTCAAACCACCACCCCTGCCCAACTAACTATCCCTAAACTCTACCCCAACCTGCCCATGTGGGACTTAGAGAATGAATGGCTCTGACCCCAAAAGGTGAATCTGGGAAACAGGGGCCCAGGGAAGCCTGTTCTTTGCTCTTGGACCCAGAAAGGATGAGCACAGTCTTCTTAGAACAATGCTGTAGAATCCCCCCAACACCCAAAAAAGGCAGTTGCTGAGGGGGTGGCATTTGAAGGGCCTGGGATGGCCTGCCATGGTGGAGAGGGAGAGACCAAACAGAATGGGGGTCTCCAGCCAGTGAAGAGCCTTGAACAGAGGTGACTAATTTCCCAACTACTCATGGAGAAAATATCACATTTCATGCATTGTTGCTGATTCATAGAAAAATTCTATTAAAACCGGGTGGATTATTTATACAGCTTAAACAAATGATGATCAAAAATTTTACACACTTTAAAAAGAACGCAGGGTTATGAAGCTGGACTGGGGGCTTATCAAGGGTGTCATGGGACTTCCATAAGGTGTGTGTGCGTGTGCATGTGTGTGTGTGTGTGTGTGTGCCTAAAGAGGGGTGTGGTTGGTGTAAGATTTGGGTGCAGGCTTGAATGGCCTGGCCTGGGGGTTAGAGCTGTTCTTCCCAGCAGGGGGCGCCCTTCCCCCAGTGTTAACACCACCCTCCCCTCCGCCTAATCAGAGCCCCACAGATGGGCAATGATTTCCTCTTCGTTTTTGTCTGTTCATCTTTGCTCTCACAGCCCCGGACCTGTCTGAAACCCCCTTGAAGGTGTAGCTGTGAAGCATTGGCATTTATGGGACTGTGATCATGTGGGACTGGGGCTTCGAAAAGTGCACAACACTTCAGCATGTGAATGGGGTGTGAGTTCCTTATCAGGGCATGGGCCAGCACAGGCACTGTGTATGTGACAGTGTTTTTGTGTGTCTCCATAGTGTCCACTGTGATTTACCCTCCTTTCCATCCTGGACTGAGGCCCTCCCCATTTTACAAACCTGGCTTGTCCCTCTCGCACACCCATTTGCACGCACATGTATATATGAAGTCACACATGTACAGAGGGACACTTTTGGGTCAGCAGTGCCCAACAGCTCAGCTTGGGATGGTGGGTAGGTGGGTAGACAGAACTTGGGGGACTCCAGCTTGGGAGACATAATTTCAGGCTTGGGCTGGGCTCCCCACCCCAGCTCTAAAGGGCCCACAGGGTCCCCCTGGGTCTGCCCAATCCCAGCTCCTTTGGGGATGAAACCTCTCACCAAGGCCCCTGTCTTGAAGAAGGGTGTGTTAAGTGGGTGAGATCCCTAGCTGGAGATCAGCCGAGAGTCACGTGGTGAGAACTTGGGGAACGGGGAGGGGGGAGGGGGGAGGTTGGAGGGAGAGGTGGACGATGCCTGCGGCAAGGACAGAACAACCCTGCATCTTGTGCCCCATGCCGCCTGTCCCTGCCCACCAGGCCGTCCTGCCTCAGCAGTTTTATTACCCAGGAGGAGATAAGGCCCTGGGGGGAGGCAGCCTGTTCTGAAGGGGAGTGTACCCCCCCACCTCCAGCCTCAGGGTTGAGGCCTGGGCCTAGCTCAATCTACGGTCAAATGGATCCTGAGGGGACTAAATCCTAACCCTAGGGTTCCCCTGGGGAGGCCACGGACAACCATGATTTCTGGCATGGGGGGAGAGGTGGAGGGGAAACAACAGTGGAAGAAGAGGCAGGCCAAGGAGGAGACATTTGGTTTGGCAGGGTTGGACACAGCAGGAGATGGGTCCCAACTGGGGCAGGGGAGAGCAGGAGTGATTGAGGCTGCCTAACCTAGTGCAGTAAGGGCTCAGTGCATTGATGGGGCTGGGGGATGTGAAATTTCTTCACCACTTGGCTTGCTTATGTATTTATTTCTCCTTCCTTGGAGCTGGTTCCAGCAGTGACAGGCAGGCCCAGGATCTGTGCAGCTGGCGGAGGAGCAGCACCCAGCCTAGGACTAGTTAATCATCTCATCATGGGGCCCTGGCCTATGTGTTTTCCTCCCGGACTCTTGCTCTTTCTTTTTCCCTTCCTCCCTTCCTCCCTCCCTTCCTCCCTCCCTCCCTCCCTCCCTCCCTCCCTCCCTCCCTCCCTCCCTCCCTCCCTTCCTTCCTCCCTTCCTTCCTTCCTTCCTTCCTTCCTTCCTTCCTTCCTTCCTCGTTCTCCCTCCCTCCCTCCGTCCCTCCCTTCCTTCTTTCCTCCCTTTCTTCCCTTCTCCCGCTGCCAGGTCTTTCTGTCTTTTTGTTTTTAGAAAGAAAACAGGCCACATTTGGGAGCCTGCAATGGCAGCAAGTAGAATAATCTAGAACAATCGCTTATGACTAGAGCATCCATCACAGGGTGAGGTCCTACAGCAGCCCGGCCTGGAGAGCCGCCACCATCACTGCTGCCTTCACCACGGCTTGCACTTTATTAGAATTTATACGTTGCCCCAATTGAGGGGGGAAATAATTAACACCCCTACAAATATATCATAAACAAAATATTTATTAGAAATAAATAACTCATTTATTTTACATATTTCATTTCAACAATAACATTACCCAATTTATCATTTAACATTTTTGCAAGACAACTTAACGACTACTTATTAGCATTTCCATTTTTCACCCGCGCACCATAAAGCACGGGCGCTCCCCAAATGGCCTGGCACAGGCCGAGCCAGGAGCGCAGAGGACCCCGGGAGGGCTGTGGACCCCCTGGATCTCCCTTTCTCTTATACACTGGAAATTCCTAGGACAAACATCTCACTACAAACACACATAGTCACCTTCAAACACAGACACCTTCTGTTCACACCTGCTGCCCCAGAACAGACACACGTGCAAACACATAAGTGGATGCCCTGCTGATTTCAAATGCACGTGGGCCCCAATGCTCCCCACATGTGTACACATACATGTGAACACACACACATGCCCAGACTCCCCATGGTCCACACCCAACTGCACAATTATAGCCACTAGTTATGCACTCATATCAACTTCTGATCTCACCTGTATGGGTAACGGAGGGGAATCCCCACCCCCCCCACCTCTGGAGTGAGTGAGGTGGGTGTGGCATAGAAGCCAGCATGTGGGATCTGAGGATCTCAGTCCCTGCTTGTGGCCCTTGGGTCTTCCTCTTCACCCCTCTCCTACTTCCCTGCTTATCAGGGGTTTCCTGAAATCAGGTACCAGCTTTCACTCTACACTTCTGCCTTCAGGGCCATCACCCTGAAGAGCCTGCCCTGGTTTCTCTCCATCCCACCACCCCCGCCTCCCGCCCCCTGCCTTTGTGTTCTCTAGGAAGGAAATGTGTGAGGACCAGGCCTCTGCTGCTTGGGTTCTGGCTGTGCATTCAGGGCTAGGGCTCTGGGCCACAGAAGAGGGGTTTGGATTTGTGCGAACTGAGGTTAAACTGTTGTTAAGTGCGGTCCAGTTGATTTTGACTCATAGTGACCCCATGTGGCAGAGCAGAACTGCCCCACAGGGTTTTTAGGCTGTAATCTTTACGAAGCAGATCGCCACGTCTTTCTCCCATGGAGCCGCTGGTTGGGTTTACACCGTCAACTTTTCGGTTAGCAACTGAGCGCTTAACAGCTGCGTGGCCAGGGCTCTTTGCGGTTATACTACTCACTGACATTTCGTGTATTCAAGAGTTTCCTCCCCACCCAGGGTCAAGGCCCAGCCTAGCTCCCTTTGCCTTCCTCCACTGCCAAACACCCTCCCCTGCCTGCAGGAGGAGAGAAGGGAGCAGAGTGCCAATGCCCCAGTTAACAGTCTGAGCTGGGAGCTCCAAACTCCCACTCCTTAGCACTAACCTGGTACCTACTGGGGTGGGAAGCCCCTTAAATACTGTCAAATCAAACTGTAACCCCACCACCCCATCTAAATCCTTAAACAGTGCATGTTCCTAGTGTGTCTGTGTGCAGAGATGGGCTGGGGGAACAGATGGGTGCACACCCCTCAAGGACATGCATGGGTGCACATGTATGTGTGCACACGTGTGTGCCACTCTGCAAATTCCGCCTGGGCTGACTCACTGCCCCACCCCCAGCCCCCATCACATCATTTGGGAGACTAGGGTCTGTTGGAGGTGAGGGCCAAGGCCGAGACATTCCCCCTTGAATGAATGTCTCTGCCGTCTCCCTGGGAGGTGGAGGTGGGAGGCTGGTGGCTGGGGGGCCTGGGGCCAAGGAGAGGGGGCAAGGCGGCCCTTCAGAGTCAGCCTAGCCAGGGGCTGGGGGCAGGGCCCTGGGGGAGCACACACAATGGCTGGAGGTTGGAGGGTCTGAAACTGGAGACTTTAATAAAAGCCACTGACAGCAAATAAAGCTGCCAGGGGAGTCCCATTACCCACAACAAGGACCCTTTGTGAGCTAAGGAGGACTGAGCTGACCCTTCTCCATGGCCTGGCCCCATATCCACCCACCCTGGGCCCCACCTCCCTGCTTACAACTCCACGGACCCCCTCCTAGGCCAGTCCAATCTAGCTCAGGGTTCCTCCAAACCTAAGGGGACACACCTGGATGTTCCCACGGACTTAAAGTCCTTCTCTATGTCTACCCCAGCCTCCCTAGCTTCAGATGCCATAGCCTTTGGTTGTTTTGTCCTCTTACCAGGTGTTCAGTAACTCTACTGCAGGAGTACCTCCTGTTAAATGCATGGGGAAACTGAGCCATGGTGTGGTCTTCGACCACCCCAGTTCAACGGTGGGGCAGGGGATGGATATCCATGGCTGTCCTAATCCTGATACAGACCCCGAGACTGCCCTGTCCATCTCTGGACCCTAGTGCTATCCCAGTACTGTGACATATCGGAAAGGGTGCTGTACTTGGGGTCAGGAAGACCTGGGGTTGAGTCCTGGAGCTGCCACTTACCAACTGTTTGACTTTGGCAAGTCATTTCTCCTCTCTGAGCCTCAGTTTCCTCATCTTTGAAATAGGGAGGGCTTAAAAGAGTTACTTTGAGGATTAAATGACCAAATAGGTGTAACACTTACAAACTTTAAAGCACCCCACAAATGAGGGCCTTTATAACCACTTACCTCAATCCCAGTTTGAAACCAAATTCCAACTTAAGCATCCATCTCCAGGCAGGTTCTGGCTTCTGTTCTAACTCCAGTCCTGGCAACAATGTTGTCAAGGCCATAGGAAGCGCAATGAATAGCTGTTCAAGGAACAATTGAAGAAAGGGATGGATTACATTCTAACCCCTCACCTCAGCTAAGAAGCCCACTGATGGGTGGAAGGTCTGGGGGAATTACACAGGGAACAGGGAAAGTTGGGGGGCAGAGCACTGGCCTAGAGTTTGGGAAGACTCTGTGAGAATGGGGAAAAGTGGGGCCAGGGCAGTTGGGGAGCTCTGAAGCAGAGTGGGGGGGCGTATAGAAGGAACACTCTCTGAGGTTGGGTACTGAGGCAAGAGGTGCAATGGGACAATCTACAGTGTTTGGGGTCGCTGCTACAAGGCCAGGTGGGGCCTGAGATGGGGGCCCCACACAGGGTTGGAAGATGGGGGTCCGGCGACCACAAGTCCCTCCCTGGCCGGCAGGAGGGGATTCTGGAGCAGGGCGGGGAGGGAGATTAGGAGGCGCTCTCAATTGCCTTAATGGGCTCTAAGAGGCGGGATCCTATTACAGCTCGGGGTGCCCCGGGGTGCCTTGCTGGGAAGACAAGCTAATCTGCCATGCAAATTAAATCCTGCCTCAAGACGCAAGGCCTGCTTAATGTGATCCATTACACAGTTTACTTGTTTATATCTAATATTGGAACAGGCAGCCCGGGCGGGCGGCAGCGGCAGCGGCAGGCGGAGCGGCCCAAAAGCAGGAGAGTAAATTACCAGCAAAATGAGCTTTTCCAGCCTCAGCCGCTGTCGCCACCGCGCCTCCCCGGCCTCGCGCGGCCTGAGCGCCCCGCCCGCCCGCAGCGCTCCCTCGCGCCTTCTTGCTGTCCTGTTTTCTCTCTGTTGGTCTTCAAATCTCTTTCTCTTTGTCTTTCTCTCCCCTTTTCTGTCTCTTGATCGATGCCTCTCCCTTTCTCTGTTTCCTTGTTTTTCTCAGCCTCTGTTTCAGCCTCAGCCTTCACCGTCTTCTGTTACAGCGTGCGGTCTAGTCGATTCCCACTTACAGCGATCCTATAGGGCTGAGTAGAACCACCCCATAGGGTTTCTTAGGTGTAATCTTTATGGGAGCAGATTGCCAGGTCTTTTCTCCCGCGGAACTGCTGGCGGGTTCGAATTACTGACCTTTGGTTAGCACCCCAGCATTTAACCATTGCACCATCAGGCTCCTTCCACTGTCTTCTGGCTGGTTCTTCCTCCCCCTGCTTGGGTTTCGATCACTCTCTTTTGGCTCTTTGAATGCTCAATCCCCTTCTGCAGCAGAGACACGGGGCCATGTGGGGTGACTGTGATATTGCATGGGGACGTGCACACGCACCTGACAGAGCTCAGAAGAGGCTGGATGTTGGAATGTCTGGCTTGGGGCTCAGTGGGCTGTAGAGCTACTGTTTTGCTAGCAACACTGTCCCTGACTATAAGGGTTTTTGTAAGAGTGACCTTGAAGTGTTTATATGAAAGGTATAACTGTGACCATGTTTGTGGCCATGTGTCTATGTGTGAGCGGGCATAGGTATGTGATTGTGATCCTGACTTTACTTGTGTATGTGTATGAATGTACATTTGGGGTAAGTATTTTAATAAGCCCTGGGAGAGGTTGTCCACCCTCTTGCCAACACACCCTTCAGCTGGGGTGTCCTGTCTCTTACCCTTCTGGGTTAGCCTTGTAGGGGAATGGGGTTTCCCTCTTCTTCCTCATATCTCTTGACCCTCAGGCCACTCTGCTTCTAGCTCCTTGAACACCCCTAAGGCTTTCAATACCCTAGGGTCACCTCACTGTCCACCATTGGAGGCTTGGTGTCTGATGTTTGCTCTGCTCTGTCAGCTCCTCACCCCAATTCTGGCCAGCACGCCCATCTGTAGAGAGTCAGTGAGGCCCAAGCCTACAGTTAGCACCTCTAGGAGAAGCAGAGGCCAAAACAGAGCAAAAGAGAGTGAAAGAAGGAGAGAGAGACAAAAACTAACAGAGGTGAGAGAGAGTCACAGACACACTCACCACAGCAGAGGTAAGAAAGTTACTGGCAGAGGTAGTAAACAAGGGAGTGATGGAGAGATAGGCCCACAGACAGACAGATACAGGTCAGGGGCCAGGCAGCGGGGAGACAGAAGGGCGTAGGATGACTGACCATTTGTGACTAGGAGCTCATACTTAATCTCACAGAGGCCACAGGCCTAGTACTGAGGGGTCATTCCAGACTCTGAAGCTGTTTGGGGATGGAGGGGGCTCCACAGCTTCTGGGCTTGATGGGGAACCTATCCTGTGGCCTCATCCTAAGAAGGAGATGTGAGTAGCTGCAAACTAAGCCTCTGGACCCCTAGCCTGTGCCTGTGGTCCTAGGAGGACCAGCTCTCTCCACAAGTCTCCCGAAGAGCCTCAGGCCCCCAGAGCAGACGAGGGGCACAGGGAACGAAAGCTCCCATGGCCACTGATGTACACAGCTGTGCTTTCCTGTCTATTCCTGCATACACCCCCTGCGCACATGTGCCACGTGCCAGGCTGGAGGCTTGCCAATAAGCCTCCCCTGGCCCTGGTCCATGGCTCACATAATGGGGCCCTAGTCTCAACCTTTACACCCAGGACTCCTGACTCCCTAACCTTCTGCTCCCCCAGGATCTTCCTCTCCCAGGCCTGACCCCTAATCTCCTGCCCCTCAGCCCTCTGGGACTTCTGGCCTCCCAATTCCTTTCTATTCCCAAGAATTCGGAGCCCCTAGTTCTCTGGCTTCTGGGCACATGCCTTCTAGTCCCTGACCTCTGGCCCTGGTTGGGAGTGGGGGAACCCTGATGGGTGGGGGGTAGGAGGGAAGGTGCAAGTCTATATGTCTGTGTGGAATGGGGGCTGTTTAGATAAACAGATGGCAACAAATGGCATAAAATTATATACCCATAATGTCAGTTCATAACATTTTGTTCGACATACTTGATTTAATCGCTTAGCTGACGATTTGGCTTTTGGGCCCATATGGTGGGGAATGAAGCTGCGTGGCACCCGCTCCAATCTGGCTCTTTTATCAGCGAGGCTGGGGGGACGGGGATGGGGGGGTAGGTGGGGAGAGGAGAAGGGATGCAGATGGAAAGAGAATGAGCTGACAGGAGGGGGGCCAGGGAGGGGGTGGCTGTAGGAAATGAAGGGGACTGGACCCTGGTAGGGCAGAGGAGGATGGCCAGAGATTGTGTGGGTGGGGCCTGAGTCAGCCAGGATGGACAGGACTGTCCCCAAGAGACCTGGCTGACCTAACTGGACGCTCCCAGGATTGTGGCTACAGATCTGTCTCCATGAGCCCAGTAGCCGGAAACTGTCTTTTTCTCCCTTCAAAACCAAGACCCAGACACCCAACTCCTAAACTCTGGGGTTGTCCCCAACACTTTTGCCCAACTTAATAATGTGTGTGTGTGTGCACGTGTGTGTGTGTGTGCCTGCTTGCTTCTTGTATGTGAGAGGATGTCTGTGAGGCTGTGTGAGATGCTTTGTGTGACGAGTTTCATCTCTGCAAATTACCTACCTTTCACTGTGAGTAGCTGTGAGAGGGTGTGAATGAATGTGTGTGGCTTTTTTGACTGAGTGTGAGTATGTATGACTGTGAGTGGAGTGTGTGATGTGTTACATTTGGGTGTGACTTGTGACTTGTGGACATGTGGAAATGAGTGAGCATGAGTTTGTGTGGCCATGAGTGTGAGTTGGTGTAAAAGAGTGTGACTGGGTGGGTATGACTGAGTATGGGATTTGTATGTGGAGTGGTGGGGTTGGGAATTGTGAGGGGGTATGATTGTGTGTGAGTGTTTCAGACAGGCTCTGGTATACAGTAGGTGCTCAAACAGTGTTGCTGAGTATGTGCACCCAGTTGACTGACAGTTGTTCCTGGGTGTGAGTGCTGGCCTGGGGAATGTGTGTGTGTGTGTGTGTGTGTGTGTGTGTGTGTGTGTGTGTGCAGGGCAGCTCCAGGGGGCTACACACACATACCTACTGGTTGTGCCTAGGCCCTTCAGGGGACCTTTGCCTGCACTCTGCAGACAGAAGCCAGGCCTTCCACACAGCATGTGCCTCTCAAATCTCTCTGGTGCGGCCCGGGGTTGCTGGTCACCTGGACTTTCAGAGAGGAAAACAGGCGGTTTCCCGTGGAGATACCCCCTTCCTGATCAGGGACCATGCGCCCTGCCCACTCCCCCCTCCCGGTCTCAGAGCTGCGCCAGTGCCCCCCAAGCACCGCAAATCTGGGCCCAGAACGGGGCCCATCACTCACATTGCAGCCTCATCTGCCCCCTGCTGAGCGCCGCCCGCTGCCTCGTGAATGGAGCATAGAACCCTCCCAGGATGGGGGCCAGCCCTTTCTCCTCCCTCTCTGGGCTCTCTGTCCCCAACCCCAGCCATCAGTTTTGTGTGCATTAGGGCTCCTGGGCTGTGCTCAGGTTCTCAATGCCAGTATCTGCCCTTTCTGTGTCTCAGCCACTATCTCTGTCTTCCTGCGTCTTCATCTGGGCCACTTTTCCTCTGCCACTCTTTCCGTCTCTGCCTTTCTTCCACATTCCTGCTACTCTCTGGACACTCTTTTTCTCTCCTTGTGTTACCTTGGCTTCTGGAGGTCAGAGCTGGGCTGGGGCATAAAAATAAAAACAAAACAAAACACTGTTGCTGTGGAGTCTGTTCTCACCATGTGTTACAGGGTAGAACTGCTCCACGTGGTTCTCTTGGCTGTAATCTTAACTGAGGCAGATTGCCAGGCCTTTTTGCCACAGTACTGCTGGGTGGGTTTGAACCGCCATTCTTTAGGTTAGGTAGATCACAAACCATTTGCACCACCTACCTTCTCTTTTTAGGAAGTTCTATAATACCTGTTAAAAAGCAAAGATGTCACTGTGAAGACTAAGGTGCGCCTGACCCAAGCCATGGTATTTTCAATCGCCTTATATGCATGCGAAAGCGGAACAATGAATAAGGAGAACCAAAGAAGAATTGATGCCATTGAATTATCGTGTTGGTAAAGAATATTAAACATACTGTGGACTACCAGAAGAATGAACAAATCTGACTTGGAAGAAGTATAGCCAGAATGCTCCTTAGAAGTGAGAATGGCAAGATTTCATCTCACACACTTTGGACATGTTATCAGGAGGGACCAGTCCCTGGAGAAGGACATCATGTTTGGTAAAGTAGAGGGTCAGAGAAAGAGAGGAAAGCCCTCAACGAGATGGACTGACACAGTGGCTGCAACGACAGGCTCAAGCATAGCAATGATTCTGAGAATGGCTCAGGACTGGGCAGTGTTTCATTCTCTTGTACACAGGGTCACTATGAGTTGAAGCCATCTCAACAGCACTGAACAACAACAACATATCACTTGTTAGGGATTGAATTGTGTCGCTCAAAAATATGCGTTGTAAATCCTAACACCTATTTTTTTTATGGTGGTTATCATCCCATTTGGGACTAGATTTTCTTTGTTATGTTAATGAGGCAGTATTAGCGTAGGGTATGTCTTAAATCAATCTCTTTTGAGATATGAAAGAGTAGATTGAGCAAGCAAGAAAGCAGGGATGGGGGAAGATAGATGCTATGCCATGAGGAGATTGCCTAGGAAACGAGGAACAGAAGCTGCAAAGAGACGGGACCTTCCCCCAGAGCTGATAGAGAGAGAGCCTTCCCCTAGAGCCTTCGGCCTGAATTCAGATTTCTAGCCTCCTAAACTGTGAGAAAATAAATTTCTGTTTGTTAAGGCCACCCACTTTTTGTATTTCTGTTATAGCAGCACTAAGACACACCCTGGCCCCATACCAACAGAATTCTTGCTGGCAGGGAGACAGGTATCCTAAGATACTGCTGCTGGTGGGGGGAGGTTGGGTCTGTGACAGGACCCTAAGGCAGAGATGCACATGCTGGCACATCCCCCAAATGAAGTGCCTCAAACACCCTTACTCCCCACAGGTACTGTGGTCTGACCAGACCCTCAGATCTTGCTCAGGCCACTTGGTCATTCATTCATTCAACAATCTTGGAGCACATTTGATGTGTCAAGCACTGTGCTAACCAAGATGAGCTCATGGCCCCTGTCTTCCAGGGCCTCATTGTATAAGAGAGACAGATTTGAAAACAGATAAGGATGTTGATGTTACAGTGGGTAGGAGACTGAATTCTAAGGGTACAGATGTGGAGCCTGGGCAGAAGCTTCATAAGGAAGGAGGTTCTTAGCTGCATTAAAAGGGTTTTCTTTTTAACACTTGCTCAATGCTTGGAAGGCACAGAAAAACTCAAAGGAAAACAAAAGCAAAATTTAATTTCTAAAGAAAAGTGTGGTGATCCTTGAGAGATGAGTAGAGTTTTGCCAAGTGAATGCTGTGATGGGGAAGCTTTGGGATAGAAGAATTTGAAGAAGAGCACTCCAGACAGGGTGGTGGGGCATTAGTCAAGGCACCTTGGCATGAATTCAGGATGCTTGGTAGCTGTAAGAAGTTTGTTGTGGCTGCAGTCTGGGGGTCTTGTAGGTTGGTTGAGGAGTTTAGCTGTTGCTCCATAGGCAAGGAGGCACTACCCTGAAAGGTCATAAACAGGTGCAAGGTGTCCTTGTATTTTTCATTTTAGAATAATTATTCTAGAAGACATATTGGAGGTGATTGAAAACCTGAAACAGGGAGACCAGTTAAGAAATCAATTAGGAAGCCTGAGAGATGATGACTACGTAGTTCAGTGGGAGAGGAAAGAGGGGAAATCATTTGGGAGACGGAAGAATGAGTAAGATTGGAGACTGGTTCAATGTGAGCTAAGAGAGGGAGAGGGAGGGGTCAAGAATGAAGCTCAGGCTTTTGGCTTGGTCAGTAGAGTGACTGGTGCTGAGATGGGAAACTTAGAAGAGGAGCAAGATTGGGATTGGGGGTAGAAGAAAGGCTGAGTATGGCTTTGGACATGTTAAGTATGAGAGGAAAACATCCAAGTAGAAATGTTCAGTTGACAGTGGGCTACAAACAGTCTAGAGCTCGAGAGTGTATATTTGGAAGTCATTGTCTATTTTTATTTATTAGTCAATAAATACTTATTGAGCATCTAGGATAGACTGGGCTGGGGATGCAATAGTGAATGAGACGCACTGCACCCTGCCATTGTGGGATTCATGGCCATCAGTGGAGAAGTTGTATCTGATGCCATCCAAGTAGATGAATAGATGGACTTCCAGGAAGAAGAGAGGAAGGTGCTAGACTGCCAACATCTCAGGGCTGAAGGAGGGGCAGCCACAGAAGAAAAACTAGGGCCTTTCCTCTCTCTCAAATTAGATAAGGCCATCCAGTGCACTTGCTCTGTTACCTCCTTAGATGAGCTTTGACTGGATGTCTCCTGAGGTCTCCATTCTCCAGGCCTACTCCCTGTCTGTGTGCCCACAGACACAAACATATATGGGTGAGGCAGCCAGCTCCTTGCGTCTGACTGGCTCCACAAATGGGTTACTGGAAGAGAAACTCAGAAGACTCAGGTTCTATCTGATATATAAATCCCTCTTCAGTGCCTGTCCTTATCTGAAAGAAACCAAGACTTCTTGCTATGGTCTTCAAAGCCCTTCATGATCTGGCCCCTGCCCAGTTACCCAGCCTCATCTCCAGTCAAGCCTCTCAGATGCCCCAGAGACTAATCCTTTAAACAATTTGCCAAACCCTGATCAGCCCCTGCTCTCTGCAGTCTCCAAATTTTGCACATGTTTTTCCCCGACACTATCTCCCTCTCCCAGCCAACCAGGCCAGCTAACTCTTAATGACCCAGCTCAAGTGTCTCCCATCTAAGAGCCTTCCCTAGTCTGCCAGAGCCCCTTGGGTACGCCTCCTATGTGCTTCTTTCAGAAGGCCTTGTTAACTCATATGGTGGCCTTATTGCTTATCTAGCTCTGCCTCTAAATAAGGAGATCCTCTAGAGTAGGGTTTGTTTTTCGTTCTTTTCTATAGCTCTAGTGTTAAGCATAGTGCTGGGCACATACTAGGTGCTCAAAGTTTTAGGTTGCATACTGGAGGTTGGCCAGTGTTGAGATAGGGCTGCTGTTGGAGGTGGGGCTGGGTGTTGGGTAGGGTTGGTATTACAGACAGGACTGGTGTTGGGAAAGACTGATGTGGGGGTGAAGCTAGGTGTTGGGTTAACGATGAATGTTGGACGTAGGGCTGCGTGTTGGGGTAGGACTGGTTTGGAGGTGGAACAGGTGCTAGAGATAGGTTGGATGTTGAGGTAGCGCTGGGTGTTGGGGTAGGGCTAGTGTTGAAGGTAGGGTATTGGAGGTTGAACTGGTGTTGGTGTAGAGCTGGGTGTTTGGGGTAGGGGTGGACGTTAGACATGCAATATTGAAGGTAACCAGGCAACGGGGTATAGGAGAAAAGGGTCTGGGTGTTGTGGGTGGGCAGGTGAGTGGAAGAGGGACAAAGGAGGGGGCACATGCGAGAGCCCCCTAAGACCTCTCCAGGGTTTCATCTCTTAAAGTTGCTGATCCAGCTTTTCCTCAGTTACCAGCTTATCCCCAGAAGGAGAGGAGAGGAGACCCAGGGAGAAGAGCCTAAAAGGGTGAAGAAGGATTTTCATTATGAAGTTAATTAGCTTCAGAGCCGCTGCACCTTTCAGGACGAGGAATTAGAGGGATTTAATTGCTTTATCAGCCTTCCCTTTGATTTTCAGCAATCAGGCCGATTCCATTTAATTTAACTGCCACAGACGAGGAGAAAATTGATGCGCTCACCTGCCTCCGAGCAGAAAGAGAGAGTAGGGAAGAGGGAGAGGGGGAGCCAGAGAGACTGGCAAACACAGAGTCTGCAGATTAATGAAAACCAACAGCATTTGCTCACAATTGGAGATGAAGTGTGCCCTCGAGGTGTTTGGAGCTATGTGTGTGGCTCTGTGTGAATGTGTGTGTATGACCGTGTGGGAGTGTTTGTGACCATGTACGTTTGTGTGGGTGTGACTGTGAATGACTTGGTTGATGTGGAGGTGGATCTGGGGGTGAATGTTGGTATTGAGCTGTACATAAGTGACAGTGGATGTATGTAACTGATGCTGAAAACTCCCTGTACATGAAAACAACAGTGAGATGGAGCAAGGCTGTGTCTGCATGTATAACCATGAATGTTGCTGTTGTTGTGTGCTGCCAAGTCGATTTCTACTTATTGCCACCCCCTGCGACGAGTAGAACTGCGCCATACTGTTTACTAGGCTATAATATTTATGGGAACAGATCACCTGGTCTTTGCCCTGTGGATTAGCTGGGGGGTTTGAACCTTTGATCTTTTGGTTAGCAACCGAGCCCTTAACCATTGCGCCACCTGGGCTCCTTTTTAACCATGAATGTGGGTAACTATGAATGTGTCATTAGGTAGGTAAGAATTTTACTGTGTGTGAAACTGCACATCTATTAGTTCATTTGTTCAGCGAGCACTGGATGAGCTTTTGCTAAGAGCCAGATACAGTGCTGTGGGGCAACGATAAATAAGATGGGGTCCCTGCCCTTAAGGATTCATAGTTGAATAGAGGAGAAGGGCCAATAAATAAATGTCATAGTTATAGTACTGTACTACTTGAACCGCTCTAGGAGTCTGGAAGGCCTCCCAGAAGAGGTGGCTTAAAAGACAAGAATGTTTCTAAGTAGAGAAGGGACTGATGAGGTTGGGGTACAGGAAGAACACTACAACCAGAACAGCATGTGGAGCAAAGGAGAAGCTGTGGCTGTTCGGGAGGGCAGACTACATAGGAGGGAGGACTTTGGGTCATGTTAAGAAATGTGGACTTTTTCCCGTAATGTATTAAGTGGGAAGTGACCCTATCAAATTTGTGTGTTAGAAAGACCTCTCTGTCTGCTGTGTGGAGAATAGACTACAGAAAGCAAAACCAGAGGTGGCAAAACCAGTTACGACCATCGTAAAATTCAGGGAAGAGATTATCAAGGTCCGAGAGGAGAGGGAAGAAAGAACAGATTACTAGGTAGAAAGGGGAGGCTCTGGGGAGGGGGATGGGCAGAAGAAAATGTTGAAGATTTTTGAACAGGTAGGTAGTAGGTGTTTCTATTAAGGGAGATATTGGAGGAAGAGCAAGTTGGGAGATGAAGTTGATAATTCAGTCTAGAACATAGAGAGTTTAAGTTGTTATAGGACATCCAGGGTGAGGTACCCAGCAGGCCACTGCATATGGGTCTGGATCTCAGAAGAGAAGTCCAGCCTGGTGATAAAGAGACGAGAATCAACAGCATGTATAGGTGGTAAATGATGCCATAAAATGGATGAGACCACCCAGGGAAAATGCTGAGATCAAGAAGAGAATAAATTCCTCCAAGATATGGCCCTTAGACACCTTTTTAACTTGGAATTGAAGCTATTCCCAGAGATCACCTTTCAGCCAAATAATAGGCCTATAAAATAAACAGTAACACACGTGAGGAAAGCGCTTCTTAGAACAATGATCTATATGAGACCAAAACGGCAACAGCGGCCCAAAAGCAAAGGTGAGAAGGCAGAAACGGACAGGAAAACCAGACGAACGGACATGGGTAAATCAGGTTGGTAATGGGAAGAGTGTTAACACATTTCAAGGATTGCAACCAATGCTATGGAACAATTTGTGTATAAACTATTTGAATGGAAAACTAATTTGCTCTGTAAACCTTCACCTAAGGCACCGAAAAAAAAAAAGAAGATCAAGGGCAAGATCCTGGAGATTCCTCATGTTTATGAGACTGGAGGAAGATTAAAAAAAAAAAAAAAGATGCTGAAGAATCAAATGAAACAGAAAAGAGAGAATATTGCTAAGAAGTTGAGTTGAATTTTAGACACGATGAATTTGAGGTTGGCTATGTGGAATGTCCAATGGGCAGGATTTAGAACTTAGTTCTCTGAGCATGAGAGAAAGCTTGAGGAAGTGAAAGTCCACGGAGGAATCTGGTCTGGCTGGCATATAGGATGAATGCACGGATGTACAGGATGATGAGATTGGAGAAGTGAGTCAGATTATGTAGTATGTAGGTATTCATACCAACCTACGAGTTAGTACTTGAGGGCAGGACTTACAGATTTTCTTTAATAAGGAAGATGACTTGATCAGGTTTGCATTTTAGAGCTATCACTCCGTGCCTTAACTTAATATTCCCTGAAATCAGAGCTTGAGACAAGGGCTTGGATGAAAGCAGTTTATTTGGGAGGTGATCCCAGGAAGCAGTGCTGAGGGAGTGGGAGAGTGAAGCAGGAATGAAAGTTGGTTACTCCCGTGGGCAAGTGGAGTTCAATCCTTGGGAACTCTCTGGGGAATCATCTAGAATGCACCTGGAATCATCCTTCTAAAGGACAGGAAGCTGGGCATTTATCTACTGACTGAGGTACCCCATTGGTTGAAGGTTATCCGCTGGGGCCATTATACCCCTTTTTTAGGCTAGCTGAACAAAAATAAAATGTGAGCTGGGGGATCAGATGCTGGGAGCAATAAAAGCATCTACTACATTCTGGTAACTATTTGGGAGATGAATTGGAAGAGGAGAGGTTGGAGGTAGAGATGACAATTAAGAGATGATTGTAATGTCCAGACAATGCAAGATGAAGAACATAGGAACTGATAAAAGAAAGGATAAACTCAGAGACATAAAATTAATAGGACTTTAAGATCAATACAGCAGTTGGGGTTTGTGGTAGGCAGAATAATGACCTCCCAAAGATATTCACATTCTAATCCCTGGAGCCTGTGAATACGTTATGTTACATGGTAAGGAGAATTAAGGTTGCAGAGGAATTGAGGTTGCTAATCAGCTCCAGGAAATTATCTTGTATTATCTGGGTGGGACCAATATAATTACAAGGGTCCTTATAAGTGAAAGAGGGGAGCAGGGGGGTCAGAATCAGAGAGAGTTTTGAAGGTTCTATACTGCTGGCTTTGAAGATGAAGGAAGGGGTCGCAAGCCAAGGAATGGAGGGGGCCTCTAGAAGCTGGAAAAGGCAAGGAAACAGATTCTTTCCTAGAGCCTTCAGAAAGGAAACAATCCTGCTGGCACCTTGATTTGAGCCTAGTGAGGCCCATTCCAGATTTCTGACCTTTTGAACTATAGGACAATACATTTGTGTTGTTTTAAGCCACTAAGTTTGTGGTAGTTGCTGCAACATCAATAGGAAACTAATACAAGATCCAAAAAGTGGTCTCTGGAATGACTTCCATGATTTCTAGCTTGGGCCAGATAGAGAGGCAAGAGGGATTAATTGAGAAAAGGAATGTGGGAATAGAAGTAAATTTGAGGGAGAAGCTTCTGAGCTCTTTCAACCACGTGCTTTGTGTGGCTGGAAGGACTTCCATGTGGAGATATCCAGTGGACATATGGACTATGAAGCCAAGGTGGGGAAAGAGTTTTTGGGAAAGGGGTCCTCATCAACATGGTGATATTTGAAGCTGTGGAAGCAGATGAAGTTACCTAGCAGAGGATGAAAACAGAATGTTTCGGGGATGCCAGTGTGTTGGGCTGGTGGAGGAGTTGCTGGTGAAGGAACCTGGGTCTTTTGATCTCTTCCCCCCTTAACGAACTCTCTGAGCTTTGGTGTTGGCTCTGTGGCTTCTACTCTCTGTCCTTTACTGCCCCCCTTCTCCTTCGCCAGCCCACTGGTTTCTCAAGAGGTGGCCTGCAGGCTGCTCTGTACCACTGTCCAGGTTGCACAGTGCACAACCCTCAGGGGCATCATTCACATAGGCTAAAATGTGGTGCTCTCTTAGAGTTGTAGGTGTACAACTTGCCAACAGTCCATGATGGTGTTATTGGTCTGTTTTGAGAGACAGGGAGAGAAAGTTTTCCTTGCCTCTAGCTACATATGCATAGTCTCAGCCCTGGCTTGAATCCAAGGTGCAAAAGAGGTCTCAGGAGCAAGGCCCAGACATAGAGTGGGAGCAGCCCCTGGAAGGAATGGGGACCTGGAAGCCAGGCTGTCATATGTCCAGGCCTGGGCGCTCCTGTCAACCCCCATTTCTTGTGAGGAGAGCTCTTCCCTCTTTCCCCAGCACTCCACCCCTGTTGGCTGCCTTTTGATTAGAATGTGGACTCTAACTTGGAATTAACCTGATTAATGTAATGAAGGCAGGGCCGGCTCAGCACCGTCTGGTGATGAGGGGAGATGGATTGGGAGAGAAGGCACTCGGATGGAGGCGCGGCCGTAATTGCTGCATTTACTGCTACCTGCCTCGCTGACCCTGCTGTTTAGCCCATTAATGATGATGCACAAGCCTCACTTTCCAGAGATAATGACAGAGAATCTCGGGGGAGGGTACTGAAGGAAGGGGAGGGAACCAGGGGGCTGGGGTCTAAGGGAGACTTGGGTCTAAGGGTGGGACCATGAAGAGGGCGGAGGGTTGGGGGCCTGGAGCACAGAAGCAGGTACGGATACAGAGGGCCTGGAGGCACTAAACTGGGGCTTGTTCTAGGATTCTTCCCCTTTAGGATAACTCTTCACTCAGGAGCTGTTCCCACCACCCAGCACTGAGCCTTGAGCAGAGGCTGCTACAGCTGGCAGGGCTCTCTGACTGGGCGGGAGACCAGCACCACTGCCTTCCCAACTCAGGAGGGCTTCCTGGAGGAGGAATCTTAAAAAAGGGAAAGAAAACACAGAGAATGGGTAAGGGCTGAGCAGTGCTTTGCACATTTCCTCCAGCACCGGCCTGGGGCAGGGAAGAAAGCATGGTGGGGGGTTGAGGAAGAGCCTTTGGGAGAGTGGTGTGGGCTCACATATGTGTACCCACATACTCAGCACAAAGAACATGTGCCTACATCAATGGGAAGACTTGTCACTTTGATTAATTCCTCTTTGAGCCTCAAAGAAGATGAAATGGATTTCCTTAATCTCATTTATGGAAATCCTGGTGGTGTAGTGGTTAAGAGCTACAGCTGCTAACCAAAAGATTGGCAGTTTGAATCCACCAGGTGCTCCTTGGAAACTCCATGAGACAGTTCAACTCCGTCCTACAGGGTTGCTATGAGCTGGAATCAACTTGACAGCAATTAGTTTGATCGGTTGGTTATGCACGCTATTTATTCATTCATTTACCATCCACTCAAGATAGTCAAGAGCACTGTCCCAGTTCTGCTGCAAACTTGCTGACCCCAATGGCAGACCCTGTTCCATCTCTGGGCCTCAGTTGGCTACTTTGTAAATGCGGGAGATGGACCAGGTAGTCCGCCCTGATATGTAATGATGCAGAGAAGTCTTTGTTGAGACCTGCAGTCTGCCCAGCAGCTTTATGTGGGTGGAGGGCTCTCTTAGCAGTCAATGCCCCCTCTTAACTGCCGCCCTTGGGGCCATACTCCTTACTCCGTGGAGGACCAAGCAGCCCTGAGGACATGGCGGTGTCTTTCCAGTCTACTTTGGACTCCCTCAGTGCTGCTCATACCTATGTTCTAGCTTTTTAGTAGCCAGTTGGCTTTGGACCCACGTTAAACTTGGGCTGCAACACCTCCTTCCTTTTTCTCATATGAGCCATTGGCAATCCAGGACTCTGTCATGCAGCACTGGAGCACTTGATTTATAAACCAATGCGGGAATTCACGTTTATCCTGTGAGTTTTATTATGTTAATTTTGCCTCATTATTCCAAGCTATCCATGAGGCCCTAATTTTATCCTCCACCATGAACAAGTTATATATCTTTTGATAATCTGATGAGCCTGTAGATCATTAATAGGAACACGGAAGGGTCAGGGATGGAGTTGTGAGACAAAGCTCTAGCAATTTCCTTTCAGGCTACATACATCTACTTTTTTTTTTAATACTTTTCTCCTTTTTTTTTTTTTTGCAACTATCCCCACTATTTACTTCCTAAACTTTCTTATCACCCCAACCAGAAACTCTGTACACCTTAAACAATATAGTTTACTTAATTTAGCATAGTATTTTCAAGGTTTATCAATGTCATAGCCTGTATCAGAACGTCATTCCTCTTTATGGCTAAATAATACACCATTGTATGTCTATACTACATTTTATTTATCCAATCATTTGTTGATGAACATTTGAGTTGTTTCCACATTTTGGCTCTTGTGAATAATGCTGTAATGAATGTTGGTGTACAAGTATCTGTTAAATCCCTGATTGCAATTCTTTTGGGCCTTTGTCTATCTTGACCAGTGGTGAACCTGCATTGGTTATTGCTACAGATGAATGTTCTCTAGTGTCCACACACTTAATAATGGATTTTCCAGCCAGAATGTAAACTTCATGAGGAAAGAACCATGTTCGTCCTGTTCCTCAGACTCCGTTTATTATTCACAGGCTGCTGGAGGAGCAGAGACTTACCAAAAATAAGTCAATAGCGTCTTGGCATTTGGTAGCTAAGTGTAGGGTGCTGAGCAAGGGTTTCTGGACCTCCTGTTCTCAAGAGGAAGGGTACCTAAAGTCAGGGTCCCCCAGACAGGGCTGAGTGTTCCCTAAAAAATCCTTGATGTCATCCCCAGGTTCTAGACTCTGTGGATTTCCCCTAGGAGATCTGTCTCTCTCACTTTCGTTTCTCCCAATTCTTCCCTGGGTGAAAAGGCCACACACTCCACTCTGAAAAGCCTCTTAGTAAGTGGCAGTCCTTCCTCATCTGACTTCAAACTGATCCACTTTCTACCCTTTCCAGTTTCTTCAAAGATCTATGTAATATAAGATCTGCTGTGACCCCCTCCTAGCATCTGGCAGAGGAATGCAGAATGAATGAACCTCAGAGGTCCAGCTGGTTCCATTTCACAAGCCCGTTACACATTAGTGGGACAAGAGAATTAACTGACGTCTGCAAATTCACTCTGAGCACCTTGGGTACAGAGAATAGTTTTGTTTTTGTTTTTGTAAGGCCATGAGTTGTGCTTCTCTGACTGAAGTTGTTATTAGCTCTGGGTGCAGGAAATGCAAATTAGTGTCTCTATCAGAGGAGAAGGCAAGAGGGCTAAAGAGCCATCTTGCTATACTCCTGCTTCCTAGGGACTAGGAGAGAAGGAATAGACCATGCAATAAAAAGATTCTGAAAGGGAGGCAGAAGCCAGAGAGGCTAAGCCAGGAAGAGATACTAAAAAAAAAGGAAACAACTTACACCACCGTACCATACAGGCGTTAAGTGACTGTCATCTGACGGGGAAGGGCTAGGTTGCATCCTTTAGGGAAGTTAAGTAATGAGGTGGGAAAAATCCTGGAAACTTCCCTTGGAGTTGATGGTAAATGACGACCTGAAGGGCCCAAGGAGACAGCATCAAGCAGCCTGACAGAAGTCCCATAGAATTTCCTGTGGTCTACATCTGAGGCCTGGCAGTACCCTGCCCAGAACTGTTCATCCTCCCAGATGCTATCTGAAAAACTTTTCAGTCCTGGGTAGGAAACTAAAAAAAATCTAGGTACATTGGCATGTGTGGGGAATGACTTTTCATCTCTCCTGGCCTCGATCACGCTCCTGGAGGGGAGGGTGAAGAAGAGATGTAAACAGTGAGCTATGCACATGCTGTTAGGTTAAAGACTAGGATTTGCTTTGGGGATACCACAGAGGGGTGGTCAAGAAACTTTTGGGAAGGGACCTGCAGCTCTGATTAAAAGAGCTTTAAACTGCAAGTTGATGATGGGTGTCAAGGAAGACACGCTCAGATAAATCTGTAAAAGTAGATGCTATGGGGAATATAGATGTGATGTAGCATGGAAGAGGGTGTGACCACTGGTGTGGCACCATGAAGGAGGAAGGCTTTGGAGGCAGGCAGACCTGGGTCTGAATTTTGCTTTAGTTACTTATTAGTTGCATGACTGAACGGGGTTATTATCATCGCAGAGCTTCAGTTTCTTCATCTCTAAAATGGGACTCATAATCTCTAGCTCTGTCAATTGTTGTGAGGGTTAAATGCAATGAGGGGGACAAAACCCTAAGCATGTTGCTTGGGCTTATCCCTACAAATCGTAGCCAGACCTCACTTTTTATCCTCCTTCTTCTTTATAGTGGAGACTGAATTTCTCAGGGAGAAAGAGAGAAGAGTGTAAGGAATGTTATTTGTGCTCCGAGATAGCTCCGTACAATTACCAGAGTCTGGGAAGTCAACCTTAACTTTTTTTTAAAAGCTCTTTTACCTCATTATATCAGTTATGACTCTTAATTGAAGAAAAACAGGAAAATTCAGATACGTAAAAGGAAAACATTGCTTGTCCTCCTGCTGTTAAAGGGCGTGGGTTTTCTTGGCTGTAACCTTTATGAAAGCAGATCGTCAGGCCTTTCTCCTGAGAAGCCACTGAGTGGGTTTGAACCACCAACCTTTTGATTAGCAGCCGGGTGCTAAACAATTGTGCCACCAGGACTCCTTGTACTCCTAAAAAAGACAAACAAACCAATTCATTGCTGTGGAGTCCACTCCGACTCACAGTGACCCCATAGGACAGAGTAGAACTGCTCCGTAGGGTTTCCGAGGCTGTAATCTTTAGAGAAGCAGACTACCACGTCTTTCTTCTGCAGAGCGGCGGTAGGTTTGAACATCTGACATTTTGGTTAGCAGCCTAGTGCTTAACCACCATGCCACCAGGTCTCCTCTTGTACTCCTACAACCCATAAATTGCCACTCTTCGTATTTTGGTGTATAGCTTTCCAGGCTATTTTTTATGTGTATATAATGCACTTTATTATTATTTTTTTTTACAAAAATGGGATCATATACTACATATTGTTTTGAAAACTTTTTTTTCACTTAACAATGTATTGTGGACAATTTTTTGGGTCAATAAATATAGTTCTACAAGCTACATCAACGTGGTTAACGGCCATATAGTATTCTACTGTAAGGATAGCTTTATTCCATGATTTCTTATTGATGGAAACTTGCATGCTTTCTGGTTTTGTAAGAACATTCTTGAGCATGTTTCTCCAAATCCAAGAGAAGCATCGGAGGATACCAGCGTGACTGCCTGGAAAGTTCTCTGATGAGTCCAGGTTGAGCAAGGCCTTCACAAACAGACCATGGGAGGAAAGAAGAATGACCAAGGAGAGGTATACCAGAATGGCACCAAACTGGGAGAGAAGCACCTGAAAGGTTAGAACTGGAAAGGAGTGGAGGCTGGTAAAAAACTACCTGACAGGAGAATGGTTACATAAACCCTATGTGCACCCACCCTGTGAAGCAACTAGAGTGGGGTACTGAGAACTAACATGGGGAGCTCTCCAAAATACATTGTTGAATGAGAAAAGCACACAAAGTACAGTGTGATGTCATTTGTACACAGACAGGTATTTTCTCTCTTAATGACAGAAATGTGTTCCTTCAAGTCACGCACTCTCTGTGGAAATGCTACTTGGGAGCTTGTTTTCCATTGTTTTAAATGGGAAAAACGATAGCAGATTTTATGTCCACTTGAATCCTTCAACCAATTTCCTAAAATGTAAGCAAAACCCAGTAAGATTCCTGTATATAAATGTCAAGTTATTAGGTTAGGATGTAAAATGCTGAAAACATTGCTTCTTGGTAACCAAACAATGAATATGGCTGTAACTAAACATTTTGTTTGTGTTTTAATGGTTGCTTTGTTAGCAGTAGTAGGCCTCTCTTAGTGTCAGCCACACTTCAGGCTCACATTCCCTTTGTTGACACTTTTCAAAACATCTATATATGATTCTGATATACTATCAATTCTATTTGAAATGTAACTTGGGATTTTCTTGTACATCATTTGTTTAAAATGCTGTATTGAGTTTTGGGGAGGCAAACACTGCATATATATTTCCTATACGAACAACAGCTGAAAAATATTGTAAGGTGTATGTGTTCTCTAAAGTCTGAGTATTAAACACCTAGAGATGTTCTACCGGGAAAAGGTTTAATGGGGGGATATGTTCTGCAGGGTGTGCCAACATAGTTAAAACACAAATACAAAGCATATGTGTTTTTTGCACATATATATGGAAAAATGCATGGAAAAATGTCTGGAAGAATACACAACAAGCTAGTCACAGGAGAGAAGAGACTAGAATTGGAAGGACTGATCAATAGTAGCCTTAGCATTATCTGCAATATTTGCATTTTAATGAGAGTGAATGCATGCATTACTTGTGTGGAGCCCTGGTGGCATAGTAGTTAAGAGTTTGGCTGCTAACCAAAAGGCCAGCAATTTGAATCCACCTGCCGCTCCTTGGAGACCCTTTGGGGCAGTTCTACTCTGTCCTATAGGGTTGCTGTGAGTCAGAATTGACTCAGGAATGGGTTTATTACTTGTGTGGTTAAACATAAATGAATAAATAAATAAAATCTGTTAAACCTCCAGGACAACCTTTGAGAAAGAAGGCCATAGTGGTATGTTAACCAAAGGCAGACAGAGCAGAGCTGTTACCTTTCTTCATCTTTCTTCCCAGAGCATCAAGGAGAATGACTTCAAACCAGAAGTGGTAGGGAAAAAACTGTGGTGAAAAGGATGCTGAGGCCCAGATAGGTGTCAAGATCATATGTGATCAGGAATCTGTTGTTGGTGACCGTTGAGTAATAATGGAAGACGGGAGAGGAGCCAGATGGTTAGAGGTGGACAAATACTGCTATTATACTCAGCAAGAAGTAGACAGCGGATTTGGAAATTAAAGCCTGTCAAGATTAATATTGGTTCCTGGCAAAATTCTAGAAATGATTATTATATATGAGGTCTGGCAATGCTGAGGAAAGAGAATGGTGTTTGGTAGAAGCCAGCATGGGTTCTCTAAGAGAATACAGCAAAGGATAAAATACCATGTTTCTTTTGTTGGTAAGGATACTGAATGAAAAGGTTAGGAGAATGCTGAAGATCGTGAGTTTTTTTTTTTTTTTTTTTGCTTTTAACATGGCATGAGGCGGTTTGTCATACTATCCTGTGGTTAAGATGAAAAAAATGTGGGCCGTATGATGGTCCCATTTGAGATTCATAAATCGTGACTCACTGTATCCAGAAAGGTGTGATGAAAGGGTTGATGTCTTACCAATGGGAGGTCTTTGAACCTGTGACTCAGCCCTGGCCATGTGCTGTTTCTACCAGTGACTCAGATAAAGATGTATGTGTCTGGCTCATCATACTTTCAGATGACATGAAGAGGAACAGGATTCCTAATATGTTGGATGACAGAATTGAGATTCAAAATGATCTCGACAGGCTGGAACAACAATCCTACATGAACAAATGACATTTGGGCGGAGTGGCTGTGGAGTCCTGCAGGCAGGTTAAAAAGATCAGAGGCACAAATACAGAACTAGGAGCCCTGGCTTAAGAATAAATCATGTGAAAAAGACCGGGTTATTTGACAGTGAGTTCATCATGAGCTTATTGTGTAGCACTGCCAGGAGCATAATGGCTCCCAGTCTGCCTCAGTAGATGCAGAAAACCTGGATTAAAAAAGAACAATGGTCCACTGAGCTCCATATTTTGCTAGGTTCAAAGTTGGAGGGGTTCTTCTTAAAAGCAATGTCCAGGGGAGACCAGCTCCCATGGTGAAGGATCTAGATGCTAAGTCCTATGAGTAGGATGATCATAAAATTTATTAGCTAAACGGAGACACATTTGAGAGTGAAAGAAAATGTTACTAATAACTGGGATATGTAATCATTCTACCTTTGAGGCATTATTGGAAGAACTGGGACTTTTTATACTGGAGAAAACAGACTTCATATACACAAAGGATTGCCATGTGAGAAGGGGAATAGATCTTAATGACCCATTATCTGTTTTATTATTATTTAAAAAAGAACACCTGCTCATTAAAGAAATCTTAAATGATAGACAACTCTCTTCTGTCAAATGGGGATAATACTAGAACCCCCCTCATTGAATTGCTATGAGGATTAAATGAGTGTAAAGTGTTTAGAACAGTGCGTGGCATAAGTACCTGTAAGATAAAAAAATTTTAAAAACTGCTCAAAGGGAAAAAGTTCTCCTTTTCCCCTACCCTCCCATCCCCTAATCAGTCACATGACTCAGAGGTAGTCATATTTATTGTGTATATGTCTAAATATTTTTTAATGAAAAAAACTTAAAGTAATATGATTACATGAAGCAATATCTTGATAACTGCTAACTCTGAGTGATTAGAATATGGGAGTTTATAGTACTATTCTATTTTTTGTTTTAAATTTTTTATTAAAAATAGCGTATTTACATAGCTCAAAAAGCAAACTAATACAAGGTTATATCCGTCTCTTATCAACTCTATAGGCAACCATTTTGAATTTGTTCAGTTATATATTCTGGTATTTACTTCCCTATTCCTATCAAAATATTATGTTTATATTACTATTTTTGGCTTTTTACTTTTTAGATGTCATCCATTGACTACCTCCACCACCTGTCTGTCAGGTTGTCATACTGTGATGGCTTGCATGTTGCTCTGATGTTGGAAGCTATGCAACTGGTATTTCAAATATCAGCAGGGTCACCATTGGTGGACAGGTTTCAGTGGAGTTTCCCAACTATGAAAGATTAAGAAGAAATGCCTGGCAATCTACTTCCAAAAATTAGCCAATGAAAACCTTATGGATCACAACAAAACATTGTCTGACTCGCTTTGGATAATCGTTAAAAAAAACCAAAAAACCAAACCCGTTGCCACCAACTCAATTCTGACTCATAGCAACCCTATAGGACAGAGTAGAACTGACCCACAGAGTTTCCAAGGAGTGCCTGGTGGATTCGAACTGCCAGCCTTTTGGTTAGCAGCCGCAGTACTTAACCACTACACAACCAGGGTTTCCAGATAATCATTAGGAGAAGGACATTATGTTTGGTGAAGTAGAGAGACAGTAAGGACGAGGGAGACCCTCGGGGAGATGGATTGGCATAATAGCTGCAATGAGAGACTTGAACATGCTGGCAAATGAGAGGATGATGCATGACTGGGCAATGTTTTGTTCTGTTGTACATATGTCACCTCACATCAGAATCAACTTGACAACAGCTATCCTTCTGTCATTGATGATCTACCATGGAAGATGGGAATTGGGCTTTTATACCACTATTTATATTCTTGTTCTTCTTCTATTTATATTCTTTGCTCTTTCTCCCAATGTACTTTTATTGCAATTTGGAGTAAAATCAATATTTTGTGTTTATGTATATAGATGTGTAAATTTTTTTTTTTTTACAGCTGAGCATATTGTGACTTTCCTTATATTTTATTTCTTGTACAATTTTCTGTTTTTCCTGGAGTTAATAATTGCCTCAGATTCTTTGTTTGTTTTCTAATTACTATCACTAATTCATCTCAAAATTCCTAACAGAAGTATGAGATTCCCTTTATTTTTGTCAAATATATTTTTGTAATCTGTTCTTACTGTATTTTTTTATTGGTGTCGTCCTTTTTGAACCTACAAACTTTCCATTCAGTGCCAACAGGGACACATATGACCCTTTTGACTAAATTAGGAAAAGGCACCCATATGGACAGATGAATTGTAAAAAGGGGCTTCCTGGGATGACAAATTACATAACAGTGCTCCCTATGAGAAGACCAGTTAGTAGCAGAGTCTTCTTCCTCTAGGCTTGATGCAATCCCTCATCAGGAATATGGCTTGCCAAGTAGAATGCGGGATGAATTTCAGCTGTCAGTCAGTTTGTCTTATGGTGGTGCCTTACATGTTGCTGTGATACTGGAAACTATGTCACCAAACACCAAAAGGATCACCCGTGATGGGCAGGTTTCGTGGAGCTTGCAGACTAAGACAAATTAGGAAGAAGGACCTAGTGGTCTACTTTTGAAAAAATTAGCCAGTGAAAACCTTATAAATAGCATCGGGACACTGTCTGATATAGTGCCCGAAGATGAGCCCCTCAGGTTGCAAGGCACTGAAAAGACGACTGGGGAAGAGCTGCCTCCTCAAAGTAGAGTTGATCTTAATGATGTGGATGGAGTCAAGCTTCCGGGACCTCCATTTGCTGATGTGGTGCAACTCAAAATGAGAAGAAACAGCTACGAATATCCATTAATAACTGGGAAGTGGAATGTACAAAGTATGAATCTAGGAAAATTGGAAGTTGTCAAAAATGAAATGGAACACATGAAGATCAATATCCTAGGCATTAGTGAGCTCAAATGGACTGGTATCGGCCACTTTGAATCAGACAATCATATTGTCTACTATGCTGGTATGACAAATTGGAGAGGAATGGCATCACATTCATTATTAAAAAGAACATTTCAAGATCTATCCTGAAGTACATTGTTATCAGTGATAATATCCATACTCCTACAAGTAAGACCAATTATTTATGCACCAACCACTAATGTCAACGATGATGAAATTGAAGATTTTACCAACTCATACAGTCTGAAATTGATCAAACATGCAATCAAGATGCATTGATAGTTACTGGTGATTGGAATGTGAAAGTTGGAAACAAAGAAGAAGGATCAGTAGTTGGAAAATATGGCCTTAGTACTAGAAATGACTCCAGAGATTGCATGATAGAATTTTGCAAGCCCAACAACTTATTCATCACAAATACCTTTTTTCAACAACATAAACTGTGACTATAAATGTAGACTTCACTGGATGGAAAACACAAGAATCAAATCGACTACATCTGTGGAAAGAGACGATGGAAAAGCTCAATATCAACAGTTAGAACAAGGCTAGGGGCTGACTGTAGAACAGATCATCAATTGCTCACATGCAAGTTCAAGGTGAAGCTGAAGAAAATTAAAGCAAGTCTGTGAGACCCAAAATATGACCTTGAGAATAACCTACCTGAATTTGGAGACCATCTCAAGAATAAATTTGACACACTGAATACCAATGACCAAAGACTAGACAAGTTGTGGGATGACATCAAGGATATCGTACGTGGAGAAAGAAAAAGGTCATCAAAAAGACAGGAAAGAAAGAATCGACCAAAGTGGATGTTGAAGAAACTCTGAAACTTGCTCTTGAACATAGAGTAGCTAAAGTGAAAAGCAGTAAGGATGAAATAAAAAAGCTGAGCACAAGATTTCAAAGGGTGGCTTGAGAAGACAAAGCAAAGTATTATAATGAAATGTGCAAAGACCTGGAATTAGAAAACCAAAAGGGAAGAACATGCTCAGCATTTCTCAAGCTGAAAGAACTGAAGAAAAAATTTAAGCCTTGAGTTGCAATTTTGAAGAATTCTATGGGCAAAATATTGCACTATGAGGGAAACATCAAAAGATGATGGAAGGAAATCCTCCAGAAAACTACTGAAACTAATAGAAGAGTTTGGCAGAGTCTCAGGTTATAAGATCAACATACAAAAATCACTTGGATTCCTCTACATGAACAAAAAGAACATCGAAGAGGAAATAACCAAATCAATACCATTCACAGTAGCCCCCAAGAAGATAAAATACTTAGGAATAAATCTTACCAAGGATGTAAAAGACCTATACAAAGAAAACTACAAAGCTCTACTACAAGAAATTAAAAAGGACATACTTAAGTGGAAAAACATACCTTGCTCATGGATAGGAGGACTTAACATAGTAAAAATGTCTATTCTACCAAAAGTCTTCTATACATACAATGCACTTCTGATCCAAATTCCAATGTCATTTTTTAAGGTGATAGAGAAACAAATCACCAACTTCATATGGAAGGGAAAGAAGCCTCGGATAAGCAAAGCATTACTGAAAAAGAAGAAGAAAGTGGGAGGCCTCACTCTACCTGATTTCAGATCCTATTGTACAGCCACAGTAGTCAAAACAGCCTGGTATTGGTACAACAACAGACACATAGACCAGTGGAACAGAATTGAGAACCCAGATATAAATCCATCCACATGTGAGCAGCTGATATTTGACAAAGGCCCAGTGTCAGTTAATTGGGGAAAAGATAGTCTTTTTAACAAATGGTGCTGGCATAACTGGATATCCATTTGCAAAAAAATGAAACAGGACCCATACCTCACACCTTGCACAAAAACTAACTCCAAGTAGATCAAAGACCTAAACATAAAGACTAAAAAGATAAAGATCATGGAAGAAAAAATAGGGACAACCTTAGGAGCCCTAATACAAGGCATAAACGGAATACAAAACATTACCAAAAATGACGAAGAGAAACCGGATAACTGGGAGCTCCTAAAAATCAAACACCTATGCTCATCTAAAGACTTCACCAAAAGAGTAAAAAGACCACCTACAGACTGGGAAAGAATTTTCAGCTATGACATCTCCGACCAGCCCCTGATCTCTAAAATCTACATGATTCCGTCAAAACTCAACCACAAAAAGACAAACAACCCAATCAAGAAGTGGGCAAAGGATATGAACACACACTTCACTAAAGAAGATATTCAGGCAGCTAACAGATACATGAGAAAATGCTCTTGATCATTAGCCATTAGAGAAATGCAAATTAAAACCATGATAAGATTCCATCTCACACCAACAAGGCTGGCATTAATCCAAAAAACACAAAATAATAAATGTTGGAGAGGCTGCAGAGAGATTGGAACTCTTATACACGCTGGTGGGAATGTAAAATGGTACAACCACTTTGGAAATCTACCTGGCGTCATCTTAAACAGTTAGAAATAGAACTACCATACAACCCAGAAATCCCACTCCTGGGAATATACCCTAGAGAAACAAGAGCCTTCACACAAACAGATATATGCACACCCATGTTTATTGCAGCTCTGTTTACAATAGCAAAAAGCTGGAAGCAACCAAGGTGTCCATCAACGGATGAATGGGTAAATAAATTGTGGTATATTCACACAATGGAATATACTACGCATCGATAAAGAACAGTGACGAATCTGTGAAACATTTCATAACATGGAGGAACCTGGAAGGCATTATGCTGAGTGAAATTAGTCAGAGGCAAAAGGACAAATATTGTATAAGACCACTATTATAAGATCTTAAGAAATAGTATAAACTGAGAAGAACACATACTTTTGTGGTTATGAGGGGGGAGGGAGGGAGGGTGGGAGAGGGTTTTTTACTGATTAATTAGTAGATAAGAACTGCTTTAGCTGAAGGGAGGGACAACACTCAATACATGGAAGGTCAGCTCAATTGGACTGGACCAAAAGCAAAGAAGTTTCCGGGATAAAATGAATGCTTCAAAGGTCAGCGGAGCAAGGGCGGGGGTTTGGGGACCACGGTTTAAGGGGACTTCTAAGTCAATTGGCAAAATAATTCTATTATGAAAACACTCTACATCCCACTTTGAAATGTGGCGTCTGGGGTCTTAAATGCTAACAAGCGGCCATCTAAGATGCATCAATTGGCCTCATCCCACCTGGAGCAAAGGAGAATGAAGAACACCAAGGTCACACGACAACTAAGAGCCCAAGAGACAGAAAGGGCCATATGAACCAGAGATCTACATCATCCTGAGACCAGAAGAACTAGTTGGTGCCCAGCCACAATCGATGACTGCCCTGACAGGGAGCACAACAGAGAACCCCTGAGGGAGCAGGAGATCAGTGGGATGCAGACCCCAAATTCTCATAAAAAGACCATACTTAATGGTCTGACTGAGACTAGAGGAATCCCGGCGGTCATGGTCCCCAAACCTCCTGTTGGCACAGGACAGGAACCATCCCCGAAGACAACTCATCAAACATGAAAGGGACTGGACAGTGGGTAGGAGAGAGATGCTGATGAACAGTGAGCTAATTATATCAGGTGGACACTTGAGACTGTGTTGGCATCTCCTATCTGGAGGGGGGATAGGAGGATAGAGAGAGTTGGAAGCTGCCAAAATTGTCACGAAAGGAGAGACTGGAAGGGCTGACTCATTAGGGGGAGAGCAAGTGGGAGTACGGAGTAAGATGTATATAAATTTATATGTGACAGTCTGACTTGATTTGTAAACGTTCACTTGAAGCTCAACAAAAGTTAATAAAAAAAATAAAATAAAATGATGTAAGGAATACACAGAGTCACTGTACCAAAAAGAACTGGTTGACATTCAACCATTTCAGGAGATAGCATATGATCAAGAACCGATGGTACTGAAGGAAGAAGTTCAAGCTGCACTGAAGGCGTCGGCAAAAAACAAGGCTTCAGTAATCGACAGAGTACCAATTGAGGTGTTTCAATAATCAGAGGCAGTGCTGGAAGTGCTCGAAGTGCTCACTAGTCTATGCAAAGAAATTTGGAAGACAGCTATCTGACCAACTGACTGGAAGAAATCCACATTTGTGCCCATTCCAAAGAAAAGTAATCCAAAGAATGGGGAAATCATCGAATAATATCATTAATATCACACGCGTATAAAGTTTTGCTGAAGATAATTAAAAAAATGGCTGCAGTGGTACCTTGACAGGGAACTGCCAGAAATTCAAGCCAGGTTCAGAAGATGATGTGGAATGGAGGATATCATTGCTGATGTCAAATGGATCTTGGCTGGAAGCAGAGGATACCAAAAAGATGTTTACCTGTGTTTTATTAACTGTGCAAAGGCATTTGACTGTGTGGATCATAACAAATTATGGATAACATTGCATAGAATGAGAATTCCCGAACACTTCATTATGCCCATGAGGCACCTGTGCATAGACCAAGAGGCAGTTCTTCAAACAGAACAAGGGTATACTGCTGGTTTAAAATCAGGAAAGGTGTGTGTCAGGGTTGTATCCTTTCATCATACTTATTCAATCTGTATGCTGAGCAAATAATCTGAGAAGTTGGACTATATGAAGAGTAACGAGGCATCAGGATTACAGGAAGACTCATTAACAATCTGCAATATGCAGATGACACAACCTTGCTGGCTGAAAGTGGAGAGGACTTGAAGACAAAAACTCTCACAAGTGGACCAATAAGCAACATCATGATAAATGCAGAAAATATTGAAGTTGTCTAGGATTTCATTTTACTTGGATCCATAATCAATGCCCATGGAAGCAGCAGTCAAGAAATCAATCAATGTATTGTACTGGGCAAATCTGCTGCAAAAGATCTCTTTAAACTGTTCGAAAGCAAAGATACACTTTGAGGACTAAGGTGTGCCTGATTCAAGCCATGGTGTTTTCTATCTCCTTGCATGCATGCAAAAGCTGGACAATGAATAAGGAAGACTGAAGAAGAACTGACACATTTGAATTACGAAGTTGGCAAAAATATTGAATGGACTCCCAGAAGAACAAAAAAGTCTGTCTTGGAAGAAGTACGGTCAGAATGCTTCTTGGAAGCAAGGATGGTAAAACTTCGTCTCACATACTTTGGACGTGCTGTCAGGAGGGGCTAGTCCCTGGAGAAAGACATCATGCTTGGTAAGGTAGAGGATCAATGAAAGAGGGGAAGACTCTCAACGAGATGGATTGACACAGTGACTTTAAAAGTGGGCTCAAACATAGCAATGATTGTGAGAGTGGTGCAGGACCGGGTAGTGTTTTGTTCTGTTGTAAATAAGGTTGCTATGAGTCGGAACCAACTTGACAGCACCTAACAGCGGCAATGAAATTCTAGATCTGAAATGATTTTTTTCTCAAAAATTTGAAGGATTTATCTCATTATCTTAAGTTTCTGTTGAAAAGTCTGATGACATTCTTATTTGCAAAGTTTTACATTTTATCCTTCCCTCTCCCTTCCCCTTTCTCTCATTCTGGAAGCTTCTAGAACCTTCTCTTTACCCTTTGATGTTCTAAAATTTCATGATGATGCACTTTGGTGTAGAACTTTATAAATCCATTTTGCTGAGTATTTGGTAGGCCCTTTCAATATAGAAATTGATGACCTTAATTTCTAAAAACCTTTGGAATTCTCTTTTTATAATATTTCTCACCTTCATGTCTTCTTTTTCTGAGGCTTCTATCAGTCAGATATTTACACCTATTGTATTTCTTCTCTAGTTTTCTTATTTTTCTTTCCTAATTTTCTTTACCATGCCCTTTGTTCTACTTTTTGGTTGATTTCTTCAACTTTATCTTTCTTATCTTGAAACCCTTCTATTAAATATTTTTACTTCTCTGTGTGTGTTTATGCATATTTTCCTGGGAGTATTTTAAAAAATAATATTATTCTCGAACCTGCCTTAAAAACACACCCTGTTCTTGTTTAATATGAGTTTCTCTTACCTGTTGAAGCTATTAATTACAGATTTTTAAAAAGTTTTCTCCTTTTCCTGAATTGTCTTTGATTCTTTCAAGTTATTTTCCTTGCGTTAGTTAATTCTGGTTTCTGTCTTTCATGTTAGAAGCTTCCTTTAAACTACTGTCCATAAATCCGCAAAAGCAAGGCTCTAAAAGGCTGATTGGAAGATTTGTGTACATGTTTAGGGCTGGTTGATTAGTAGACATTACTAAAGAGTTATCCGGTAGGGACCATGATGTTTTGTAGGAGAATCCAATGCCAGAATTTAGAGGTTTGTTTTCTTTTTTTTTTTTTGGACAGGCCAGCTTCCTCAGAGCCTCCGGCCTGAAAGCTGGGCATTTGAAGATAGCTGCCAGCTCTCTGAAAGCCGAGATGGGAGAGATGGCTACCTACAAATTTAACTAGTTTTAGTATAACAATAATTTTTAAAATTTTTATTATTAATAATTTCAAACATATATAAAAATACAGAAAAAGTATAATGAACCCAACTCCAACAATGATCCATTTATAGCCAAATTTGTTTTATCTATTCCCCAACCAGCTCCACCTCTCAGACTATTTTACAGCAAATCCCAGACATTATATAATTTAATTTAAAAATATTTCAAAAAACAAAATAACTTTAAAAAATAACCATAATATGATTATCACATCTATGAAAGTTCATAACGTCCAATTAATGACTTATAACTTCTCCTGCTGCTGCTCCTCCTCCTCCTTTTAACTACTTGCAGAATTTCAAATACATTACAATTAGTTAATATGTCTCTTAAGTCTCGTTTAGTGTATCTTTTCTCCCCTGCAATTTCTTTATTGAATAAACCAGGTTATCTGTCCTATAGAGATTTTCACAGTCTGAAGTTTGCAGGCTGCATCTTGGTGGTTCCTCTGTTTGTAGTGGAAACCCTGGCTATGGCTGCTATCCAAAAGTTCGGCAGTTTGAAGCCCCCGGGTACTCCTTGGAAGCCCTATGGGGCAGCTGTACTCTGCCCTATAGGGTGGCTATGAGTCAGAATCAACTTGACAGCAGTGGGTTTTTTTTTTTTTTTAGTTTCTGTTCATAGTGTTTTCCTTAAATTGATAGCTACCTCTAGAAGCTTGATCAAATTCAAGTTTTATTTTTTGAAAATACTACTTTATAGAGGTGGGGTTTTTCTGGGCTTATTTTTTACTTTTTGTATTTTCATCATGAGGCATATAATGTTCTGTTGTTTCTCTATTTGTGACATTAACAGTCATTGATTATCATCGCCTAGGTACATTATTTCATTAGGGAATGCAAAGTGGTGATATTCTAATTCTACTCATTCCTTCTTTATTTATTAGCTGGAAGATTTTGATAAAGAGAAACTTTTCCTCACCCACTATTTGGTTACTATGAAGTACAGCTCATATAAAAAAGGCAAAGAAATGTTTGATTCTTTCTCTTTATTTATTAATTTTCCAAATAATGGGTTGGTTCATTAGGATTCTCCAAAGAAGACTAATAAGGTTTATTTTTAAAAGTATAATTATGCACTCATGGATTTAGATATATTTGATTAGTTTCAATCAGTTGCAGTTATTATTCTCATTGATGCTCAATTGTCTCATCTTTGGTCAGTGGGAGCCTCTAACTGATGCATAAGTCCTTTCGACATAATTGTAGAAGTCTTTGATAGCTTCCTTGCTTTCTGGTATGACAAGGTTTCCAGATCTATCTTGAACATGTTCTGTTTCAGACGTGGAATCTTCCGTTTTATCCAAACAGCCCTGGTTCCTTTTAGTGCAACGTGGTATTTAAAGACTACATTCTGGAGACTAGAAATGCTTATTGCTACTAGTTGGCATCATTTCTTGCCCTTCTGAGTTGACAGATACAGGAAATATTTTTTGTTTTCCAGAGATAAACTACATCAGGAGTTATTACTGGTACTTCCCATTCAAAGTTGTGACTGCAACAGTTTTACTTATTTCCTTTAATCTTCTACCTGTTTGGTTTGTTTGATTTTTTTTCACACCAAAAAACTCCAAGAACATCAATATAATTACTTATTATTATAATTATTACAGTTGTCGTTAGGTGCTGTCAAGTCGGTTCCGACTCATATCTACCCTAAGTACAACAGAATGAAACACTGCCCAGTCCTGCGTCATCCTCATAATCATTGTTATGCATGAGCAGCCACTGTGTCAATCTATCTCATTGAGGGTCTTCCTCTTTTTCAATGATCTTCTACTTTACTAAGCATGATGTCCCTCTCTAGGAACTGGTCCCTCCTGATAACATGTCCAAAGTATGTGAGGCAATGTTTCCCCATCCTTGCTTCTAATAAGCATTCTGGCTGTGCTTCTTCCAAGACAGATTTGTTCTTTTGGCAGTCCGTGGTATTTTCCATATTCTTCGCCAGCACCATAATTCCAATGTGTCAATTCTTCAGTCTTCCTTATTCGCTGTCCAGCTTTAGGATGCATATGAGGCAATTGAAAACCCCATGGCTTGGGTCAGTCAGGCCACCACAGTCCTCAAAGTGACATCTTTGTTTTTTTCTTTCTTTTTTTTTTTTTTAAATTGTACTTTAGATGAAGGTTTACAGAACAAACTAGTTTCTCCTTAAACACTCAGTGCTCATATTGTCTTATGGCGTTGGTTAACAACCCCACAACTTGTCAATGCTCTTCTTTCTCGACCTTGGGTTCTGTATTACCAGCTTTCCTATCCCCTCCTGCTTTCTAGTCCTTGCACCTGGGCTGGTGTGCCCCTTTAGTCTTGTTTTGTTTTATGGGCCTGCCTAATCTTTGGCTGACATCTTTGCTTTTTAATACTTTAAAGCGGTTTTTTTGCAGCAGATTTGCCCAACGCAATATGTCATTTGATTTCTTGATTGCTGCTTCCACGGGTGTTGACTGTGAATCCAGGCAAAATGAAATCCTTGACAACTTTGATATTTTCTCCATTTATCATGATGTTGCTTATTGGTCCAGTTGTGATGACTTTTGTCTTCTTTATGTTGAGATGTAATTCATACTGAAAGCTATGGTCTTTGATCTTTATCAGTAAATGCTTCAAGTTCTCTTCACCTACAGCAAGTAAGCTGTGTCATCTACATAATGCAGAGTGTTAATGAGTCTTCCTACAATCCTAATGCCCCGTTCTTCTTCCTGTAGTCCAGTTTCTTGGATTACTTGCTCAGCATACAGATTGAATAAGTATGGTGAAAGGATACAGCCCTGACACACACCTTTCCTGATTTTAAACCAGCAGATTCCCCTTGTTCTGTTTGAATGACTGCTTCTTAGTCTATGTACAGGTGCCTCATGGGCACAATTAAGTGCTCTGGAATTCCCCTTCTTTGCAATGTTATCCATAATGTGTTCTGATCCACGCAGTCGAATGCCTTTGCATAGTCAATAAAACATAGGTAAACATCTTTTTGGTATTCTCTGCTTTCATCCAAGATTCACCTAACATCAGCAATGATATCCTCCATTCCACATCATCTTCTGAACCTGGCTTGAATTTCTGGCAGGTCCCTGTCAATGTACTGCTGCAACTGCTTTTGAATGACCTTCAGCAAAATTTTCCTTGCATGTGATATTATTTGATAATTTCCGCATTCTGTTGGATCATCTTTTTTGGAATAGGCATAAATATGGATCTCTTCCAGTTGGTTGGCCAGATAGCTGTCTTCTAAATTTCTTGGCATAGACAAGTGAGCACTTCCAGCATTATATCCATTTGTTGAAACATCTCAGTTGGTATTCTGTCAATTTCTGGAGTGTCTATACTCTCTATTAGAGTATATCCCACACTGGATGCATATACAGTCAATTAATGGATTTAAAATAAAAAAAAAAATAGTTTCTCTCTATGTGGTTATGACATCAACCCAATAGACAGGCTAATTTGTTTCATTTTGCTTTTTATTTTTTAGGTATTGCTTATTCATTTACATAATTTTGTTGTAGTATTACATAAAATATTTACATAGTTCTACCATGACCAAGTGAGATTCATACCAGGTACGCAGGGATGGTTCAACATTAGAAAAACAATCAATACAATCCATCATATAAATAAAACAAAAGGCAAGAACCACTTGATCTTATCAATTGATGCAGAAAAGGCATTTGACAAAGTCCAACACCCATTCATGATAAATACTCTCAGCAAAATAAGAATTAAAGGGAAATTCCTCTACATAATAAAGGGCAGTTATACAAAGCCAACTGCCAACATCATCCTAAATGGAGACAGTCTGAAAACATTCCCCTTGAGATCAGGGCCCAGACAAGGATGCCCTTTATCACCACCCTTGTTCAACATTGTGCTGGAGGTCCTAGCCAGAGCAGTTAGGCTAGGTAAAGAAATAAAGGGCAACCAAACTGGGAAGAAAGAAGTAAAAGTACCTCTACTTGCAGATGACATGATCTTATACACAGAAAACCCTAAAGAATCCTCAAGAAAACTACTGAAACTAGAATAAAAGAGTTTAGCAGAGTATCAGGCTACAAGATAGACATACAAAAATCAGTTGGATTCCTCTACACCAACAAAGAGAACGTTGAAGAGGAAATCACTAAATCAATACCATTTACAGTAGCCCCTAAGAAGATAAAATACTTAGGAATAAATCTAACAAGAGATGTAAAAGACCTATACAAAGGAAACTATAAGACACTATAGCAAGAAACCAAAAAAGATCTACATAAGTGGAGAAACATAGCTTGTTCATGGATAGGAAGACTCAACATTGTAAAAATGTCTATTCTACCCAAAGAGATCTATAGAAACAATGCAATTCCGATCTGAATTCCAATGACATTTTTTAATGAGATGGAGAAATAAGTTACCAACTTCATATGGAAGGGAAAGAGGGCTCGGGTAAGTAAAGCATTACTGAAAAAGAAGAACAAAGAGGAAGGCCTCACACTACCTGACTTTAGAGCCTAGTATACCACCACAGTAGTCAGAACAGCCTGGTATGGGTACAACAACAGATACATAGACCAATGGAACAGAATTGAGAATCCAGACTTAAATCCATCCACATATGAGCAGCTGATATTTGACAAAGTCCCAAAGTCTATTAAATGGGGAAAAGACAGTCTCTTTAACAAATGGTGCTGGCATAACTGGATATCCATCTGCAAAAATATGAAATAAGATCCATACCTCACACCATGCACAAAAACTAACTCAAAATGGATCAAAGACCTAAACATAAAGTCTAAAAAGATAAAGATTATGGAAGAAAAAATAGGGACAATGTTAGGAGCCCTAATACGTGGCATAAATAGAACACAAAACATTGCTAAAAATGCCGAAGAGAAACCAGGTACCTGGGAGCTCCTAAAAATCAAGCACCTATGCTCATCCAAAGGCTTCACCAAAAGAGTAAAAAGACTACCTACACACTGGGAAAAAATTTTAGCTATGACATTTCTGATTAGCGTCTGATCTCTAAAATCTACATAATACTACAAAAACTCAATAACAGACAAATAACTCAATTAAAAAATGGGCAAAGGATATGAACAGGCATGTCACTGAAGATGACATTCAGGTAACTAACAGATACATGAGGAAATGCTCACGATCATTAACCATTAGAGAAATGCAAATCAAAACTACAATGAGATTCCATCTCACTCCAACAAGGCTAGCATTAATCCAAAAAACACAAAATAATAAATGTTGGAGAGGTTGTGGAGAGACTCCACATTAGAGGGTGCCCGGCTACAACCGATGACTGCCCTGACAGGGAACGCAACAGAGAATCCCTGATGCAGCAGGAGAGCAGTGGGATGCAGAACTCAAATTGTCATAAAAAGACCAGGCTTAATGGTCTGACTGAAATTAGAACGACCACAGAGATCATGGTCCCCAGACCTTCTGTTAGCCCAAGACTGGAACCATTCCTGAAGCCAACTCTTCAGACAGGGATTGGACTGGACTGTAAGACAGAAAATAATACTGGTGAGGAGTTTCTTGGCTCAAGTAGACACGTGAGAGTATGTGGGCAGCTCTTTCTGGAAGCGAGATGAGAAGGCAGAGGGGGACAGGAGCTGGCTGAATGGACACAGGGAATACAAGGTGGAGAGGAGGAGTGTGCTGTCTCATTAGGGGAAGAGCAACTATGAGTACATAGCAAGGTGTATATATGTTTTTGTCTGAGGGACTGACTTGATTTGTAAACTTTCACTTAAAGCACACTAAAAATAAATAAATAAATTTACATAGTTCTAAAGTAAAATATACAATATAAGGTATACTTAGTGATATCAACCTTCTACCCTGTCTTCTCTACTTTGTTTTCTCCCTTCTCCAATAGATGATAATTTGAAAAAGATGTTTTGGTTTATCTTTCCATTTTAAAAAATGTAAGTAAATAAGTACATGTATTCATATTCCTCCTTTCTTTCTTAGATAAATGGTTACCTATTATATACATTTTTGTCCACCTTAACAGAATCTTTTAACAAAGTTTATGTTCTAGGAATATGTTACATGTTTATTTTGTGGCTCAACCTGCTCCCCAGCTCACCTCTTTCCTGGGGGCACACACTTCTGATAGCAGATACTCAATGGCAAGGGCATGGATGTGCTTTAAAGGCAAATGGATCTAGGTTTGAATTCCAGCCCTGCCCGTTACTTGTTATGTAACTTTGGACAAATACATTAACCTCTTTGGGCCTCATTATCCTCATCTACAAAATAGAAAAAATAAAACCTTCTTCACAGAGTTATTGTGAGGATTAAATGACATAATGTAGGAAGAGCACTTAGCACACTACCTGGCACATGGTATAGGTAGGATAAATGCGAATTGTTTTCAATTGTGTTATTATTAGATCTGGGTTTTCCTTGAAGTTCTTGTCAATTCGATGATTCCAAGAACCTTACAAGCACAGGATATGATTTACCATACTTCCACCTCCTGAAGGAGCAGAGGCCTTTGGGCCATGTGAGCACTCCCTTGGACTGCTAATTCTGTCAGTGCTTCTCAGCTACCATTCCACAGTCGAGGCTGCCTCCTTCTGATCCCAGACTCTGGCCCTTCCCTTCTGGCCGGCCCCGCAGAGGGTTATTCTATTCTGCAAAGCCACCATCATTTCTTGCCTTCCCAACTTCCTCTCTTGGATCAGTTTCTTCTGGTCCCGGGTTGTAGCATCCCTCCAGAAGCTGCTTCCAGATCTCTGCTGCACCCTGAGGGAACCTCCTTTCTGACCTGGAAATAGCTTTCTCACTTCATCCTCAGGGCCCTGGAGCTTAGGTTAAGAGTTCTGCCTTCTTCCCTAGTCCCCCACCACTTTTGAGGCTTTATTATCATGTGATATCATAACCATATTCTACCATCATGTTATTATATCAATATGTCATTACCAAGTTAAAATTGTTACACTGTCAGGTTGTCATTTTGTTTCTTGGTCATGTGCCTCGTTGCAGCCATTACAGGACTACAGTGTCGCTGATTACATGTTTATCTCATTACCACAATACAGCCTCATATTGCTAACTAGCACGTTGACCTATCATTTCTTGGTTGATATCAGTAAACTGTGATATGGTTATCCTATTTCTGGATTACATCATTATAGCCCTACACGATCACTTGTATCTTTATGGTGATACATCTTTACTGCATTTAATTATTGTAGAATCAATTTAGTTCAATATTATATTGTTACTTTGTTACAGAATGACATTGTCGTATTCAAACTGAAATGCAAATTTCAGGGATAAAAGGGTGGGGCAGGAAAATCTATCTCCCAACTCTACACCCAAAGCCCAATTCACTCCCTTGAAGGGCTGCCCTATAATTCTGTGTATTTGACATCATGTCCAGACATGCCAGACTGAGTATATACAATGTCATGCTCATTTCTAGTCCTAAACCAGCTACTCCTCCTACCTCTGTTGGTGGTCCCACCAGTCAACCAGCCTCTTGGAACACACAACCCTTGGAGGCAGTCATATTTACCCTACCCCTCTCCCTTACCTTCATATCCAATTGACAGCCAAGCTCAGATATGGCACCTCAGTGATGCCGTCACCGGGCTCCTTTGGGCCCAGGCACCTTGGAGCTGGAGACTAGCTGGCTCACCTTGTTTCCCTCTGTCCCCAAGGGAGACTTCTCTATCATATAACCTCTTTCCAGAGGTCACTCTTAGTCTCTGTCTCTCTCTCTCTTTCTTCCTTCCCTTCTTCCCTCCCTCCCTCCCTTTCTCATAACTGAGCCAGCCTCTTAATGGTCTCCCTGTCTCAACCCTTCCCTTCAACCATGCTATCTGGTGACTGGAATTAATTTTGCAAAGAGTAGTTTGCATCTAACCATCTTTATTATTATTATTTTTATTGTACAGAGCAAAAAAGCTTGTTATTAAATAATTAAAACACATATTGTTTTGTGACATTTGTTGCCAACTCCACTATATGTCAACACTCTCCCCTTCTTGACCTTGGGTTCCCCATTAACAGCTTTCCTGTTCCCTCCTGCCCTCTTCTCCTTGCCCCTGGGCTGGTGTGTCCATTTAGTCTTGTTTTGTTTTATGGGCCTGTCTATTCTTTGGCTGAAGGGTGAACCTCAGGAATGACTTCATTACTGAGCTATAAGAGTGTCTGGGGGCCATACTCTCCAGGTTTCTCCAGTCTCTGTCAGACAGGTAAGTCTGGTCTTTTTTTTTTTTTTTTATGAGTTAGAATTTTGTTCTACATTTTTCTCCATCTCTGTCCAGGGCCCTCTATCTATTGTAATCCCTGTCAGAGCAGTCAGTCGCCTTAGCAGGGCACCATCTAGTTGTGCTGGACTCAGGCTGGTGGAGGCTGTGGTAGTTGTGGTCCATTAGTCCTTTGGACGAATCTTTCCCCTGTGTCTTTGGTTTTCTTCTTTCTCCCGTGCTCCAGATGGGGTGAGATCAGTGGAGTATGTTAAATGGCTGCTCATAGGCTTTTTTTTTCTTTCTTTTTTTTTTAGTTTTCATTGTGCTGTAAGTGAAAGTTTATAAATCAAGTCAGTCTCTCATATAAAAATTTATATATACCTTGCTATATACTCCTAGTTTCTCTCCCTCTAATGAGACAGCACGCTTCTTCTCTCCATCCTCTATTTTCATGTGCATTCAGCCAGCTTCTGACACCCTCTGACTTCTCATCTCCCCTTCAGACAGGAGCTGCCCGCATAGTCTCATGTGTCTGCTAGATCCAAGAAGCCTACTCCTCAGCAGTATCATTTCCTATCCTATAGTCCAGTCCAATCCCTGTCTGAAGAGTTGGTTTTGGGAATGGTTCTAGTCTTGGGCTAACGGAAGGTCTGGGGACCATTATCTCTAGGGTCCTTCTAGTCTCAGTCAGAGAGCATTAAGCCTGGTCTTTTCATGAGAATTGGAGGTCTGCACCCCACTGCTCTCCTGCTCCCTCAGGGGTTCTCTGTTGTGTTCCCTGTCAGGAAAGTCATTGGTTGTAGCTGGGCACCATCCAGTTCTTCTCGTCTCAGGCTGATGTAGTCTCTGGTTTATGTGGCCCTTTCTGTCTCTTGGCCTCATAGTTACCTTGTGTCTTTGGTGTTCTTCATTCTCCTTTGTTCCAGGTGGGTTGAGGCCAATTGATGCATCTTAGACAGCCGCTTGCTATCGTTTAAGACCCCCAGAAACCACTCTCCAAAGTGGGATGCAAAATGTTTTCTTAATGGATTTTATTATGCCAATTGACCTAGATATCCCCTGAAACCATGGTCCCCAAACACCCATCACTTCTACACTGGCCTTCGAAGCATTCAATTCATTCAGGAATCTTCTTTGCTTTTAGTTTAGACCAGTTGTGCTGACCTCTCCTGTATTGTGTGTTGTCTTTCCCTTTACCTAAAATAGTTCTTGTCTACTACCTAATTAATGAATATCCCTTCCCCACTCTTGTAACCATCAAGTGATATTTTCTTCTCTTTTTAAACTATTTCTCGAGTTCTTATAATAGTGGTCTCGTACAATATTTGTCCTTTTGCAGCTGACTAATTTCACTCAGCATAGTGCCTTCCAGATTCCTCCATGTTATGAAATGTTTCATGGATTCATCATTGTTCTTTATTGATGCATAATATTCTATTGTGTGAATATACCATGATTTATTTATCCATTCATCCATTGATGGGCACTTTGGTTGCTTCCATTTTTTTGCTATTCTAAACAGTGCTGCAAGGAACATGGGTGTGCATATATCTGTTCATGTAAAGGCTCTTCTTTCTCTAGGATATATTCCAAGGAGTGGGATTGCTGAATTGTATGGTAGTTCTATTTCTAGCTTTTTAAGGAAGTGCCAAATCGATTTCCAAAGTGGTTGTACCATTTGACATTCCCACCAGCAGTGTATGTAAGTGTTTCAGTCTCTCCACAGCCTCTCCAACATTTATTATTTTGTGTTTTTTGGATTAATGCTAGCCTTGTTGGAGTGAGATGGAATCTCATTGTAGTTTTGATTTGCATTTCTCTAATGGTTAATGATCGTGAGTATTTCCTCATGTATCTGTTAGTTACCTGAATGTCATCTTCAGTGACGTGCCTGTTCATATCCTTTGCCCATTTTTTAATTGGGTTATTTGTCTGTTACTGAGTTTTTGTAGTATTATGTAGATTTTAGAGATCAGATGCTAATCAGAAATGTCATAGCTAAAATTTTTTTCCAGTCTGTAGGTATCTTTGTACTGTTTTGGTGAAGTCTTTGGATGAGCATAAGTGTTTGATTTTTAGGAGCTCCCAGTTATCTAGTTTCTCTTCTGGTGTTTGCGCATTGTTAGTAATGTTTTGTGTACTGTTTATGCCATGTATTAGGGCTCCTAGCATTGTCCCTATTTTTTTCTTCCATGAGCTTTAAGTATTAGATTTTATGTTTAGGTCTTTGATCCATTTTGAGTTAGTTTTTGTGCATGGTATGAGGTATGGGTCTTGTGTCATTCTTTTGCAGATGGATATCCAGTTATGCCAGCACCATTTGTTAAGTGACTGTCTTTTCCCCATTTAACAGACTTTGGGACTTTGTCAGATATCAGCTGCTCATATGTGGATGGATTTAAGTCTGGATTCTCAATTCTGTTCCATTGGTCTATGTATCTGTTGTTGTACCCATACCAGGCTGTTCTGACTACTGTGGCGGTATAATAGGTTCTAAAATCAGGCAGTGTGAGGCCTCACATTTTGTTCTTCTTTTTCATTAATGCTTTACTTATCCGGGGCCTCTTTCCCTTCCATATGAAGTTGGGGACTTATTTCTCCATCTCATTAAAAAATGTCACTGGAATTAGGATCAGAATTGCATTGTTTCTATAGATCTCTTTGGGTAGAATAGACATTTTTACAATGTTGAGTCTTTTGGTTTCTTGCTATAGTGTCTTATAGTTTCCTCTGTATAGGTCTTTTACATCTCTGGTTAGATTTATTCCTAAGTATTTTATCTTCTTGGGGGTTCCTGTGAATGGTATTGATTTGGTGATTTCCTCTTCAACATTCTCTTTGTTGGTGTAGAGGAATCCAACTGATTTTTGTACTTTTATCTTGTGTCCTGATACTCTGCTGAACTCTTCTATTAGTTTCAGTGGTTTTCTTGAGGATTCTTTAGGGTTTTCTGTGTAAGATCATGTCCTCCATAAATAGAGATACTTTTACTTCTTCCTTCCCAATTTGGATGCTCTTTATTTATCTAGCCTACTGGCTCTGGCTAGGACCTCCAGCACAATGCTGAGTTAGAGTGGCTATAAAGGGCATCCCTGTCTGGGCCCGGATCTCAAGGGGAATGCTTTCAGACTCTCTCAGTTTAGGATGATGTTGGCTGTTGGCTTTGTATAAATGCCCTTTATCATGTTGAGGAATTTTCCTCCTATTCCTATTTTGCTGAGAGTTTTTATCATGAATCCGTGTTGGACTTTGTCAAATGCTTTTCCTACATCAATTGATAAGGTCACGTGGTTCTTGTGTTTTATCTATGTGATAACTAAAACCAAAAACTGAACCCAGTGCCGTCAAGTTGATTCCAACTCATAGCGACCCCATAGGACAGAATAGAACTGCCCTATAGAGTTTCCAAGGAGCACCTGATGGGTTTGAACTGCTGACCCTTTGGTTAGCAGCTGTAGCAGTTAACCACTATGCCACCACAGTTTCCATTTATATGATAAAAAAAAAAATTTTTTTTATATGATAGACTGCATTAATTGTTTTGCTAATGTTGAACCATCCCTGCATACCTGTGATGAGTCCCACTTGATCATGGTGAATTATTTTTTTGGTATGTTGTTGAATTCTATTGGCTAGAATTTTGTTGAGGATTTTTGCATCTAAGTTCATGAGGGATATAGGTCTGTAATTTTCTTTTTTTGTGTGTCTTTACCTGGTTTTGGCATCAGGGATATGCTGGCTTCATAGTATGAGTTTGGGAGTGTTCTGTCCTTTTCTATGCTCTGAAATACCTTTAGTAATAGTAATGTTAACTCTTCTCTGAAAGTTTGGTAGAACTCTGCAGTGAAGCCATTCGGGCCAGGGCTTTTTTTTTTGTTGGGAGTTTTTAAATTACTTTTTCAATCTCTTCTTTGTTATGGGTTTATTTAGTCATTCTACCTCTGTTTGTGTTAGTTTAGGTAGGTAGTGTGTTTCTAGGAATTCATCCATTTCTTGTAGGTTTTCAAATTTGTTAGAGTACAATTTTTTGTGGTAATCTGATATGATTCTTTAAATTTCATTTGGGTCTGTTGTGATATCACCCATCTTATTCTTATTTGGGTTATTTTCTTCCTCTCCTGTTTTTCTTTTGTCAGTTTGGCCAATGGTTTATCAATTTTGTTATTTTTTTCCAAGAACCAGCTTTTGGTCTTGTTAACTCTTTCAATTGTTTTTCTACTCTAATTTTTATTATTTGCATTCTCCTGGTGCCTGAGGGTTTCTTTTGTTGCTCTTTTTTTTTTTTTCAAGTTGTAGTGATAATTCTTTGATTTTGGCCATTTCTTCTTTTTGTATGTGTGTATTTATTGATATAAATTGGCCTCCGAGCACTGCTTTAGCTGTGTCTCAAAGGTTCTGATAGGAGGTGTTTTCATTCTCATTGGAGTCTATGAATTTCTTTTCTCCACCCTTAATGTCTTCTACAACTCAGTTGTTTTTAAGCAGGGTATTGTTCAGTTTCCAAGTGTTTGATTTCTTTTCCCTGATTTTTCTGTTATTGATTTCTACTTTTATGGCCTTATGGTCAGAGAAGATACTTCATAATATTTCGATGTTTTGGATTCTGCTAAGACTTGCTTTATGACCTAATATGTGGTCTATCCTAGAGAATGTTCCATGTGCACTAGAAAAGAAAGTATACTTGGCTGCTGTTGGGTTGGTTGATTGTGGCATTTAGATCTTCCGTGTCTTTATTGAGCTTCTTTCTGGATGTCCTGTCCTTCGCCAAAAGTGGTGTGTCAAAGTCTCCTACTATAATTGTAGAGCTGTCTATCTCACTTTTCAAAGCTGTTAGAGTTTGTTTTACGTATCTTGCAGCCCTGTCATTAGGTGCATAAATATATAATATGGTTATAGCCTCCTGGTATACTGTCCCTTTCATCATTATATAGTGTCCTTCATGATCCTTTGTGGTGGATTTAACTTAAAAGTCTATTTTGTCAGAAATTAATATTGCCGCTCCTGCTCTTTTTTGATTGTTGTTTGCTTGATATATTTTTTCCATCCTTTGAGTATTAGTTTGTGTCTCTAAGTCTAAGGTGTGTCTCTTGTAGGCAGCGTATAGATGGATAGTGTTTTTTTATCTATGCTGCCACTCTCCGTGTCTTTATTGGTGCATTTAGTCCATTTACATTCAGCGTAATTATGGATAGGTTTTTTTTATGAGTTTAGTGCTGTCATTTTGATGTCTTTTTTTGTGTGTGTTGACAGTTTCTTTTTCCCACTTAATTTTTTGTGCTGAGTTGTTTATCTATTGTCTTTTCTTCTTATTCATTGTAGTTGATTTTGTTTCTGCCGAGTCTTTATTTTTTTCTTGTATTTTATTTTGGTCAGTAGGATTGTTAGTCTCCATTGTGGTTAACTTAATATTTACCCCGATTCTTCTACATTTGAACTTAACTTCTATTTCTTTATATTGCCTTGTCTTCCTCTCCATATGAGAAAGATCTATGACGACATTTCTTAGTCCCTCTTTATTGTTTGTGTGTTATCTGCTTTTACTTAATGTCATTGCTGCTCCCCTTTTTTGAGCATTTTTTTAATCTTGATTTATTTTTGTGATATCTCTATCTGGGTTGACATCTGGTTGCTCCGTCCTGTGTTCTCGTCTTGGGTTGATATTTGATATTACTGATTTTCTAACCAAGAAACTCCCTTTAGTATTTCTTGTAGTTTTGGTTTTGTTTTTTACAAATTCTCTAAACTTCTGTTTATCTGGAAATGTCCTAATATCACCTTCATATTTGAGGGACGGCTTTGTTGGGTATATGATTCTTAGCAATTTTTTTCCTTCAATGCTTTATGTCGTCCCATTGCCTTCTTGTCTGCATGGTTTCTGCTAAGTAGTCTGAGCTTATTCTTATTGACTCTCCTTTGTAAGTGACTTTTTGCTTATCCCTAGCCATATTTTAAATTCTCTCTTTATCTTTGGTTTTGGCAAGCTTGATTATAATGTGTGTTGGTGACTTTCTTTTGAGATCTACCTTACGTGGAGTTCGAAGAGCATCTTGGATAGATATCTTCTCATCATTCATGATATCAGGGAAGTTTTCTGCCAACAAATTTTCAACAATTCTCTCTATTTTCTGTTATCCCTCCCTGTTCTGGTACTCCAATCACTCGTAGGTTATTTGTCTTGATAGAGTCCCACATGATTCTTAGGTTTTTTTCTTTTTTTTTAATTCTTTTATCTGATTTTTCTTCATATATATTGGTGCCAGATGTTTTAGTCTCACTAGTTCTGCCTTCCATTTCCTCATTTCTGCTCTTCTGACTTTCTACTGAGTTATCTAATTCTGTAATTTTATTGTTAATCTTCTGAATTTCTGATTGTTGTCTCTCTATGGATTCTTCCAGCATATTAAATTTTTCATTATGTTCTTGAATAACCTTTTTAATTTCTTCAATTGCTTTATCTGTGTGTTCCTTGGCTTGTTCTGCATATTGCCTGATCTCTTTCCTGATCTCATTCTTGATGTCTTGAGGAGATCTGTATATTAATCTTTTGTATTCTGCATCTGGTAATTCCAGGAAGGCACCTTCATTCAGAAGATCCCTTGATTCCTTGTTTTGAGACCTTGTTGAAGCAATCATGGTCTGCTTCTTTAAGTGATTTGATATTGACTGTTGTTTCTGAGCCATCTATAAGTTATTGTATTAGTTATTTTATGTTTGCGCTCTGTATCCTAGCTTCTTGTTTTGTTTTGTTTTGATATTCCAAATAGGCTGCTTGAGTAAGCTAGCTTGATTATTTTTGCCTTTGAAGCTCTAACGTCCTGTCACCAGATGGCTAGAGCTATTATCAGGTATATGAGCCTAGGAGTCCATTCACTTTTCTTGTATGGATTCAGCTCAGGTGTCCAGGTAGTTGGTCATCAAGTGTGTGGTACAGGCTCTGTCCTACAGTCTTAGAGGGGCAGGGGTGATTGATGCAGGTATAGCTACCTGGTTGCAGCAGGGGGTCACACTCTGAACAAGACAGGGTGCTGACAACCATCCCCTGAGTGTCTGTAAGGAAAGCGTGTCCCTCTTTCCTAGGGCACACAGGTGGGTGGGTTCTGAGACAGTCCATGGGCACCCAGTGCTTTTGTTTGTTAGAACTGGGAGGTACCAGTTATCCTTAGACCCCTGTTGTGGGTGGCTAGGTGATGTGGGAGGGGCCACCAGTCCTTAGGTCTCGGATGTGGGTAGGTGAGGACCCTGTTTAATAGGCAATGTGGTGTCAAACATCAAACACTTCTCTCCACCGCACTGCTGAAACAGTTGCAGTCTGCCAACGAGGGCCTATTCTCCTGAAATAGGCCCACACAGGTCCATGCATGGGGGAAAGGTATTCAAAGTCCATGGACCTTTTATGCCTGGACAGGAGCTGCTTCTGTCCTGAGCTCCCCAGTTTAGTGGAGCTGTCAGATTATCTTTTCCCCTGTTGTGAATTTATGCCTTCTCCAAGGCCAGGAGAATGGCTCAAGACACTCTGCAGAGCCTATCTCAGGCCCAGAGAAATTGACAGCCACTGGAGCTGACTTGGGGCGTGAAATATACAGTAAAATATACACAAGTACTTAACTTTTGCTGAGAGCACCGTTCTTCTCTGGTTCCGGGGGCGTAAGTAGGCTGTGTGGCTGGCTGTCTCTCCCTGAGGAAACTGTGCCTGGAATGCTACCACCAGCCCCACCACGGTCACTTCAGGAAACAATGCCTGAGAGTTCCCAGCAATTTGGGTCCAGCAACTCCTCTCCACTTCTGAAACATCTCTCCCTCCCCCACCGCTAAGTCCGTTTTCTAATTTTGCCTTTGACTTTCAGGGCTCCTAGCTTGTCATAAATATAATCATTTCACTTGTTTTTTCGGGTCTTTGTTGTAAGAGGAATCACTGGAAGCATCTGATTACTGCCCCATCTTGGCCCCACCTCCCCACTCATAAGCTTTTAAGACCCCAGACGCTACTCACCAAAGTAGAATGTAGAACATTTTTTTATAACCTATAATCGAGCTAGATGTTCTGCGAGACCATGGTCTCCAGAGCCCTCAGCCCAGTACTTTGGTCCCTCAGTGAGTTTGAAGTTGACTATGGAGCTTCCATGACCTTGACTTGGACAAGTTGTGCTGGCTTCCCCAGTATCGTGTACTGTCTTACCCTTGGCCAAAGTTACAACTTATATATTGTCTATTTAGTGTTTTTTCCTCCCCCTCTTCACCTCCTTTGTAACCATCAAAGATTGTTTCTTTATTGTGTGAAACTTTTCATGTGTTTTTATAGTGGTGGTCTTATATAATATTTGTCCTAGATGTAGATTGACTTATTTCACTCAGCATAATGCCCTCCAGATTCATCCATGTGATGAGAAGTTTCACAGAGTCATCATTGTTCTTCACTGTTGCGTAGTATTCCATTGTGTGTATGTACCATAGTTTGTTTATCCATTCACCTGTTGATGGGCACCTAGGTTGCTTCCATCTTTTTGCTATTGTGAACAATGCTGCATTTAACATGGGTGTGCAAATGTCTATTCATGTGATGGCTCTTATTTCTCTAGGAGTGGGATTGCTGGATTATATGGTATTTTCTATTTCTGGCTTTTTAAGGAAGCGCCATATCATTGTCCAAAATGGTTGTACTGTTTTGCATTCCTACCAACAGTGCCTAGGAGTCCCAATCTCCCTGCAGCTTCTCTAACATTTGCTATTTTCTGTTTTTTTGATTTGTGCCAGTGATGTTGAGGTGAGATGGTATCTCATTGTGGTTCTGATTTGCATTTCTCTAATGGCTAGTCATCACAAGCATTTCTTCATGCATCCGTTAGCCATTTGTGCGTCTTCTTGGTGAAGTGTCTGTTCATAAACTCTGCCCATTTTTAAATTGGATTATTTGTCTTTTTGTTGTAGAGGTGTTGGATTTTCCTGTAGATTTTCAAGATTTGGCCTTTGTTTGATTTGCCATAGCCAAAAAATTTTTCCCAACCTGTAGTTTCTCTTTTTACTCTTTTGGTGAATTCTTTTCATGAGCATAAGTGTTTAATTTTTAGAAGATCCCAGTTATCTAGCTTATCTTCTGGTGTTTGTGTATTGTTAGTTATGGTTTGTATCCTGCTAATACCATGTATTAGGGCTTCTAGCGTTGACCCTATTTTTTCTTCTATGACATTTTTTATAATTTTTGGTTTTAGCATCTGGACATCTTTGGAAGCAGTCAATGACCTTCCATGAAGAGCAGGAGAAAGTTCAAACTTCTCAATACCCTTCACAAGCTGGTCTCAAGTTCCATTCCCAACCGTTTCTCCCTCTCTTCCACTGAACAACCCCAGCTCCAGCCAGCCCACATCTCTGCACAGAGCATGTTTCTTCGCAACCCTGTGCTATGCTCCTCTAGGAAGCCTACAGCCATCTTCTTGGCCATTTTAATGTCTAGTTTTTAGCAGTCTCTCCCTCATCTGAGCCCACCCAGAATACTTGGTTTGGGTCAATTTGATGGCTTCATAATTGTCTGAGTGTTCCCTGAGGGTTTCTTTTGTCTCCAACCATTTCAGCCTGTCTTTGGCTGCTGGGAGAGGACTGACGTGGTGAGCAAGTAGAACTGGCACAGAGTCAGGCTAGGAGTACACCAAGACAGGGCTAGGCATTCATTCATTCAACAAATATATATATATATATATTTTATCCATTAAGTACCAGGCTCTGAGGATAAAGACAAGGACTGAATCCTCATTAGCCTTACTGTTTTAGTGGAAGGATAGACAATGCACAAGTACTTTCCAGGGTGATGAATGGGGAAGTTTTGGAAACTGTAATACCACATCACAGAGGCCAGGGAAGGCTTCCTGGAGGGAGTGGCATTTAATTGGAGATCTGAAGGATGAACAACAATTAGTCAAGTGAAAGTTGGGAGCTGCAGGGTGGTGGGAGTATTTCATGGTGAGAGAAGAAAAACATGTTCAAAGGCTGGAATAGAAGGTCAGCGGGGCTGAAGGAGACTGCAGGGGAAGGATGCTGGAGGCAAGGCTGGGCTGTGGCAGAGGCCAGGGCTTTGTGGCTTGTAAGCCAAGTTAAGGGGCTTGAACTTGACCTCCTGTAGGCTCATTGTGGGCCACCAAAGAGTGTTAGATTGAGGGCTGGGTGTGGGAGGATGTTATCTGCATTTTTTAAGATAACATTAGTTACAGCCAAGAGCCTAAATCAGGACAGGAGGTGGAGATGATGATGGCTCAGCCTTGGGTAGTGATCAGGAGATAGAAGCAAGTGGATGGGGTTTGATATATTTATGGGAGGTAAAACTGATTGGATGAGATGGGTGAGGGAGAGGGAGAAGGAGGAGTCAAGGATGATTGGCGAGATTCTGGCTTGAGCAATTAAGTGGATGATGGTGCCATTCCCCCAGATGAAGACCAATGGGTCTTCCATGCCCCCCTAGATCCTAGTCCTAGGCCCAACCTCATATCTTGGCCCCTTGAGCTCTGCACAAATTGTCACTCAAGGTGGTTGAGGATAATGATGGGGGAGTAGAGAGAGTTATGGGACCTCAGCCAGTCAAGGGGTCAAGGAAGGCTTCCTGGTTGGGTTAGTTCATGGCTAAGTAGAGCTGAGGGGCCAAGATATGAGGTTGGGCCTAGGACTAGGGTCTAGGGGGGCATGGAAGCCAGGGGAGCAGGAGGCCTGGAGACCCAGAAGTGGACCCAGGGTGGGCCAAGGCCTGGGTGACTCCAGCCTTGGTTGGTGACAGACAGCTGGGCTGGGCTGGGCTGGGCTGGGCTGGGCTGGGCTGCCCTCTCCTCCTCCGATAATTAATCCCGCACGGGGGCCGTGGGTGATGACAGGGCTGTCTAGCGTGCACTTAAGCATTAAATGACCAATTTCTGTCAGACTAACTTCCCCAGCCTCCCCATCCCCTCCTCTGCCGCCTACTCCCCGCCCGCACCTCCTCCCTCTGCTCCCTGCACTCTGAGTTTTTCAGCAACTGATGGCTCCTGGTTCATTTCTGTGGAATTAATTGGTCCCTGAATGAATTCTGTTGACAGGGCAATTTATCTTGTGTTTGGGCTGACAGTGCGGGTGTCGGGGGGTAGGGGGTGGGGAGATGGACCGGAGCGCCGAGATGAGGGGGAGGAGGGGGTCGGGGTTGGGGTGAATATTGGCCATAGATGGGAGCCTGATAGGCACCAGCCCAAAGGCTTGGGGTGCTGTAGAGCATCCCAATCATGGCCTCACCCTTTGCCATACATCTTTGATCCCACAAGTTAGACAGAAAATCCCAAATTGGAAAGGACCTCCCAAACTTTGCATGGTCCTTTTTCAACTCTCCTATCATCTCAAGTAGGGGTGTCTTTAATGGGGGAATTCAGCACTATCCTACATTAACCCTCTGAAGTCTGGAATGGGGCCTGGGGCTCTGAGAGAGAATAATGGAGTGAGTGTGTGTGTGTGTGTGTGTGTGTGCGTGTGTGTGCATGCTCATGCACTCAAGGAGTGAGGGGCTGATTAGTCTAGGGGGTAAGGGGGCTGATCCCCAGGGAGTAGGGCGCTCAGCCGGCCTGGCTAACAGGGACCTAAGGGACTGACTAATTAGGGTATTGGGATGGTTTGGGCAGGCGGGGTGTTGGGAGGGAGGTATGAAATGTAGTTGGTCCCAAATAGCTGTTTCCTTTGTCTCCCTCCCTAGTACCCTACCCTGCACCCTCATTGGTCCCCTCAGACCACCATTCATCTGCCTCAATACTCACAGCCCCCACCCCAGAGATCTCTGGGCAGGCACTGAGAAGAGAGATAGGAAAAAGCAGTAGTAACTCCCAGATGGGAGAGAGGCAGCAAAGAAACAAATCCATGTTTGCTCTTCCTTTGGCTTAGAAAGCTGTCCATTCCCTTCCCCATTTAAAGGTACCTGCCCTACCTCACCTCCACAGAGCTTTCCTGAACTTCTCCAGATCACAGACATAGCCTGAGCGTCTGCAGTGCTACGGAATCTTACAACGTCAAAGTGGGAAGATGCCTTAGAGAACATCCAGTCTTATACATGAGGAAACTAAGGCATGGGGGGAGGGGTGGGAGCTGGGGATGGGGGAGGTACTTGTTGAAGATCATACAAGTAACCGTGTAAGCCAACTTCTGGGGCCCCTCAGCTTCCAGCTTAGAGATGCTTCCTTACATACATGCTTTTTGTTCTGCCTCTGGTTGCTTGTGGGGGCTGAGAATTCCCTCAGGAGAGCTCTCTTACATATCCCCCGCCCCACAAGGCAGCTATGGTTAAGCCTGGGCACTTGCAATGCGTACTACCAAAGATGAGACCGAGTGGCTGGGCCCGAGGTGCTGTTGGGCTCAGTCAACCAGGAAGCCTGCATGAAGGAGGAAGGATGAATTGGGTGGAGGAGGAGAGGGCAGAGGAATCTTGGGGGGCCTGGCTGCTGTGTCCTGAGAAACGGGTCCAGGAGAAGGTGCAGCCAAGGATCCACACCAGCGTGTGCTCTCCCTGCTGCTGGTTGGCAGCAAGTTCCTTCTGCTCTTGTAGACGTCCTTCTGAATCCTCAAGAGACAGTATTCTAAAATTCTCTACCTTCCTTAAGACTAGACCCACCCCTGCTGCCCCCACTCTCAGCAGACAGTAACAGTGTCTCCTGCAGTCTCTCGGAGCAACCTAGCAGTCCCCAGCCTCCGTGATCTTCCCCCCACCCCCCAGAACACCAGACTGCTCCTGTTCTGACTCCCCTTCCTTCCCACCTCTCACCCCCATGCCTCAATTCATCCTTTCAGGCATCCTTCCAAGCCCCTCACAGCCATCTCTGAACAGTCTCTCTTCACCCCACCCCCCACCCCTTACGCTGTGCCTCAGCCATCAGGCATGTCCAAATATCCCTTCCTTAACCTGAAAGAACCTTCCCTTGAGCTCACTGACAACATTATCTACCAGCCCCTCTTGTCTTCCCCTCCTTTCCAAACCTTCCACAAGAAGTGCCTATACTCTGCTACTTCCACTTTCCAGGGCTCAGCCACTCCTCCCCACCTCCAGCTCTCCCCCTCCACCTTCAGAAACCACTAGTTTGGAGATCACCAAGTATCCTCTCGTCACCACATCCGATGGCCTTTCCCTAAGTCATACGACCAAAAAGTGAAAACTTGGTTTGTTCCTTAAACAATTGTGCATATATGTGTCAAGAATCAGGTTATCTCTTTACTTTTTTAGATTTAAATTTGAGTTTTCAATGAAGTCAAAATTATATTAAAGAGTATACTCACAGAAATGTTGCTCTTATCCCTCTCCCCATCCAAGCTGTCTAGTCAGGGATAATATTTTTATCAGATTGTTGTTTATCTTTCCAATATACAAGTATGCATAAGCAATGTGGATAAACATTCTTATTCTCCCTCTTTTTTGCACAATGTGTCCACTGTCCTGCACTTTTCTGTTTTACTTAAAAATATAACCTTGTAGAACTAATTTAGGTGAAGGGAAGGACAACACACAATACAGGAGAGGTCAGCACAACTGGACTAAACCAAAAGTAAAGAAGTTTCCGGAATAAACCGAATGCCTCGAAGGCCAGTGTAGCGGGGTTTGGGGCTTGGAGACCATGGTTTCAGGGAACATCTAGGTCAATTGGCGTAATAAAATCTATTAAGAAAACATTCTGCATCCCACTTTGGAGAGTGGCGTCTGGGGTCTTAAACGCTAGCAAGTGGCCATCTAAGATGCATCAGTTGGTCTCAACCCACGTGGAGCAAAGGAGAATGAAGAACACCAAAGACACAAGGTAAGTATGAACCCAAGAGTCAAAATGGGCCACATAAATCAGAGACTACATCAGCCTGAGACCAGAAGAACTAGATGGTGCCTGGCTACAACTGATACCTGCCATGATAGGGAACACAACAGAGAATCCCTGAAGGAGCAGGAGAGCAGTGGGATGCAGACCCCAAATTCTTGTAAGAAGACCAGACTTAATGGTCAGACTGGGACTAGAAGGACCCCAGAGGCCATGGTCCCCAGACCTTCTGTTAGCCCAAGACAGGAACCATTCCCAAAGCCAACTTTTCAGACAGGGATTGGACTGGCCTATAAGACAGAAAATGATGCTGGTGAGGAGTGGGCTTCTTGAGTCAAGTAGACACACAAGACTATGTGTGCAGCTCCTGTCTGGAGGGGAAATATGAAGGCCGAGGGGGACAGAAATTGGCTAAATGGACACAGAAACACAGGGTGGAGAGAAGGAGTGTGCTGTCTCATTAGGGGGAGAGCAACTAGGAGTATATAATAGCAGGGTGTATATAAGGTTTTGTATGAGAGACTGACTTGATTTGTAAACTTCCACTTAAAGCACATGCACACAAAAAATTGTAATGTTTCCATGTCAGTACATGAGATCTTCCTTTTTCCTTATCACAGATGTATACTGCTCCATTTTGAGGCTATGCCATAGTTTATTTAACCACACCCTCACTGATGGAACTTGGGCTATTTCCAGTCTTTCCCCCATAGCTTTATAGCAGCTCTTTCACTTTCTCCATTGCCTTTATTCATGTATTAGCCATGAACATTTTGTTGTTGTCAGCTGCCATCAAATTGTCCCCCGACTCATGGCGACCCCATATACAATGGAATAAAATGCTGCCTGGTCCTGCACCATTCCCATGATCAATCGGTTGCAGATCAGACTGTTGTGATCCATACGATTTTCACTGGCTGATTTCCAGAAGTAGATCAACAGGCCTTTCTTCCTAGCTGTCTTAATCTGGAAGCTGTGCTAATACCTGTCTGGCATCATAGCAACATGCACACCACCACTGACAGACAGGTGGTGGCTGTGTTTTAAGTGCATTGAACAGGAATCGAACCTGTGTCTCCCCCATGGAAGGTGAGAGCACTGAACCACCAGTATCCTCCATGAGCATTTAGTAGACACCTATTCTTTGCATGTCTCTGAACTAGGTCCAGGGTTACGGCAGCATAGACTTCATCCCTACCATCCTGGGGAAAATGAGCTAGCTGGCTTTACCTCCTACGAGGCACAAGCTTTGATGCCAGAATGATCTGAGGCCATCTATCCGCCTTGCCACCTGCTGGCTATGTGCAAGGACAAGTGGCTTAACCTCTCTGAACCTGTTTTCTCATTTGTCAAATGTGGAAAAGCAATACCCACCTCACAGGGTTGCTGTGAAGACTGAAGAGATGACAACAGTAAACTTCTTGGTATACATTGGGTGCTCAATAAATGTCATTTTCCTTTCTGAGCTAATCTTTAGTGTAGGCCCCATTATCTCTTGCCATTGGAGTGGTTTTCTATAGGTCTCCCTGTGTCCATTGTGTCTCATTTGTCCCACTCTGCTCATTACAGGCAGAAAACTCTCAAAAAATGCAGCACTATTAAGCCACTCTCTGTTGCTTAAAAATTCTCCATGGTTTTCATTGCTTTAGGAAAAAAACTAGAATCCTCAGGAGGGCATTCATGTCCTTCAGTGCTGTTTAAGTCAGAACTTTTATGGTTGCAAGTGACCCACTCAACGAATAAGCTTAAGTCTAAAAAAAAAAAAAAGAGAGAGAGAAAATGACCCTGGAAGTTCAAACACAGGTTTTGCTTGCTTCAGGCCTAGCTGGCTGCAGAGGCTCAAATGATACCACCTGAGCTCCTTTTCTCTCTGCCTCTCACTTCTGCTTGTCTCTGCTTCACTCTCAGACAGGTACTATTGTAGTGGGGTGGAGGGAAGCCCTGGGGTCCTAAACCTTTGTCGTTGCAGCTCACAGTCCAAAAGACATAGACCTCCTCTCTCTCTCTTATGGTATGCAACCACCAGCCTTCTGAGAGGACTCTGACTGTCCCGAACTTGAGGTCTATACACTGTGGACAGCATCTGGCAACCCAATTGGCCAGATGTGGCTCACAGGCCACATCTGTGGTCAGGAGTTGATGGGGTACTCCAAACCACACAGGATGCAGTTTTCCAATGGAAGGTGGATGCCCCTTGGGGCTTTCCATGGAGACTATGTTAGGTGCTTTGGATAGTAAGGGACAGAGAGTCACCACAGGTACCACTGGTAGTGGGAGTTATTCAAGGAACTAAGTGCTCACTAGTCCTGGAGAAGCCAAACCACCAAACTGCAGGAGGAGCGGGAAGAGCACCTGCACTCTCAAGCCTCCTTGTTAGCAAATCACCTACTCTGGGGCCATCCTTCCTTCTACTCTGTGCTTCTCTCCCTGCTCGAGGTTTCTGCTCACTTGTAGTTTCTTCTTCCTCATCACTCCATTCATTTATTTGCCCCAAAATATACTTATTGAACGCCTACTGTGGACCAAGCACTGTCCCAGGCAATGAACAGAACAGAAAAAAATCTGCCCTCATGGAGCTCATATTCTAGTGGGAAAGGACAAGACATGAATACATAAAATTTGGAACCCATCAGGTGGTGGCAAGCACTGTGAAGAAGCAGGGGCAAGGAATAGAGAGCAATGGTGGTGGGGGGGAGGGGGCATGCTATGTTATTTCAATTGGACAGGGAAGGCTTCTCTGTTATGCTAACATTGGAGCAGAGACTTCAAGAAAGTGAGGGAGCCAGCCATGGGAATGTATGGGCTAAGAGCTTCCAGGCAAAGGTCTTGAGAAAGGTGCGTGCTTGGCGTGAGCGAAGCACAGCACCCAAGCCAGCAGGACCTGAGCACAGAGAAGCTGGGGAAGGATAACCAAACCACACCAGCTGTCAAATTGATTCCAACTCATAGTGACCCCATGTGTGGCAGAGTAGAACTGCACTCCATAGGGTTTCAAGGCTGTGACCTTTCAGAAGCAGATCACCAAGCTTCTCTTCCAAGGTGCCTCTGAGTGGGTTTGAACCACCAATCTTTCTGTTAGTGGTTGAGTGCTTAACAGTTTGCACCACTCACGGACTTCAGAAGGATAATGGGAGGCAAGTTAACAGTGGTGGTCATAGAGTGGGGAGTGGACAGCCAGAATATGTGGGCCTTTGCGGGTCAGTTTTAGGACTTTGAGGGGGATGCAGAGCCATTGGAGGGTTTTGAGCAGAGGAGGAACCAAAAAAAAAAAAAAAACAAAAACAAACCCATTGCCATCAAGTTGATTTTGACTCATAGTGACACTATAGAACGGAGTAGAACCACCCCATAGAGTTTCCAACGGCTGACCTTTTGGTGACAAGTCGTAGCACTTAACCGCTACACCACCAGGGTTTCCAGAGGAGGGACATTAACTGCTTAATGTAAATTTCGGAGGCTTACTCTGGCTGCTGGGTGTGGCGGTGGCAGGGAGATATACTGGGTTGGGGCAAAGATGCAAGCAGGTAGACCAGTTAGAACTTTTTTTTGCAAGTTCCAGATGAAGGATCATGATGACCTGGACCAGGATGGTACAGGGCAGATAGTTAGGAGTGGCCAAATTTTGGACCTATTTTAAAGGTAGAGTTGTCAGGTTTTGCTGACAGGTCAGATGTGGGATGTGGAGTCAGGGAAGATGCAGGCTTCTTGGCCTGAGTGACTGGCAGAACAGAGTTGTCCTTTACTGAGATGGGCAGGCTGGGGAAGCCCCTCATGGCCCCCATTCAATGTTAATGGCCTCATGCTTTCCACACTTCCTAGTTCTATTTCCTGAGAGAGAGGGACTGATTGGCTTAGTCCGATTCTGTATCAGTAACTGTCATTTGTACAAATATGGCTGGCTGTGTCTACATGGGCAAGAGAGGCTGTGGGTAGGGCAGCTTCCTTAAAGGATCTGTGAGAGCGACAGGTACCATTTTGACATTCTCAGTAGAGTGTCCTACCTACCAACTACTTTCAGCTCCCTCTCCTGCCCCCTACACCCCCACTCCCTTTACCTGTCCCCAGGCACCTGATACTGCAGCCACATTTTATCTAGCATATTTCCATTCCTCCAAGTCTTCGCTGTTCCCTCAACCCATTTCTTCATCCATTTCTGACTGTCATACTTGGTGTACCTCAGCTAGGAACTCTGTGGGCGTGGGGTGGGGACAGGACTAGCAAAATCAGAATAGGTGAGATCTAGAAAAACTAAGCCCTGGACAACAGACCCTATTTGTGTTGGGGTGGGTGGTGGGGAGCATATGCAACTGGCCAAGGACTTTAGGAGAACCTGATTGGTGCACATGGTGGCACTGGACTGCTAACCAAAAGGTTGCCAGTTCAAACCCACCCAGAGGCACCTCGCGATTTGCCTCCAGAAAGTCACAGCCTTGAAAGCCCTATGAAATAGTGCTACTCTGCCCACATAGGGTCGCCATGAGTTGGAATCAACTGGACGGCAACTAGCAACGACAAGGACTTTAGTTTATGCTCTAGGATCCTCAGGCTGATTCTAAGCAGAATTGATGCCCTAGGAGGGACACAGCATGACGGCTTCTAGTTAGAGGCAGGTCTCTGTAAACGGGGTGATTCTGGGGGTCCAATTTGATATGAGAGAAACCAGAAATAGAACAGAAGGTAAGAGGTCCTGGTGGGATCCAAATAAGAGACCTTGGCTCCCAATTTGATGTACTGGGCAGGACGGGGCTCCCAGGTGGGCAGGTGGGGGTGGAGGACCTGGAGGCAAAGCCAGGCACTGAGGACTAAGCGACCTACTACATACAATGAGGGGAGTGTTCACTGGGCTACCTTACACCCACCCAGCGCCTGACACCTTCCAGGAACTCATCTGTTGGGCATCAGGCAACAGTCAGGAGCTCTGCCATGCTGGGTCTTTATGGCTCTGAGGAGAATCTCCAAACTGGGGAATACATCTTCCAGCGCATGCGAGATGATCCCCTGGAGCGTGAGAACATTAAAACTTTCCTTTCTATATATTCAAATCTTATCCTTTTTCTATTGTATATTTTATATGTTTCATAATATGTTAGTCCAGTCCAGTAGTACATTTATGGAATTTGTAAATAAGTAAATATGCATACATTGGGCATACACTACCTGAATTATTTTCATTGATATGGCGTATGATCCAAAAAGTTCGAAGATCACTCTTCTAGGAGATTGTGGTCAGGAGGGGCAGCAGAGGGCAGGGTGGACAATGGGTGATGGTACTGCCATTTGCTGAGATGAGAAACAGGGAGGAGGCACAGGTGGGGATAGGAGAGGGGTATGAGGGGGAAAAGGGAGAAGGTGAACTTGATTGGGGCTTGGTGATTTGTCTGGGGTCCTGCATATCTCCCTGTATTGCCACTCATGGTATGGGTGAAGGTGGGCAAATTAGCTTGGGGAAAGAAAGGCCTCTGAGATCCTGGTGGCATGAAGGTGTGTAGGAGGCACTAGCTTTCCAACCAAGGGGAGCGGTTCACTCTTTAGTCTGTCCCCAGGCCCTGCTTGCAGCCTCCCTAGCCACCACTGGAAACTCAGAGCTGCAAGAGCCCTTCAAGTGGGAGGAGGCTGGGATGGAAGCTGAGCCTCCGAGGTTTGGGCACAGGGGGAGAAGATAAATCTCCTTAGTCTCACAAAAAAGGACGGCTAGAGCTGGGAGGTAGCCGGCAGGAGAGAGAGGCACCCGGCAAGAGAGAGAGGCACCCTACTCCAGGTATCTCCAATGCAGTGCGGATGGTCCTGGGCCGTCACCCAACCCTCCTCCAAAACAGTGACAATGACACAGGAACATACACGTAGATCTTCACTCACACTGGTCACTCTGGCATGGAAACATTAAAAGACAAGCGGCTCTCCCACACCTCGTCCCCAGAGCCCCCAGGGACATACAGACCCACACAGACGAACAGAAGCCCATATACTGATCGACCGACCCAGGCGCCCTCACCGCCTCTCCGGGACACATCCAAACTGCGCCACAGAGCACACCAGTTTTCAGTTGCTGCTCCCTGAGCCCTGCCCACCGCAGGGCATCCGGGGCGCTGCAACAAGAGCCGGTGAGCTGGGGAGGGAAGTTACCGAGCAGCGAGAAAACTTGCCGCCGTTGGCGGTCTCGGCGTCTCCGCGCGGACTCCGCGAATGCGCCCAGGTGCAAGTACGCCCGCCCGCGAGCGGAGGGAGCGAGTAGGACAGCAGACGACCCCCAAATTCGCGAGGAGAGGGCTTCTCGTGGTCTGAGAGCTTGCACCCCAAATCTGTGTGGGAGTGGGGTAGCAGGAACAGCGCAGTAGGCTGGTATAGATTCGTAACTCGAGTTATTCCGCGTTTCAGAAAGCGACATCTCCTTGCCCCGAGGGCGAGATGGAGTGGGGCAAAGTGGCTACTGAAAGGGTAGCTCGTCTGGGTCTTTGCTGCGTGCAGCCTCCGCCAGGGGTGGGAGGGGGAGGAGGTTGGGGAGGCCTTGGCAAGAGAGTTGCAGGGAGTCGCAGTGGAGCTGTAATTGGGTAAATCACTGAGGGAGTTGTTGGGGGTCAATGCGAAAGGAGGCCCGTTTCAGGGACAGGGAGAAGACAAACCTGGAGTCATGGGGAGTGACATACAAAATTTTATTATTATTATTATTTCTCATGTGCACAAAAAAAAAAAAAATCAAAACGAACCGACGCGCTGAAAATGGCCAAGTAGACCAGAACCATTGGGAAACCTTTCGAGGGTTTCGGCCTGGTCCCAGGTCCGAGGCCCCTGCCCAGCCAAGCCCCACGTGGACTGGGATAGGCCGAGCCTCCGAGTCCGGACCTCGGCGCCCTTGCCGTCCCTGCTAAGGCCACTGGGTCCTGGCTGAGCGCCGGCAGTTCCCTTGAACTGTTCTCTTTTCTCGCTTTCCTTTTCAAATAAAAAGGCTCGAAGGGGAGAGAGATCTGGGAGAGGACTCCAAGCCTTTTTGGGTTTGTTCAAGGATTTTTATTTATTTATTTATTTTCACTTTTATTGACTTTGTTTCTGTTATTTCGAGTCGTCACGATCCACGGGTGAGGAGACATGCAGGGCGCATCGCCGCTACCGAGAGAGCAACTACGGGGCAGGTCCGCCCGGCCGCCGGCGGCCCAGGGCGCGCCAGGCCCGGCCGCGAGGGGGCGGCCTGGGGAGGCTGGCGTGGCCCCCTGTAAGCCTGCGAGGCCGGGCGGCCGGGACGGGGCTGGGAGAGAGGCCGGAGGAGGGACAGAGACAGACAGAGAGACAGGGATAGAGAGGGGGAGAGATGCCGAGGGAGAAAGATGGCGAAAGGGGAGAGATGCAGGGCGCGAAGAGATGCAGAAGAGAGAGCGAGAACGCGGAATTACAGAGAAATAGCCAACGAAGCAGAGGCGAGAGGAGTCCACAGGACCATGTTCGTCGTTTTGCATAGAGATTTTTCTTTTGTAATTTTTTTCCGTCACATAAAAAATGCCCCCCTCCCCCAGGACGTGCTGTGCTTTAGTGGGCGTTTGGCTGTGTCCCCCCCCCTCCCCAGCGAGCGGCGACTCTCACGCACAGACAGCGGGCGTATCTACAGGCAGGGCCGGCGGGCGGCGGGGACTCTACCTGGCGGGGCGGGGCCGAGGGCGGGCTTATATACACGGGGTTCGCCTTCACACGACACACACCGTCTCCCTACAAAGCATCAGCCGGTTGGGTTTTTGTTTTTTCCTTTTTGCAAAAACCATCATATTAAATAAACGTAGACCTTTTGCTGTTCTGCTCAGTCCCTGCCGGTGGAGGAGGCCGGGGGCGGGAGCGTGGCAGCCCCGTCTTCCACCCCGCAGCAGGTCAGACGCCAGCTCGGGACCGGCTTCCTGCCACCGGCAGATTGAGTCTGTGTTGGGGCTGGGGCGAGGGGATCATCAAGTAACTGCTCAGGAAGGACCAGTGCCTGCGGCCTAGGGAAGCTGGTCCTGCGGGGGCCCGGGAGAGCCTCCGGTGGGGCAGCGATGAGGGGGCAGAGATGCAGGGCGTAGTGGGAGGGGAGAAGGACCGGCAGGGGGAGGACACTGGGAGGCCGGCAGATGGAAGAGACGCCGAAGTCGGGGCAAGGCGGGTGGAGAGCCGAGTCACGTCGTCAGAGGTGCCTGGGCCAGAAAGAGGCAGTCCAGGTGGAGAGGGGAAGAGCCCAGCGTTGGGCTCGTTCTGGGCGGGCTGCTGGGCCCTGGGCGCCTCGGTTCCCAACCTTGGAAAGACCTGACACCCCAAGAACCCAGCCCCCACGCCCCATTCCACCTTCCCCAGCAGGCAGGCGGGGACAGTCCGGCTGGCTCAGGGGGAACGCACTTTCCCTCGGGGTTTCGCCAGGTGGCTCTTCCTCCTCCTGCAGAAAATCGTTTTCTTCCTCATTTCTTTGCCCAGCCAGTCCGGCGAAGCCTCCCGGCGCCCGAGTGTCCCAGGCAGGCTGCGCGGGGAATGGGCCGCGCTGCAGTCGGCGCTGATTGTGTGTCACAGAGACGTGTCCGGCGCGCGCGGCCGCGGACCTGCCCCGGGCGGTCGGGCTAGGCTGGGCGCGCGGGTCGGCCCTCCAGCGGCCGCGAGTCCAGGCAGGCCGGGAGGGGCTGCGAGCGGGGAGGGGAGGCGGGTCCCGCCTGAGGGTCCCGCCCGCGGCGCCGCAGGTCCTGTCCCGCCTTCCACCGGGCGCTGTGAAGGGCTGCGGGGTCCTGGGATGGGGTGGGTCTGGGGCGGTGGCCGGGAGGCATCGCGTCGCGTCGGTCCTCCCTCCCTCCGGGGTGGGCGGTCAGACAGGGACGATGTGGAGGCCGAAGCTGTCGGCCTGAAGCTTGATGTGGTCCCCGCGGTAACTAGTGGCGGTCATAGGCAGCGGCAGCAGCGGCAGGGGCGGAGCCCCGGGGGGCGGCACTATAATAATAAGGGGAACCTGGAAGTTAACACAGGAGAAGAATGGGCTGGGTGAGAGGACAAACAGGAGAACAAAAAAGGAAAGAAAAGCAACGAAAAGACCTCCCCGGCCTGGGGTCTGCGGGATTGGGGCTGGAGACTTTGGCTGGGCGGCGGGGCCAGTTGCTCCCTGCGCTCATAGGGCGGGGAAAGGGACCCGAGCGGTGACCGCTGCCGCCCGGCTGTCGACACTCCAGTGGGGGCCGAGGGCGAGGGCGGCGCAGAACCTTCCAGCGACCACGGAGGGAGGAGGGGGAGCGGGAGGCACGGGCGTCCTCGTGGGATCCCGGGGCCTCGGCGCTGCACTAACAAGCTGGCTGGGCCGGGCCGGGCCGGGCCGGGCGCGGAGGTCAGGTGGCCTGAGCGGAACCCCTGCCCGGCACGCGCGGCGGGCGGACGAGCGGATGGGCGCGCTGAGCCGCCGGCCAGCCAGGTGGCGTACTCACTTAGTAAGGCGGGGTTGCTGAATCTCCAAGCCTCGTTGTAGGCCGTGTACTGGGGGTGGCTGTACGGGTTGCCGGAGAACTCGCTCCCTGCGGGGAGGAGAGGAATCAGCCTCGCCCCAAAGAGCCCGGCCGGAGGCGCGGTACAGTGGGCAGAGCATGCGGGCCAGGCGGAGGCGAGCAATCAATTGCGTCCGCGTGGGAAGGGCCGGGGAAGGCCAAAAGCATCGACGGGCCTTGCACACCGGCGTGGAGAGACCTGCGGGCCCGCCCGGAGCTCCCCTGAGGAGGGGCTCGAGCCGCCCAGGAAAGGTTTGCTCCCGGCTGCCGTGCGCCCACCCCGCTGCTCTGGGAGCAAAGGCCTGTTTGGTAGACTCCGCCTGAGCGGGCGGAAGCTTGGGGAGGATGGTGCAGAAGAGCGCTCCGGCCACTTTGTCCCAGAAAGTCCTAAAGATGGCATCTTGGTACTGTGCCCATGCAGGGGGTGGGAGCTTTGCTGGAAAACACCCCCTCCCGCCTGCCCCTAGAGAGGCTCGATCCGAGAGCCTCCACGCAGGCGAACGAGGTGGCAGGAAGCAGGTGGACTGCCCGCGGGGCGAGCGGTGAGCCACGGACCCCCCGGGCTGGGAGCCGTCGGAAGCAGCCTCCCTCCCTCCGCGAGAGAAAGGCCAGGCCTCCGGGTTTCCCTCTCGCCCTTTCTCCTGTGTGGTGACCCCAGACTGTTTACAGTGATCCCTAACCGCGGGTTAAGTAGAGGAGAAGGGGCCCCTCTTGGAGAGGGAGCTGGGGTGGGGGTGGGGGACGCAGCCACTGGAAAGCCTGTTTATTGACGAGGAGGGAAAGCATGCGTGCAGCAGGATAATGAGCTTCTGAGCTCAACTGTGACCAAGAGGAACTGAGCTATCTCCTTCCCCATCGCTAATGAAACAAGTGTAATTTCCTCATCAGCACTAGATTCTGTTTAACGACTCCCCCCTTGCCACCATGAGCTCTCTGCAGCTCCCCTCATCCCCACCTCCCTGCAGACTCCCCACCCCCACCCGCCCCAGGCTTCTCTCATCCTCCTCTCCCCAAAACCTTCTCCAGCCTCCACTTCTCACCCACTCACCTTAAGACTCTCCTGCTCCCCCCCCCCACTTTCCCTCCCCCAAATCTGGGCCAGAATCCCCACACCCACATCTCCCTGCTGTCCTTACTCACTTCCTCTAACTCCTTTCAGCCCCTATCCTACCACACCCTGCAGCAATCACCCTCTTTGCCATCACAACTCCCTCAAGCTCTGCTTGTCCAGGGCTGTCCCTGAATGGATGGAAGGCCAGGGAAGGGGCCAACAACTCTCTTCCACACCCACCCACCCCTTGAGAGCTGAACTTCAGGGAAAGGGCACTGAAAGGGTGGCCAGAAGAAGTGGCTTGCAGACTCAGTGAGTCTGACCGTCTTTAAGGCAAGAGTTTTTTGGTGTTTATAAGAAAGGAGCTTCAACTCTCTTTAGCTTGAGGCTCTGCTCTCAGTCTGGGGTGAGAGGTGGGTGGTAGCACAACCTCTACCTGCAGTCACCAGACCCTAAATATAGCCTCTGCCTCTGACCTACACAGCCCAAAGCAAGTTCTCTCAAACAAGGCATGTGCTAGAGCTCCAGAGGAGCAATGAGGGCCTGGGATCCTCTGAGGAGATATAGGGTGCTCTAGCTTGTCTCCCTGAAACAAAACTCTCTCTGGTTTCTGCCATAGCCTGTCCTCTTTTCTCTTTCCTTTTTTTTTTTTTTTAGGGACTGCTTCATCTTCTCTGGGGCGGGGTCAGTTCTCAACACTGGTCTTCTGTGGGTTGTTGCAGACCAGGAGAGCTTTGGCTGAGTGACTGACATGCCCCTGGAGATAGTTGTTGGCTCCAAGTTTCCATGGAAACCAGGGCAGGCTCTTCCAAGCAGTGTCAGCTGGTTAGGGTGAGCTGGGCACTGAGGGTGGAGCTGAGGCTAAAGGCTCCCCCGGGCACAGGCTTGGGTGGGTGTGCACTGTGAAAGGGCCAGGCCATGCAGTGGGGGTGCACACAACGGTGCAGTTCTGCAGGCTCCCTCCCTGGGTTGTTCATGAGGGAGGGTGAGGGACCAACTGCAGCCTCTAGGAAAAGAAAGACAGAACAGGGCTGGCTTTGGGAGAAGGATGTTGGTGCTCCTCCACCCCTAGCCTCAGACTACAGACCACTTAGCAGCTCACCCATGATTTAGTTTCCCCCACCTAGATTAGGCAGCTGCAGCATTGTCACCTACCAGGCACCATTCCTGCCAGGGTGGAGGTGGGGTAGCTTCCCTGGCCAGTGGGGGGCACGTGAGGGGGGTAACCAGGCAGAGTGGTGCTCGCCATGTCACGACCTGGAAAAACACAAAGGGGAAGGGGTGAGGCCTGGAAGAGAGGGGCCTGCCTCTACTCACACCAGGGCTACTCCATGGAAAGGAAATTCCTGTGCAGACATGTGGGGGTATGTGGACAGGTCTGTGTTCCAATGAGCAGGTCCAGGTGTGCCTTTGCAAGCGTCTAAGCTTCTTACCTAAATGCCCATGCCTGTCATCACCTGTGTGTATGCTCCTCTTCTGTGTAGCTTTTTGAGTCTCTCTCTGCATTTGTGTGTGCATGTGTCTGCCTTTGCTTATGTCTCTTTGCATCCCAAACCCAGACGGAGATGGGAGGTAGATGACCTGGTTTCACTCCTTCCCAGCAAGATAATCAGCTGTGGTCTCTCCAGTAGCCAATGGACCTCAATCATCTTTCCTACCTCTCCCTTCCCTAATACCTCACCTTTCCTTCAGTCTTGGAGAACAACCCACCACCACCTCTGCAGGGGCTGTTGGGAATCCCCTGTCCTTTCCAAGTGGAGCTGCTGGTGCTGGGCCTGGCAGGTGTTGAGAGCAGGGAGCCAGCCTATGGGCCATTTTGCTGTTAGTGTCTATGGCATTCAAATGATAGAAAACCATCCCCGAAGCAAATCAGGGGCTTTGAGCCAACAGTGCAAGTGGATCAGATCAAGTTCCAATGAACAAAATCTGCTGCCCCCACCAGCTGCTTGACTTCTGTCCCTGGAGGTCTCCATTAGCTAAAGCCTGGAGGGTGGGATGCAGGGCTTTCCTTAGCAGTGTCCTGGAGTGGAGGATGCAAAGATAGTCAATGTCAGGGATACTGAGCAGCTGAACATCCATAGACATCTCCTGGAACCAGCTGCACCTGACTGGCCTCCCTTCCTTGTCTGCTCCGTCCATTGCTATGAAGATGACCACCTGCCTTTGCAATTTAGCATGCTCCTAGTTCTAATGACAATATTTTGCCCTCTTTCCTCTTCCATACGTCCGCATCATAGACACTACTTCTTTATCTACTCCTGGTTCCCCTGGGTCTCATTTATCCTCTCCAGGTTCTCTTTACCCTCTTCTCTAGCCAGTGCTACTCTACCACTGTAGTGCTTCTGTCCAACCCCTTCCATGTTTCAGCCCCTGGCATAGCAAGGCATGACTGGAAGAAGTTGTTTGGTGCTGTCGAGTTGATTTCGACTCCTAGTGACCCCATGTGACACAGCAGAACTGCCCCATAGGGTTTTTCTTTGGTGTAATCTTTATGGAGGTAGATTACCAGATTTTCCTCCCACAGAGCTACTGGGTGGGCTCAAACTGCCAACCTTTCCGTTAGTAGTTGAGCACTTAACCATATGCACCCCATCTGGCCTAGTTAATTTTCTGTCCATCGGTTGAGCCCTAGTCTTCATCCTCCTGATGGCTCTTCCAAAGTATCTCTCTCTCCTTGCCACTTCCTCCTAGAAGACGACCTCACCTCCTACTTTTCCAAAATATATGTTTCCTTGCCCCTATCTTACCACATCTGTGTGGTTCATTTTTCCCTAAGTATACCAAACCACAAGTCAGGTTTCTGCATTTCCAGCTGCCTGCCGAATATTTTCATTAACTGTTCCACTGTCACCTCAAACCTTACAGGAATAAAAGCAGATTCATCTCCCCCGCCCCACCACCAATTCTGTTGACCCTCTTGTAGACCATCAGACCCGAAACTTCAGAGTCCTTCCTGATATCACCTTTTTCCCCCTCTTTATGAAGCACTTACTGTGAAGATAAAAAATTATAGCCTCCAGTATGGATTATATCTCAATGTAAAGAAAACAAAAATCCTTACAACTGGACCAATAAGCAACATCATGATAAACGGAGAAAATAAATCAGCACCCATGGAAGCAGCAGTCAAAAAAATCAACGTATTGCATTGGGGAAAATCTGCTACAAAAGACCTCTTTAAAGTGTTGAAAAGCAAAGATGTCATTTTGAGGACTAAGGTGCACCTAACCCAAGCCGTAATATTTTCAATCACCTCACGTGTGTTCGAAAGCTGGCCAATGAATAAGGAAGACTAAAGAAGAATTGACGCCTTTGAATTATGATGTTAGCAAAAATATGGAATACACCATGGACCGCCAGAAGAAAGAACAAGTCTGTCTTGGAAGAAGTACAGCCAGAGTGCTCCTTGGAAGCGATGATGGTGAGACTTCATCTCACATACTTTGGACATGTTATCAGGAGGGACTAGTCCCTGGAGAAGGACATCATGCTTGGTAAAGTAGAAGGTCAATGAAAGAGAGGAAGACCCTCAACGAGATAAACTGACACAGTGGCTGCAAAAATGGGCTCAAACAGCAATGATTGTGAGGATGGTACAGGACTGGGCACTGTTTTGTTTTGTTGTATATAGGGTCACTATGAACCAGAACTGATTGGATAGCACCTAACAACAACAATAACAATGTGAAGGCAGTCACCAAGTGTTGCCAGTTCTGCTTAGTGTTGTCTGTTAATCTGTCCCGTCTCCACTTCCTCCACCACCTGCATAGTTCAGGCTCTTAAGTACCTGCCTTTGGCTGGCCACAGGCTTTTTACTTGCATTCCCAGCCTCCAGATTCTTCCCCTTCCAGTCTATCCCAAATGTGGCTGCTTTACTAGTCCTCATGAAACATTGCTTTCATCACACCACTTGCCTTGTAAAAACTATTGATTCTCATCTAAACACTGCCAGGCTTTCATACCCTCTCAGGTACTCTACCATTCCCTACCCACCGTACCTGCTGCCTCCCACCAGCTTTCTCAGCTGTGGTTCTCACCCCTCCTGGTTTAGTTTGACAGTTTTCACTGGCTTGTGTGCTCTGCTTTTGCCATGTTGTTTTCTCCTTCCTTTACTCAAAGTTTCCCTCTCCTTCCAACTCAAACCCTTAAACCCCTACCATTTTATCCATCAGGGAAGTTTCTGTCTTCTGAGCTTCTATAGCCTCTGTGCCCCACGGTTTACTGTGTCATATTTCATAATGTATCAGCCCTGTTGTTTCATATCATGGCTTGCATCCTCAAACAGATTGTAAGCAACCTGAGGGTACAGCCCGATCTTCTGTTTTATCCTGCATGGTTAAGAGCATGGTAGATGCTCAATAAATACTTGCTGATTAATTCTCTGTCACTCTATTGCATTTATAGCTAATTCCATATGAGTTAGCCCATAGTTGTTTTCTAATTGTTTCATATGTGTTGGTCTCCTTTAAAGAGACAAAGGCTGAGACAAAATGTAAATGTTTGAATCTGCTTTCACTCTAAAAGCAGTTTCAACAATGGATTATGATTTTTCGTAAAATGATGGGAGATTTCTAGTGAGGGACTTATATATTTTGTGACTCAGCTTTATTACGCAATAGAATGATTTCCCACTATACATGCCTAATGTATCTAATATCGTACATTTCCTGGAACTCTAAAACAAACAACAGAGTACAACTGTCAAATAAGAGATTACTCTGACTCCCAGAGAGAGAGAAGAAAGACTCTGTATTTGCTTGGTTGTGAGTTTTCTTTTATTGACTTCTTTTGTCAATAAAGGAAACCCTGGTGGCGCAGTGGTTAAGGGCTACAGCTGCTAACCAAAAGATCGGCAGCTCGAATCCACCAGGAGCTCCTTGGAAACTTTATGGGGCAGTTCTATTCTGTCCTATAGGGTAGCTATGAGTCAGAATCCACTCGACGGCAATGGGTTTGGTTTTTTTTTTTTTGTCAATAAAAGGAGTCCCTGGGTGGCACAAATGGTTAACCCACTTGGCTCCTAACTGAAAGGTTGATGGTTCAAGTCTACCCAGAGGCATCTTGGAAGAAAGGCCTATGTGCTCTACTTCAGAAAAATCAGCCATTAAAAACCCTATGGAGCATAGCTCTACTCTGATACACATGGGGTTGGTATGAGTTGGCAGTGATTCTACAGCAACTAGCCTTTTTTTTTTTTTAATTATTGTCAATTAAAGATATAATTCTTGGAGCAATAGAGGAAGAAGGAGAGTCAGGAACAGGAGAAGGACATGGAATGTGTGGCATTGCCTCCGTGAACAACTGCCTCCTTCGCCGTGAGACCAGAAGAGCTGGATGATGCCCAGCTACCTTTACTGAACATTTTCAGCAAAGATCCTATAGAAGAGGCCTGATCAAAAAGGGGACAATGCAGAACAGAATTTCAAATTCTCATGGACTCCAGACTTTCTGGAGCCATGGGGGCTAGATGAATCCCTGAAACCACTGTCCTGAGATAATCTTTAAAACTTAAACCAAAAATATCCCCTGTAGTCTTCTTAAAGCCAAACAACAGTTTAGCTTAACTAGTAAAAAAATGTCTGCCTTGACAGAAAGGGATAGGAGCTGGTTGAATGGATACCGGAAATCCGAGGTGGAAAAGAAGAATGTGCAGCCACGTTATGGGGATAGCAACTAGGGTCATATAACAACGTGTACAAATTTTTGTATGAGAAACCAACTTGAGCTGTAAACTTTCACCTAAAGCATAAAAAAAAAAAGTCTGCCTTGAGTATTATACTCTTTTGAGAATTATTTATACTGGATCAAAGTGAAAACAGCAACTCAAAAGATTAGATGGGAACCTTAAGAGGCAATGAGTTTATGTTAATGAGGGAGGAACAACTCAGAAAAAGGGGGTGAGAATATTTGCACAACTCAAAAAATGTAATTAATGTCACTGAATTGAACGTGTAGAAAGGATAGAATTGGTGTATGTTTTGCTGTGTATGTTCTCAATGACAACAAAATAAAATAAAAGATACACTCTTCCTGACTCTCAGTGAGTGGGCCTGAAGCAGACAATGACAGCAGTATCTATCAATTCCTAGACAGATTAATAATAAGGCACTTATTGGTCAAAAAAGGCGCAGGACAGAAGAGAATTAGGGAAGATTTAGAGATTTTGAAGCTAGAAATATATAGAAATCAAATATCTCCTGGCCCTATGATCTTAATATCTACTGGGCAGCCAGGAAAAGAAGTATGCTTATGTCTTTATAAACAGAAATTTAAATGCATCTGAATTCTGATTTTTAGCTACAAGGTCCCCACAACCTGTCACACGTGAATTCTTTATAATCTAAGGTTTTGTGACAATATCTTCTAACAAGCTTCAGGAGAGAGGAAGAAAGGCTGGATGATTGTAAAAGTGTTTCTAGCTAACTTGGAGTCACTTCCGTTACAAAGTTTATTTCCACTGGCTTTCTCTCTTGCAAAATAGTAAGGCCAACTTCCAATATATAGAAACTCCTACATGCTAGGAACCCTGGTGGCATAGTAGTTAAGAGCTATGGTTGCCAACCAAAAGGTCAGCAGCTCCACCAGCTGTTCCTTGGAAATCCTATGGATCAGTTCTACTCTGTCCTCTAGGGTTGCTTTGAGTTGGAACTGACACAACAGCAGTGGATTTTACATGCTGCAAGTCACCCAAAGAACTGTTGATTTAAGGGCACATTTCCAAATTCTGTTTAAAAAATTGAATTTGCATGGATGTGTCATGCAGACAGTTTAAAACTGTGAGAGAAGAGGCCCGATGAAGAAAAAGCATGCAAGGTTCCTAATGTTCTCCATACAGCTGTGCTCCTGGTGCTACAGGTTCCTTAGCATCAGTGGCACCACAAAGGAGGTGCCCGCTTAGGACCCCTGAACCAACAAAGGTGCAACCAACTGCGTATAAAGCACTCTCAATGGCTTCACTAGTACACAGGTGACACTTGACGAGCAGGAAAAATTGACCAAACTTTTGCCAGAGCCATATATTCTTCTGCAATGCCATTGTCAATAATGGAAAACACATACTGCAGGAAGTTTTCAAATTACTAAGACAGTCATACCATTTGCCCAGCAGCATTCTTTGAGCAAGCCTCTTTTAGAGGCCGAATATGAATGGGTAATGGAATCTGTGCAAGGAAGAATCGACGGAGCACTGGGTCTTGCAGTGCTACAGACAGATGAACAAATGGGAGCGGAGCTGGACTCTAAAACTGTAAAAATAGCACAGCCACCTTCTTTAAACAAACAAAGGCACAGGAACAGGAGAAAACAGCTACTTGGCAGAATATAGCAATTGTAAAATACGTGCCATCCAATAGAAGACCGGAAGCAGTAAAGTATTTGCTTTGCTCACTGACAATGCCAGTAACAGGAAACAGCACCAGGAATCACAAATGGCAAAAAATCCACATTTTGCTACAGAAGGGTGGGCATTTCATGTTGGATACTTACTTCCTAAGGTTAAACCAGTTGCTACCGAGCCAATTTCGGCACATGGCGACCCACGTCTGTCAGAGTAGACCTGTGCTCCATAGGGTTTTCAAAGGCTGATGTTTCAGAAGTAGACCGTCAGGCCTTTCTCCCAAGGTGCCTCTGGACGAACCTGAGCCTCCAGCTTTTTGGTTAGCAGCTGAGCGCCTTAACTGTTTGTACCACCCAGGGACTTTCCTGAAGTTATGAAGTTTTTAAAGATGGGAGAGCCTTTGAAACAACAGGTCTAACTTCCTTGTTTTAAAGGTAAGAAAATGGGGACACAGAGAGGCATAGTGACTTTCCTATGGCTTGAACACAGCTAGTAAATGATACAGCCAAAGTCTGAAGCCAGGTCTATACCACACTGCCTTTTAATGATAACATAAACCAGATACTCCCCCAAAAAGAGCCAAAGAGAAGAAAAGAAGTGATCTGACAAGTCAAATCTCATATTGTTGCCACTATCATTAAGATGAGGCAAGAGAAAAAGCTCACAAAGAATAAAATACTGACACTGAAGCTCCGTAGTAAAACTCCATGGGGTGGAATATTAATCTCCTTTGAGAGTTTTCTAAAAAACGAAGAGGCTCTTCAAGAAATGGCAGTAGTTGAGAATCTTAAAGTACCCAGAAGTGTAAGAAGCACTGTACTTGATGAGGATGGCTTCTCAGTTCAACTGCAGAAGTCCCTGAAGATTCTAAAGCCAATTTCTACAGCAATCACTACATCTGAATCAGACAGTGCACTTTCGTCAGGCATTCCTTACCAAATGGGCCAGATCAAATCAACTGTTTTGGAGAATCCAAGTGCAGCTCCTCTTACAAGCACAGAGAAAAGCAAAGTGAATGACTTTATTAAGAAATTGGAAATTTTTAGTTATAAGATAATTCATGTTACTTTAATTATCAGGTCTAAGATTCAAGGGCAGGGCTGTGTTTCTTCCTGTACACACTACTAGCTAGCCTTCATTGACTATCTGCTATATGCCAGGCACTGCTGTAAATAGTTCATGTGTGTGATCTCGTTTAATCCTCACAGCAACCCTATGGTATGGGCTCTGTTTTTAATTCCCATTTTACGGATAAGGAAACAAACTCAGAGGGGCTAAGTATTATGTCCAATACTAGCTAGTAGACGGCAGCACCTGGACTACAGCATAAGCAATACGCTTGGGAACTGGTTCTAGAAAGAGATTCTCAAATATTGTAGACCCAGAAAATAGGTATTTGGTCAAGGAAAATAACCTAGCATCATGCTAAACCAATCCTTCCTATAACAGATCACCTTTTTGCTTCTTGTTTTTGTCTGTTTCAGATTCTTCTATTTTCTACAGCAAAGGTTTTTAATATGAAGTTCATTGATCCCACAGGATTCCACAGATGCATTTCAGGGGGTTCATGTCAAATTGTATGTCAAATGTTACGGATATTATTTATGCACATATTTCTGGGGGGAGGGCACATAGCTTTCATCAGATTCGCAAAAGTCTTCATGACTCAAAAAGATTAATAAGCACTGCTTTATAAAAAGGAACCCCTTGGTGGTGCAAACAGTTAACACACAAGGCTGCTAACAGAAAGGCTGGAGGTTTGAGTCCATCCAGAGGTGTCTTAGAAGAAAGGTGTGGTGACTTCCCAAGAATTAGTGATTGAAAACCCTATGGAGCACAGTCCACTCTGACACACATGGGGTCGCCGTAAGTTGGAAGCGACTCAAGGACAACTGGTTTGATTTCTAAAAAACAAAAACCACCCCTGTTCTTCTGCATAAGACCCTGCTTTGTTTGTAAGTACTTGAATCATACAAATAAACAAGATCATATAATGAACAGCAGAACAGCATGTGAAGGAACACGGCGGCTCCTCTCAAGTCAAAGAAAATGTCAGCATTCAGAAGACCGAAGAAATAATAAAAAGGAAGCCACTGAAAAAGCTGAAGCTGCTGATAGTGATGGGTTGGACAACGAGACTTATTAGACATAGATTTATACAGCAAAAGTTATATTCATTGAGCTTAGAGATGCCTTTCTTCAGCATCTTTCTCTGAAAGCGAGCACTTTTGCTATCCACTTGACACGGTGGAGGACCCTAAGGCCAGAAAACATAACTCTTGTTTTACTGCCTTATCCTCAAATTTTGTCTGCTTCTCATAACGTGGTGAAAATGAAGACATTAGATTTCTTCAAGGCTGGCAGTCCCTGCCTCAACTGAGACAAACATCTGTAATACTTACAAGAATACTCCGTTATTACATTTGTAATTACTGCCTAAATATACTGTACACTCACATTTACTATACCAACTCTGATCACTTTATGGCCCATCTAGGTGATACCTGATACACTGAAGTAACAAACTTTCAACCTGTAAAGGATGCTTTAAAAGGAGAGGGAAAGAGTTTTCTACATAGTTCATTTTGCTTCTTATATTCCAGGTTTCCAAATCCTTCCAAAGGTTTGTGCCCTCAGCCCCAGGCACCATCTTGGCCCCACACTCAACCCGAGGCTGGCCTGCTCTTAGGTTCCAGCAGGGGAGACTGTGCCTGCAGCTCTGGTGGTTGCTGTCCTAGCTGATCTTGCTTCCTGCTGACAGCTGGACCTTTAGTCCCTGGTGTGTCCTAGGCAAGGATGCTGCCTAGACCTGCATGGGCTCAGTGAGGCCTGCACCTCGACAGCCAAGCAGCTGGACACAACCAGTCATGCTGTCCCCACCCCTGCCCCTCCCAGCACACTATCTTCCTCTGGGCTGTGTAGCCTGCTGGCCCTAGGCTCCACAGGAGGTGGTTTCCTTCTACTCAACTGGACTTTGGTGGAGCTGCAAGCTCAGGGTCCTGGGATAAGGCTAGGGAGTGTTGGGGAGAATCGCATTTTCAAAGAGCTGAAAGGCCACTTCGCTATCTTCTAGTATAGCTCCCTCATTTTCTAGGGGAAGAAACTGAGACTCAGAGAGAGGGGAAGACATTTTCAGCCCTCTGCTCTCTTCACGTCCCCTAGCTGACTTCCCTGGAGCCATTAGCAAATTGCAAATGAAGATTTGAGCTGGGCAGGTGCTGGTGCTCAGGGGGCTGGGCCCAGGCTCGCTGATGGGCTCAGAGCAAGAGAAACCCCCGTGCTGGGTGGGCAGAGGTTAAGCTTGTTTGCACAGTCTCCTGATACTCCAGGTCCCCCAGTTCCTCTCTGGCTTTATTTTGTTCTCTGAGAGCACTGAATTGTCAGCTCTAATCCTTCCGAAAGCGCAGCGTTTTTCAGGCACTCTGTGTAAGTGAAACCCTAATCCCAAGGAAAACGGCCACTTAAGCTGCCAGAGCATTAGGCTGCTCTCCGAGCCGCCTCAGGATTTCCTCCCTCCCTGCCTGCCTGCCAGCCCGACTGCCACCAGGAGGAGAGGGGAGGATTCCAGGCTGAAGGCATGCAAAGCCCTCTCAGAAGTGACAATAGTGGCAGAGCTTGCCTCCCAAAGCTCAGGGTTAAAAAGGCACTGGCTTGTTTGTCCTGAGGCTACAGTTACTAGTGAGGGGAGGAAGGACTGTGATAATTCTGGGGATGGGGTGGGGGGGTCTTCCTGTTACCCTGGGGGCGGGTGACTTTCTGAGGGAAGCAGAATTTTGGGTCTTGTCTAGGTAGCTCTGGGGCCACCAAGACATTTCTGAGCCCTTGGTCCCAACACATACTGCTACTTTCATTAAACAGCATTAGGACACCACTGTTTAGGATTTCTTGTCATTTAGAAAAGGTTGGATTGACCAAGTTTACTTTTACTTAGCCAACCTTTTCTTAGAAAGTGCCAAATAGTGGAGTAAACAAGCTTAGTGCTGGGGGGGGGTCCCCCTTTTGGAGAACCCGTTTTTGGGGAACACTGAGCATCTCTAAACAATATTAACAGCAGCTGAAAGGTGCTATAACCTAACTAATCATGAAGGCAATTCCCAGTGTTATCTACTAGGCAAATATTTGTTAGCCTGAATCGGCTGTGGTACAGGCTTGAAATAAAGACTATTGATTTCTTGAAAATATTTTGATTCAAATTCAGACTGGCTTCTCTTCCTGATCTCTAAATGAATTAGGGAGACCATGCTGTGGAGGAACAAGCACAGACCATTTGGCGATACTCAGCCTTTGGGTCTCATGAATGGAGGGAAGAGATGAAGGAAGGCGATGAGAAGAAAGGCACAGGCCCAAGGTAAATCTGCCCAACTTGAGATCAGCTTAGAAGAGCACAGGACTGTATCTTCGCTGAGGTGCCTGACCCCACTTCATCCCTTCTTCATCCTCCCCCGACTCTCCTCGCCTCTGTAGCCCAGTTATCAGCCACATGTGTTTCTGCCCATGGCACCCACTTGGGGAGGGCTGTCCATGACCGCTGGGATGGCTGATGGACACAGACATGGACATGAGGTCGGCGCTGTGAGGGGGAGGGCGGTGTTACAGCCTTCATTATGCTCAAATTTGGCCTGACTCTCTAAACTCTGGAATGGATTAGTGCCTCTTCTTTTCAATCTCATTTTCCTCTAGAGGTGGACTGGATAAGGAGGAAGGGAAAGAGCCTTGATCCAATGACTCCCTAGGTTGCAGGCCCAGAGCACTCACATTATCTGTCAATGTCTCATTGTTATGGAAATGCCCCATAATTAAATCAGAGCTGAGGTCTGGGGGCCAGAGGCTTTGGGCACGTGGCTAGAGGCATCAGGGATGTTGGGCAGAGGCTGGCCTCTTTCCTTTGGGCCTCAGCAGCGTAAGTGAAGGGTCTCAGGCTGGTGGGTGCTCTGTAGTAAAAGGTCCCCTGACTTGCTGCATGTCCAAAATTGCCCCAGCCCTCTCCTTTCAAGGTTGAAGAGAACTCTGATATCTGCGCCCTCAATTCCTCTCACCAATCAGGAGCTTTGGGCCGACAGACAAGGCTAGGAGACTCCCAACCGCCTTCCGGAGCCTTTCTCCGCCTTTACTGCCCTCTCCTCCCCCGGAGGGGCCGGCCAAGGGCTAAGCCGTTTGTTTTATGGAGGGAAAAGCAGTTGCATTGGATGGAAGGGGGTTGGTAACTACAGGAAAGAGGCAGTTCCTGGAGGTCCTTGGGGCTCCCTGAGTGGGAGGAGGAGACCCTGGGTTCCCGAGGGTCCACACCAATATCTGCCAAAAGGCTACTTTTCAGGTCATCCCAGATGTGGGTAAGAAGTCTGAGCTTTGAAGAGTCCAGACCCCTTTCTCAGAAGCTGAGCCCACACCCCTTTTCCAGCCCTGTACTCAGCTTTGACTTTGGCTCCCGGGCCTCCCTCGCCTCTGCTCAAACTTGCCAGTTTCCAGACGAGCATCTTCTGCTTCCTCTCCCTGCCTTGGGGACTTCCTTCTAGGGCAGATTCCACATCTCCTTCTGGATCTTAGTTACAGCTACTTTCAGAGCTGCAGTCTCTAGGCATTAAAAGAAGTGTCTTCCAAGCTCTCGAATAAAACCACTCTCCGTCCCGCACCAGGAAAGTGCTGTCCTGTCCCTGAAAAAATACCTCATTGCTGGTGAGTTGATTCCGACTAACAGGGACCCTAGGTCTCCCATATTCAGACATTTTCCCAAGGAAAGGTAAGATTCCCTGGTGAGGCTTAGCAGCCTGGGAGCTACTTTCAGGGCTGCCTGAGGCTCAGCTTTTCCATGGCTCTGAACCAAACCAAACCCATTGCGTGGAGTCGATTCTGACTCATAGCGACCCTAGGGTTTCCGAGGAACAGCTGGTGGATTCAAAGTGCCGACCTTTTGGTTAGCAGCAGCTGATGGATTCGAACTGCTGACCTTTTGGTTAGCAGCTGTAGTTCTTAACCACCGAGTCACCAGGACTCCATGGCTCCTAGACGCCAACCCCCACCCCCAACAGTAAGCCCTAGGTGTGGTATTCAGGAGCAGGTTTAAAACTCATTCTTTGCCCTTTTGATCTCCATTATCTGACAATTTGCTGAGCAGTGGTAGGCAAGGGGACCTGGGATCTGGATCTGTGACAGAGACAAAACAAATACTTCTTATTTTTTTTACAGTATTAAACATGCCTATTTTATAGTTACACTTGGATTGTTCTATTATTTCTAGTTCTTGGATGGTATTAATTGTCCTATTTATTGCTTCCATAACTCTACCTCATGACAGTTTGTATTCACATGAGGTGTGTAATTTTTTATACTGAGCTATAGAATGTCCCTATAGAGCAGGTTTGCTTTTGTTTCTGCTAAGACTTCTGAGTGGGTTATTATTTTGGATGAATTTTTATGTAAGTTCTTAACTTGGGGTTCCTGAAACATATTCATGGTATAATATTGTGATTCTGAATCAGGGTGTGGCTCAGGCTTAGGGTCTCCATTTTTCATGGTGACACTATTTTTCTCACTTGCTTCTCTGGACCATTGGGATGAGTTGGTGTCTTTCCCTTTCATGGATCACTGTCCCATTCTGTTCCTGGCTTTCTGCAGGGTAACTTAGTTCTAGCTTCCTGTTTCTCTTGAGCCCAAGGGTGTGTCTCCTGTCTGGTGTGTTACAAACCCAATGTCCACCTACTAGGGTCTCCCTTTGATGTGATACCCTCGAAGTCTCTCGCATACTGCCATAGCTTTGAATTCTCTTTCTGGTAAGTAGAGAGTGAGGCTTGGCTGTGAGTAACAGTTTTTGTTGTTATGGTTCATCCAGCTTGTTTTGGTAAGCTTAGCCTGCCTTGTTTCCGCACATCAGTTTCATTCCTCTATAACCTCCCTGGGACTAAAATGAGGTGGCAAGAACTACATTTGTATAAGCCTATGCCAGTGCTTGGCAGTGATGCCCACTAGAGGCCAGTGAAGCCCGCTTGGTGCAGCAGCTCCAGGGGCTGACGTGTTGCTCGGTTTCTTGAGTGAGCAGGGAGAGCCGTTGCACAGCCACTGACTCCCTCCAGCTCCCTTTGGGCTCCAGGGTAGGGAATCTGCTGTCACCTTCAGGGTGGCCTTGCACCATACTCAGAAGCATCTCCAAATAACTTTGGAATCCTGAAACTAGTTCTCACCTTCTCCTCCCTAGTCAACATCCCTGGCCATGTCTCCCATGTTCCTTTATCACTGCAGGCCTGGGCAGGCACAGAAAGGGAGGGGTGGAGGTGTGGAGGTCACAGTGAAGAACGGGTGTCTTTTCCACCAGTGATGGGAGACTTTACGGGATGGAGGCACCAGCACAGAGTCAGAGCCAGAGAAGTCATTGAGGAGGCCCTGACCCAGAGGTCCTTGGAATTTGGGACTTCCAAAGGGTTGATAGCGGCCCCCTGTTGGGTCCTTTAGAGGGGTAAGAAGGTGGTGGAAGGTACCAACCACAGCCAGCCTACTTGAGGGAGGGTGGGGCCAGACTACCCCGACCCATGCTCTCCCCTAGCTTGTCCCTTTTTCCTTATCACTTAGAAGACTCGGCTCCGTTCCAGACCAGCAGCCTAGAGCAGTGGGCTGGAGAGAAGAGATGCCGCTGAGCTCAAGCAGCTCAGCGGCGGAAGGGAAAGTGGGTGATAAATTTAAATAACCAGCTTGACTTGGCAGCTTGCTGAGTTGTGATGCAGTGAAATTAAAATCTCGGCAGAACTTATCAACTCCACCCAGAAAAATCAGCCTCTCTCCTTGGTTCCGTGATGGAAGGTGGGGAGGGAAGGCTATCGGGCTGAGTCCCAGCCTCTGGCAGCCACCCTAGGTTGCAATGTGATTAGCTGTGTCCTGGACCACTGGATGCCACCCTCCCCTTCCCACAATGGCCCAGGCTCCTCTCTCCTCTCAGTTTTGACCTTGTGGAACAGCTGCATCAAGTGGCTGGTGAAGTTTGAAATCAGCCTCTAGTGTCAGGAGGTGGCAGGAATATCAATAAGGTCTGGCTCTTCAGGGTGGGATAGGGCACTTCCTGGGCCAGGGTCCTCAGGACTCATCCCCTAAGGTTTGCAGCCTCAGCTGCCTGTCCTGGGGAAGATGAGCTGGGTGCCTGAGACTTGGGGAATGAAGTAGGATCCTGAACACCTTGGTATGACTAAGCCAGGCTGTGGGTACAGGGATGACCATGCTGCTCTCTCACCCTCAGCATACACCTGGCCAGAATCACCTACCTGAAAGGGCCTCCCTTTTTCTTCCTCCACTAAAGCCTTTACTATTCTCCAAGGAAATAAGCTTTTAAAGAATCTTCGAGTGGAATTCCTACAAATACACCTAGAGTGTCTCCCATATTGCAGCCTAGCTTGGAGCCAAGTCTCAGAGATGCCAACCTCTTTTTAGAAGAACTCACCAAAAGTCTACCTCCTGTATCTGCTCTCCTTGTATCATAGCTCTCTGCCACCCACAAAGTCTTGGCCCTAAGGCCAACTGTTGACCCCACTCTGAGATGGCCCATGAAGTCTCTGGCCATTGCCCCATTGCTCACCTTGACAATACCTCCAGCAAATTCTGTTTGTCCCCATAATAAACACATCATGAATCATTCATCTTTAATAGATTATGCAAATTAGGAGGACATAAAATCAACAAAGATCAATAACTGCAGCCATTTAATTGCCAGCAAAAACATTTTAAGAATGAGCATAATCTGCAGCCCTTTCTCAGATAATGGCACCATTAATCCAAACATTGGATCTTGGCCTAAGTGTAGAAAAATCATTCCCTACCCCCACTCCTATCCCCTCCCACCTCCCCTCCCCCACCTCTCCACACACTTCTCTCTTTTTGGTAATTTCCAGTTTCTGAGCGAGTTTCCCCGTCATTACCACTGGTGAACAGCTCCGAATGTTAATGGTTCTGCTTTTGTTACTCCTCGCTTGATTGAAATGTCGCATACAGATTGAGATGTTAGTGCTAACTTGCCACCTGGGAATGTCAAGCTGGGTCTGGAATGAACTTTTCTCACACTTGGATCCAGATGGATCAGCCGGAGATGTTTCCAGGCTGAGCTGGGACCGTTCCAGGGCCATGGGGGGGAGGCGGGTGGGGGATGTTCAAGGTGGAAGCACTTTCTTGCACCAGCCCAAGTGTCTCTCCTGCAACAGGAGCCCTACCCGGCAGAGCCAGAGGCCTACCCCAGGAAGTCCCTGCCTCCTGGGCTGTGGCCCTGGGCATAGGAAAGCATGGCTGGGTTACAGAAAAGTCCCCTGTGTTCTCTTTGGCCAGCTGCCTAGGGTGGGCCATCTTTGGGAAGTGACCACTGTACCTCTGAGTAGGCCAGGAGGAATGTGGGCTGGTCTGGACCATCTGTCCGCCTTTGGTCAGAACACCCAACAGGTCAGCATGTCCAAGGTAGGTTAAGGAGGGCCATATGATAATCAGCTGTATCCTGACCCAGTTAACCTAGCTAAGGTTGTCACCTAAAAGCCCATCCAGCTCTCCAACACCGGCAGAACCCAAACTCTGACTGCCTGGCCAAAAAGCTCAACTCCTTCTAGGCCTGGAAGGAAGAGTTGTCCAGGACACCCTCTTAAGGCTAACAACAGGGCTTTCCCAAGCCCCCTGGTGGGCTTAGGCCTCAGTCACGCACAGATCAGCTCCATGTCGTAACCAGGGCCCTGTCCTTCAGCAAGGGCTGTGCCTGCTTCCTGTCTTTGCTGCTGTCTGTGATGCTAGCTGCCTGCAGCCCCACTGCCAGGTCCCCAGGCCGCCTCCGCGTTACTCAATCGGTAGGTAACGCCTCAGTGTCTCCCAATCCCCTCCGAGACCCTTCTCAATCATCCTGTCTCCCAAGGAACAAACGGCACATTGGCTTTAGTGTCTCCAGAATAATTAGGTGAATTTTAATAACACCTCAATGTGTGTCTCTCCCACTTGGGCACTTTCCTGGCCCGGAAACTCTTCTGCAGAGGAGTTCCAGCCTACAGCTCTGCGGTCTGGGCTTGCTCAGCTGGGCCTTTCTTAAGCCACGCCTCAGCCTCTTTCTACTCGAGCTGCCCCTGCTACTTCTAGCCCGTGGAGTCTCCTGGCCATGTTGCCCTTCACCCAGCAGTGGACTAGGGTCAGGCCTGAGCCTCCCTGGCCTGTAAGGTGAGCCTTGGGCTCAGCAGTTTCTCTGGAAAGCAGAAGTGCTGGAAGAACTGTGCTTTCCTACAGCCTCACAGAATTGGTGCCATGCCCTCAAAGGCACGGCTACTCACACTGCCCAGAGAGAAAGTGTGTCCCACAGGAGACTTAGAGAGGTCCCTGTAGGCGGGACACCTGAAACCAATGCTCCGCTCTTGCTGGCCTGGCTCATGTACCGCCTGGGTTCTCCTGTAGGAGCCCTAGCAAGAGGACCATAATTAAAAGGATAGGCAGAAAGAACCAGCCGTAGCCCCTCCTGGCCCTAAGATACTTTTCCAAGCTGAAGCCCACAGACATCCTCACCACAATCTCCCCCCCCACATCTGCACACATCTGTTCTGGAAGCACCCTCATTTTTGGAAGCTTGTTCTCCCTGCAGATGTTATGGGTGGCTCACTTATCACACCAGGTCCCCAATATCATGAGCTGAGGTACCCCCATTGAAAGCAGTGCCTCCACTCTCCTGGAATCCCCCTTACCGGTCACAACAGGGTATGTCTGCGTGCCTGACACATTGCTGCCCAGCTCTGGGTTGGCGGATGCAGATAGACTCGACTTGACTTCATCAAGCCCAGGGGTCAGGGCTGGGAGGGAGTACTCATTCCCCTGGGAGGAGAGAGAAAAGTGACAGCTCTCTATTGATGCACACACAGAGAAAGGGCTTGGTGTGCAGATGGGGAGGAGGACCGGAACCCTCCCAGATGGGGTGGAAGGAGCTGGCCTGGCAGAGGGAGGGGAGAGCCAGGGGACGGGCTCGGCATATGATGGCGGGTGGGGGTGGACCTGGCTGTGAAGCTGGAGGTGCAGCAGACATATTATGGGTGGCTATCCGGCACCCTTTTAGTTCTGTAGCATCTCCTGCCTAAGAAGCCCCAAGGGCAGGGTGGCATAGTGGGAACTCCCTGCTGAGAGCTGAGGGGTATTTTAAGGGACCTTGAGGTGGGGAGCCTCGGCAAGGGGGACCAGCCATGACTTGATGGCAGAAGCAGTGGTTGGGGGAAGGGCCTGGTGAAGCCTCCAGCCTGGCACTGCTGGGCTGGCTGATCGGGTACGGACGCCCCTTTTTTAAAAACAAACAAAGACAGCCCCACGGGCCCCTCGCTCTCTGCCTGTGCACTGGGGTATGAAATTGGGGAGGGGGAGAGTCCACATGGCTAACAGAAGGGTGGGAGGGGGCCAGTCATTGACTCTGAAAGGGTGTCCTGCCCGAAACACTCGGGTAATTGCCTTTTTATTGCAGCCACCGCCAAGCCAGACCCCAGAGCTGGGCCGACCAGGAGCCTGCACAAAGCAGGAAAAAGTTGCTCTGATTAATATTACGTTAAATTAAAACTGATTTTCTGCTCTTTCGGGTCCGTTTTTTTCCCTTCCGCTTCCTGGCCCCCCCAGAGGGCCCCCTCCCCTCCCTGGCTGGACGGGATTGCCTCGTCATTTCCAATTCCTTCTCGTATTGATCTTCCTGTAGAAATCAGTTTTGTAATTAGCTGCAAATTAGGCCTTCTACTGGGGGTGAAGCTGCCCCCTGATTTATCACCAGAGTAATTCGCTGTGATCGGAGAGAAATTAAAATGAACTCAATTAGGCTTCAGATTTGCTTTATGGGCCCTGCTCTGAGTTTCAGGGGGAAAAATGACTGTGCTGGTGTTTAATAGTCTAATGAAAGTAAATAAAGGTTATTCATTGTAATACAGCCGGGGACTCAGGGAGGGTGCACTGAGCCGCCCGCCTTGGCCGGCTCCTCCTTTGTTGGTTTATGGCTCAGGGCACCTTAAAAAGACTTTTGATTTTTGTTTTATGAAGACAAACAGCTCATGGGATAAAAGGACAGGCGGGGAGGAAGGCTAGTGCCTGGAAGCTTTTGCAGTCTTAGAGCGGAACTGTGCTGCGTGGAGCCTGGGAGCTGGCTGGTGGGTGTGCGTGTGCATGGGTAAGCACAGTATATGGTGTTGTGCTGTGGTTGTGGGCCTGGCCTGCGCTGGACCTGTGGAAGGAATGGGTGTGTGATTCTGGATTTTCCAGTGAGGCCCTGGGCACTCTACCCATGTGTGGGTGGAGGTGTGTGCTGGGATGTATGTGGAGTTGGTGATCTAGAGACACTTACCCTCTGGCTCCATGTGGCTGACTGTGAGTACTATGGACAGTCAGTGTGTGTGGGAGGGAGCATGTAGGTGTGTAAGCATGTGCACATGTACATGTAAGGAGTTAGTTAGGAGCCATGTTTCTGTACATTGTGTGTTGTGCTGGTATGGCGTGTGAGTGTCCCATGCTGTGTATTCTGGACTATTCTGCATTTGCAGGAAGACTGGGGTCTGGATGGTAAGCAGCCAGCCTGCCTGTGGTCACGTTGGACAGCCGGATTGGCAGCAGGAGGCTGGCACAGGAGTGTGCTGACACTGAGCAAGAGCTCCACGGGCTTGCACAGACTTGCTATAGGTTGCTAGGAGGACTTGGGGAAGAAACACAGCAAGGGGATGTCCCTGAGTACTCCATGCCAGAGCCACAGAATGGTAGAGCTGGAAGGGACTTAATAGACCACTATATCCAAGCCTGTCATTCTACAAATGGAGAAACTGAGGCCCTGAAAAGGATAAGACTTACCCCAAGACCATACTCTTGTATGTGGATCCCATCATTTCTAACTATTACATATCATAATGATACTTCTTAACTATACCATAGTGTTCTTGCAAGAGGAAGTTCACACAGCACACTCCTGATGTCCCCTATGTAACACATGCCCTGCTGGGTATGCACATGGCTGAGTTGTGTGCAAATTCTTGAAAGGCCTCGTTCTGACCAGTTCCTCTCCACCTCTGCAAACAGAAGCACCTTCCTCACCTGTTCTGATTTGATGTGCTCCGATGCCTGGAAGACGTCGGGATAGGAAGGACGCTCAAAGACCCGATCCAAAGCTTCCAGCTGCTGCTGGGTGAAGGTGTCGGCTCTCAAGTGCTTCCGCAAACTGTCCACGCCACTCTGGGAGTCTCCATTGGGAACTGAGCCCTCGGACACATCTGGAGGACACACGGACACTTGGAGCATCAGTGCCAGTCCAGCAGAGGCTAAGGAGTGGCACAATGGGCAAAGGGGTGGTACCTGACTCTGTCCTAAGAGGCTGGCCATGCCTCAGAGACCTGGCTGAGGCAGCCAGAATCTCGGAAGCACCTAGGACGAGAAGAGGAGGGAAGATTCGAAAATGTGGGGTGGGGGAAGGAGTGGGCAGAGATGGAGTCAGAGGGCTCCCAGAGGCCATCTTCCAGGGAGTGTCTCCCCTGGGCCCCCCTCTCTCGCCCAGCCAGAGTCCCCAGGGAGAAGCTGGGTGACTCAGACTGGCATCACTGAGCCTGTGGAGAATTGAACTCGGCTCCAAGATGAATTTCAGTTCCACTGATTCCAAGGGTTGAAAATCATCAAATCTCCGAGGCTGAGTGTAACATGGAGCCTGGGTGAAGTAATTAACTTCACCACTGAGGGAGGAGAGGTTCTGAAAGCAACACACAGGCATTTCACTTGGGGTGGCCGGGGCAGAGACAGAGCAAGAAGACAGCAGGTGTCACGAGAGCCATGAAACACCTAGGAGGACAGGGACTAGAAACAGCGGCTTTGTGGCTGCTGCTTGGGCCCTGGCCACCCTCTATGCCTCTGTCTCTAACCTGGACTCGGGCTCAGGCTTCAGTCAGAGGCAGGCTCCTTGGCTGCCTGGTTCCTCCACTAAGTCTCCACAGGGAGTGGAGACTTCCCCCACCAAGGACGAGCTACCGTTGTGCCACACCAGGGCCCTCTTCATGGGGACATTCTGTCTCCAGGCCATGTTCTACCAGGCTTTCTCAGAACTCTGTTGTCCTTACCCCTCAATCACTGCCTTCCTGCATCAGGCCTATCGGTGTTTTCGGAGCATTCAGTGGGCCAAGTGCCTCCTCTGCTGAGTCTCCCTGGACCCTAGCCCTGCAACCATCCTGGCCCAAAGCTGGGTCCTCCCCAGTCCCAGCCTGGCCACTCCTTGGCTTCCCTCAGTCCAAGACCAGCTGGGGAGCCTTGGGCCTGGGGCCAGCCCACGCTGTAGGCCCAGGGGTATTCCTCTGGGATTGCTATATATATCAGTTTATAGGTGATTATATGATATGATATAATCAATATTGCATTATATACAGTAACGCCGTACAGTATCATTCGCGAGACCATAGAAAATATTACATATTGATTAACCTCAACCTGCAGTCAGCCTCCCTCCCTGGCCTCCCAGATGGAGCATGGGTGTTTGACTTCCTGATGAGGCCTCCCCTTTTCCCTCCGCTCTATTCTGGAGGGGGTGGGAAAGCAAAGAAAGTGTGTGTGAGAGAGAGACCGGGTGGGTGCGGGGGAGAGAAATTAAGACCAGGACCAAGTCTGAGGCAGACAGGCAGACATAGGGTCTTGATATTCCTATGGATATAAAACTTGGTTGTAAATTTATTTATTTCGTGTGTGTGTGTGTGTGTAAAAGCCTCTGAAATAATTTTCGGTCTTAGAGGGTGAATGCATCCTTGTATGTTGGGGTGGGGCATATTTATTTTCCCTGTGTGTGTGAGTATTCTCTGTACATATGCATCCATACATATACAAACATCCAGATAAACGTGTCTGTGTGTGTAAGTGACAAGGCAAGAACCTGTCCGAAAGAATGTGCATGTACACATGTGCGCACATGTGTGTGATCACCCAGATAGTGTGAGCCCACATCTCCCACGTTTCTTCTGTGCCTGCATCTTTTCCCAGGAGGTCCCACCATCCTAATTCCCCTTCTTTTAGCTATTTGCTTGTCCCATTGTGTCTAATTCTCTCTTCCTGGACTCCTCCTTTCTGTGAAGCCCTGCAGGGCCCAGGGAGGCAGGGAGGGTCTTTGTGTGTGCTGATTGCAGTGTCACCAAATGGGTTCTGGGAAAGAAAGTGTGCATTTGTCTGTGAGCATGTGCTCACACATTATGTGTGTCTCTGTGCGTGTGTGTGGCAAGACTCATACCATGCCTCTGTGTACGTTTGTGTATATGCTTGTGTGTGGCTTAACTCACCCCATGCCTCTGTGTGTGCGTGTGTGTGCGCGCGCGCGTGTGTGGAGGGGCTGAACTGAAGCTTTGTCCTCAGGTCACTGGCTGGAGGAGTCTCTTTTCCTTCATTTATTCAGGGGCCCTTCAGATCTTGACAAATCTGTCACTCTAAATTTGCGAGAGATTATGGTGCTCTCTCCCCAGCCCGCAGAGAGGTGATATATGATATCTGCTGCCCCTATTGATTGCCTGATCTGGTGGCAGAGGCCGGCGAAATGAACTTGAAATGAACATCATGCCTCAACTCATTGTGCGTATAATACACTACTTAATCCCACATTTTTCAGCCGCTGTGGAATTCCATTGATCAATCATGTTCCACTGATAGTACTGTTTTAGGGGTTATTGCTGCTCCCTCCGCTCGCCGACCTTTGTATTTATTTATTTTTTTGTACACTCAGGCCCTAGTGGTAAGGCAGGTTACAGAGGCAGCAAGGGACAGAGGGCGACGGAGGGGAGGAAAAGGCCAAAGGAGGTCTGCTACCGGAAGAAGTGGGGTGGGAGCTGGGGAGAAGGAAGAAGAAGAGGAATGGGGTGGGGGACAAGGTGCTAGAGGAGCAGGTGGAAACATGCAGAGGACCCTGAGAGAGGCTGGAGGAGGCTTGAGGAGATTCCCCAAAGGAGAAGGAAGGCGAGGAGGAGGCGGGAAGGTTGGCAGAAGTGATGAATGGTGAAAGAGCACAGAGAAAGTTATGGGGGGCAGGGAAAGGGCACTGGTGGTGCTGGTGAGGGCAGGGAGGCAGCCCCCCTCACCCCCAAATCAGCGAAAGGTCCCATAGGCTCTCATGGGCTTTTTCCAGAGGAGGAGGGTGGTGTTCTGAGGAGATCAGCTCAGGAAGGAAGGGAGGAATGAAAGCAAGGAGAAAGAGCAGGAAGGGAGTGAGGCAAGGTTGGGAGAAAACCCTGGGGTCAGAAGGTCCAGTCCAAGGAGGAGAAGCTCAGGGAAGGGGGAAGCACAGAGGGAAGAGGGAAAATCAGAACAGCCTCCCATCACGGAAACCTGGGGACACAGTGGCTGAGGGAGGACACTTGCCACAGGAATTAGAACAGCTGTTCTGCTCTGGCTGAAGACCTGGGTTTCCAGCAAAGGAGAGCAGCCTGGGGCCTGGATGGGGGTCAGTTTGGAGCGTAAGAGGAAGAGGGAGAGAAACACAAGAGAGTAGAGAAGGAGAGATGGAAAAGAAAAGAGAACAAGGAAGAAGAGACTAGAAAAGGAAGAGAAATGAAGCAGCTGTCAGTGCTGACCACCTGGAGGGACCTTCCCAGATGATGGAGGCTCTGAGTGGGACTTCCCAAGGGGAGAGGGCAAAGTCTCAGAGGTAACAGTAAGGGAGAAGGTTGGAACTGGGCCACTGCTAGGCCCTGATATTGAAGGGCTCTCCTAAAATAGAGGAGGCAGAAGCAGGCCCTTGATCCAGGTTTCAGAGTGAGCAGGGAAGGAAAGTGTGTGAGTAATTAGATACTATCCAACCCAAAGAAGATTCTCCACCTGTCAGCCTCCATGTGCCAAGGAGCCAGACTGTGAGCTCCTGTGGGCAGGGGCCGCGGCTGATGTATTTATGTAGCTATAGCACCAGGCATGGACCTGGGTATCTAGTAAAAAAAAAAAAAAAAATAGTAGGTACTGAATAAATGAGTGAATGAATGAAGGAAGGCAGGAAGGACTAAGGCTCTCCTAGGTTGCAGACTGGCCATCTAACTGGCCTGGCAGCCCAGGACACCCAGTCACTGGGAAGGCCGGTCCCACACATCTCTAGCCCCAGAGGATGTGGGAAAGACCTGCAGGAGTCCCTGGGAAGGCTTATACCCCTTCTTCACTTGCCTCCCACTTCTGGTTACCTTCAGATAGCATCAACTCTGGTCCATAAGAGGCCCTTCCCTCTCTCAGCAATGCCATCCTGCCCACCTATGGTGCCTTTACCCAAAGGACAGAGAACACTATGTTCCCAATTAAGTGTAGAACTTAACCCTTGCAGCTGCAGAACTGCCATCCAAAGCAGGTGGCCCAGGCTGCTTGAAAACAGTGCCCAGAGACTGCCTGTACATTTGGACTGTCCATACCACAGCCCTGGTCACAGAGAGGAGAGTTGGAATAAAATGGGTCTGTCTGCCAGTCAGGGGAAGCTGGTCCCCAGTGAAGACCTGTCCTAAATGACAGAAGGATGCCCTTGGCCTCACCTCTACGAGATAACTTACTAACCCTTTGTCAGGGCTCCAAGAAGAGGGCTGGAGTATGGTGGCCATATGTCCTGGGCTTTCTGGAACAATTCTCATTTCATATATTCTTTCCTACTCTCAGACCACGTTTATAGATTACAGTTGGAAAATGTGGTCACTGTAGGCATAGTAAGTCCCCACAGGGTGAGGAAGTTACTATGTGCTAGTCAAACAATCTCCATGTAGGAAGAATTCAACTCTGTTCTCCTGATGTCCCCTCCCGTTACCATTCGTTAGCTGCTCACAAGTACCAAGAGCTTATGCTGGGCCACTGCTGTACTTGACATACTCATTTAGTCCTCAAAATAACCACGGGAGGTAAGTACTGTTATACTCATTTTAAGGATAAGGAAACTGAGGCAAAGTGAGGTTAAATAGCTTTTCCAAGGCCATACAGTTAGTAAATTACAGTCAGGATTTGAATTCAGGTCTGTCTGACTCCAGAGTCTGCTCTTTAAACATTTCACTCTGCTGCCTGGGTGCCAAACCAAGCAGCTTTCCGCTGGGCCCCATCCGAGATACAGCCTCCCTCCCAGCAACCCCAGTTCTCTACTCTGTGCCCTGCCTATACTGAGGCTACAGCCTATGGCACATGTGCTGGCTAAGCCCAGGCTCTGTCCACAGTGATTAGGGGATTCCTGGTCCAAAATCCTCATTTTATATTCAGGAAAACTACTGGGGTGGGCAGAGAGGTTGGGGGGTGACTTGTCCAAGATCACACAGCTAGGTAGTAGGACTCTCAGGGCTAGGCCCATTCCAGGTACTTTGTTAACTACAGTGTAAGACTCTCAAGGAGAGTAAGCTACCACAAATCTTTTTTGGAATGAGGCAGGATATAAATAAATTACTTAATTAAACAAACTGCTGAGTTAAAACTTTGACATATATTATTCTTTCAAGGGGAACAAAGGCTCATATAGTCTTCTACTCTGACTGCTTCATATTTGCTTAACCAAAAACCAAACCCATTGCTGACCCTATAGGACAGAGTAGAACTGCTCCATAGGGTTTCCAAGGAATGTAAAAAGCTTTCATAGACCTTGGGTTATCTGGGCTTCCCAACCACTCTCCAAGGTGAATGGAGATTATTATTTCCTTTGTAACTGGTGAGGAAACTGAGGGTCAGAGAAAGTGAGGTGCAGATTAAATAAGGGTAAGTGACTAACCCAAAGGCATATGCACCACAGGGCCTGGCATAGGGAAGGCCCTCCATAAATATTTGGGGACTGAACCAACGACCAGCAGCGGCTGCCTGCCCAGCCAATGTCCAGACAGTGGGGCCCCAGTCGCCATGCAAATGAAGAGAACTCCAAAACCAAGGATTAGCTTGACTGGAAGGAGAGCCACCAATATATTGACAATAGCTTCTTCCTGAGCAGAAGTAATTTTTACTTTCTTTTTGTCCAAAATTTTCTCTATCCAGACTTGGTGCAACAAGCGTGTACTACTTCTGCAATTCACTACTTGCCTGTCAGTCCGTTGTACTGTGGTGGCTTGCGTGTGCTATGATGCTGGAAGATACACCATTGGTATTTCAAATACCAACAGGGTCACCCATGGTGGACAGGTTTCAGCAAAGCTTCCTGCTTAAGATAGACTAGGAAGAAATGCCTAGTGATCTACTTCTGAAAAGTAACCAGTGAAAACCCTATGGATCAGAACAGAATATTGCCCAATATACTGCTGGAAGATGAGCCCCCCCTCCCCAGGTTGGAAGGCACTCAAAATACACAGTGGCCTCAAGTGTACCAATGATTGTGAAAGTGGCACAGGACCTGGCAATGTTTTATTTGGTTGTACACGGGGTCACCATGAGTTGGAGCTGACTCCACAACAACTAACAACAACTTCTATAATCATTTTTTTAAATGTCTTTTAATCATTAATGAAAAGATTTTATTTCCTCATTCACTTAGCCCTGTCACTCCCCATCTATTCCTGGCCCTACCTCTCACCTCTCTGAGCCCAGGCCAGAGCCCTCTTCCTGGCCAGTCATGAATGGGGCTATCCAATGAGTTCTCGGCAGCTTGGGGATGGAGTCACAGAACACCATGTCTTGGGGCTGGGGGCCAGGGACAAGGGACAAAACACAAGTGTTTGTCCTCCTTGCATGTTTACATTTTATCTGGATTTCCTAGGTGGTCATTGCAAGGGACTAGAATAAGTCTGGTGACCAAAAGGTGGGTGGGGGTAGCAGTAATAGAATGAAATAATGTTGTTTCCTTGGTCAGAAAGCACAAAAGCACATCAAAGTCTACAAAATCAAGATGGGATGAAAAGCCATTGTCCACCAAATCCTAGCAAACAGGAATTAGGCATTTCCAAATAATTTTTTAAAAGTATAATAACTGTACTAACTTCAGTTTTCTAAGTCCAAGTACAAATGTCTACCTGTTATGGGAAAACTAACAATATTAGAGCTTTCATAGACACTTATTAAATTTGCTCAACTTTATGAGGTATTTATTATCATCATTCTCATTTTTCACATAGGGAAACAGTCTCACAGAGGCAAGATATTTGCTCAACATCCTGGAGCTAGTAAGTGGCAAATGGATGTCTTTTGACTTCACACTATCAATTTTCCTTCTTTGTCAAAGACCATCATCATCATCGTCGTCATCATCATAGCTCTCATTTATTGTACAGCTACTACGCGCTAGGCATGCCCAAAATATATACATTGTCTCTAATTCTCACAGGACACTTGCAAAGGACCTATCATCAGCTCAGTTTTACAAATGAGGAAACACACTCATAAGATCACACAAATAGCAAGAAGCAACCTTAGGGAAAGTAAGTCTGACTTTATCCAACAGACAGAAAATGACCGGAAAAAGTGAAACCTGAAATCTGTGGAGGAAGGGAGCAGTGGCTGATGGGCCTCAGGCCTCAGAAGGTTGGGGCCAGCTGTGCTTGGGGGTCGGGTGCCCTGACCAAACATTTATTTTGACTGCTCACCTCTGCACCCTCTCACTTTCCACCATAGCTCCTCCACATACCACTATCCCCCCCTTGAAGGGTTCACCCCCAGGCTGTCCCCCAGTCTCCCCAGCTGCCAGTTGTTGCAGTTTCAAACTCAATTGTTCTCCTTGGTACTGAGGCAAATGGAGTCATTAATTACCTTCTATCGGCTGGGCTGAGTTCAGAAGGCGATCAATATCCCCGCTTGTCATTCAGGGCAGCCCGCCTGTGCAGCCCAGCCCCACCCCCACTGCAGCGCAGCAGGACCATGGAGGTCTGGGCTGACACCCCGGACCTCCCATCTGATTGGGAACAGGGAGTGAGGTTTGAGACACTGAGGAATGGGGCTGGCTCCCCCAGGTCTGCACGTTTCTGACTGGCAGGAGAGGATATGGAATGGGGTTGGGGGGTGGGGGGGAAGTGGGGACGCAGAGGTGGGAGGAGAAAGGAGAGGGAAGGAGTGTGAGGGCATGAGGAGAGAAGGGAGGGGAGGCAGAAAAAGGGAAAGGAGAAAGAAGAGAGGAAGAGAGTCTGGGCATGGAGAAATAGAAAAACAAGGAGAGAGGAAGGACAGGATGCTGAAATGGGCCAGGAAGGGGCTCCAGAGGGCCAGGCTGGGGAAGGTGCTGGTGGATGACACACCCCATTGCCTCCCAGCCATAAAATGGACATTGTGTGAGTCTGGCCTGGCCAAGCTCAAGAGGAGAACATGAAGAAGCCCTTGGCCATATGGCCCAAAGCTTTGGCTCTGTACAAGACCAGGTTCTGTCAGCCTTCTAGCTCTGGCAAACTTCCTGCTCTCCTTGACCAAGTCCAGCTTCTAAACACTCAGTGAGTTCATGATAGGGCAAGAGGCTGTCTAGCCAGCCTGGCCTTGGTCTTGCTTTGCCCATTTATACCCAGTTGCCTCTAGGGACACTAACTGTGTTAGTGACTGTAGCCCCATAACATCTCCTGGGTTGAAATTGTAGTTTTGCTCACTCACTTGCGATATGACCTTGTACAAGTCCCTTGAGCTTTTCTGGACTAAGTATCTTCAGCTGTACCTAAGAGGTACTAGCTCCTCACTCAGCAATATTAATTTCTTCTTTCTCTGTTTCAATAGCCATCTATCTGAACCTCTACAGTAGAAATAATAATACCAACAGCAAAAATCAATTGAGTTCCTATTAAGTACTAGGCACTGTGGTTAGCATACATACACTGATTGAATCTTTACAATAACAGCAAGTAACATTTTCAAGTGTTTACTATATATCAGATACTAATCTAAGAATTTTATATAGTAAGCTTCTATTATCTCCATTTTGTAGGTAAAGAAATGGAAGTGCAGAGGTTAAAGAACTTTCCAAAGGTTACCCAGCTAACACTTGTTGGAGGAGACAGAACCAAGCACAGGTAATATGCTTCTGTCAGCTGAGCTCATAACCTGGAAAAACCAAGAGCTGGAAAGGTTAAGTACCTCAGCCAAAATTTCTTACTACATCCAGCAAGTAAGCCAAATTTAGAATCTGTGTTGTAGCTATTTTTTTTAATGTTTGCCTTCTCCACTAGCCTGTGAATATTCTGAAGGGAGGTACCCCATCTTTTTCATCTCTGTAAACCTAACATGGGGCTTGGCGTATAGTAGGTAATCAAAAATGTTGGTTGATGTGTCAAATAGAATTCTAAAAAGCAAAGGTTAATAAATTCCTAACTTGCCTTGCACATTTTATCTTTTAGAAGGAAAAAGAAGCAACAAAAGAAATCACTGCTCTGAGTTCAGAGTTCTCACATTTTGCAGCTGGAAAGGATCATGGAGATAATTTAATCTGATTCTCTTTTAGAGATTAAAAAAAAAAAAAGGTGCAGAAAAGTTAGGTGATTGTCCCATGTCACACAGCTAGTCAACGCCAGAATGGAAACCTAGGTTCCCAGCCCTGCGCCCTTCCCACTATTCTGGACTGCTTCATTCTGACTAAGAAAGAAAAACTGAAAAAGGGAAGCAATGGGGATCTGGAAAGCAAACAACCACGCCTAGAACTGATAGTAGCAAAGGAAGGGGACAAGGGACAGAATCCCATCTAAGGGAAGAAAAGAGGTATTGAGAGAAAGGATGGGCATGTGGTCCCATGGCAAAAAATTCTAGAAGGGGAAATAATTCCATAAAGACAGGATGCTCTAAAAATGAAATTGTGCCTCTATAAGCTCAAGTGATCAATCTGACAATGTAAAGGGGTGAGGAAGGGGTGGAAAGAGAAGGGCATTTAAAGAACATCATTGTCGTTGCAATAAGCTTTAAAATATGATGAGCCTAGATTTTAAAAGGACATGTACACCAAACAGTAGAAGATTATGCAGCCATTAAAAAATCGTGTTTTTGAAGAATATTTAATGACATGTGAAAATGGTCCTGATATAATGTTAACTGAAAATAGCAAAATGCAAAGCTGTATATACAGTATCATTCCAATTTTGATTAAAAATTACATATATATAAAACTGTAGATACACAGGAGAAAAAAAGACTGGAAACAATATACAAAATACCAGCAGTGGTTATATCTTGGTGATGGGTGATTTAAAAAAATATCTGTATCTTCCAAGTATGTTACAGTAAGCATGTATTACACTTATTATCAGATGAAAGTTATTTTTTTTCTCTCTGTTATAATGGGCACACAACAGATGGAAGGAGGAGACCATAACCAAGGACGGATATGACAGCAACATGAGCCTGTCGGAAAGACAAAAACTCAGAATAAGCTGAGACAACAAAAAAGGGCCTTGATAGCTATGTTTGGAGAAAAAAAAAAGAAGGCAGGTGGAGACTCACTGCTTGGAAAGAGGTTGTAATACTGAGAGGGAAGGCAGAACTTCTCAACCCCCAGCTTGCCTCTGCCTTCTTGATCATCGAAAAGAATCTTCAAAATGGGAACAGCATAACAGGCACCGGTAGAAGCGCCTGGAGCCCAGGTCAGGGAAGGGCCTGGGCAGGTAACCCCTAGTCATATATCAGGATCCTAGGGAAAAAAGTAGGTACGATTGCAAAAGTAGGTAGGATCTTGATAATCCTTATGGAGTCACAACGAAAAGATTTGGCAGTGACAAGCCTAACGTCATCCTGGCTTACAGAAAACGGAGAAAGATAAACTTATGCAAACAACATTCTAATAAATTCAATAAGAAGCTCTGGAAATCTTTTAGAAGAAAATATGATACAGCTAATTTGTGGGCACTAGAAAAAAATGGTGATACCCTGGAGCCTACATATAAAAAAATAAGTTGTGGTCCATTAACTCAATATCAGTGCTTAGATCTAATGCCTCCCCCAAGAAGACTTCCCCAATTGCCCTGGTTACAAGCAACTGCTCCTTTTTTTTTTTTTTTTTAACATTCATCATAGCACATCAAACCTTGATCATAGCACTTATCACATCCTGCTCAAATGATGATTAATGGTGTGTGCATCTATTTTCCTACTAGATTATAAGTTTCTTAAGGTCAAGGACCATGCCCTATTTGCCTTTGTAAATCAGTTCCTGCTGTGCTTTATATATAGCAGGAACTCAGTTTGTACATCAACTTAAACTGGATTTTTTTTATTGATTAAGGAAATGCTGTGGATGTAGTGAACGTTAACATTTGGCAAAGAATGTTCTTCCTAGCGTTATAGACAAAATGAAGAAAAGTGAAATGGTTGATAGTTGTTGGGCTCAACAGTACCTAAAATATTCACTGATTGCAACTTGGAGAGAACACTCCAGTGTCATAGACCATGTGGCTTTCCTTTAATTTATCTATTCAACTCTTTAAAAAGCTAGTTGGATGAAGGTATGGAGGACATCCCTATGACCTTACTAGGATGGAATTATGAGCCCAAACCAACCAGATGAAATTCAACAGGGATAAATGGAATGCCCTATGTTTAGGTTAAAAAAAATCAATTACACAAGTGCAGAATGGGGTAGACCTGGCTTGATAGCAATTGATGTGAAAAAGATCTCGAGGTTTTAGTTGACCACGAACCCAATATGAGCTTGAGTCTGACACAGCTGTTAAATCGAATGCAATCTTAGGCTACATTATGGATGTAGAGTCTCCAGATGGAGAGTGGCAATGGTACCACTTTCGTGGTGTCGGCTAGACTGTCTCTAGAGTTTAGTGTTCATTTAAGAGGGTCTTTAACTTTAACACTCAAGAATGAACCAAGAGATGGGCAACCAGGATGGTGAGGGATCTCCCTCAAGGATAGGGACCACATCATGTGAGAAACTGAAGTTCACCCAGTGTTTAGCCAGTGTTTTGCCAGGTGCTCAATAATAATGATGGAATGAGTGGAAGAAAGGAAAGGAGGGAGAGAAGGGAGAGCACCAAATGGAGATCTTTACTACCATTCTATGTTGTAAGTGGAAACCCTGGTGGCGTAGTGGCTAAGTGCTACGGCTGCTAACCAAGAGGCTGGCAGTTCAAATCCGCCAGGCGCTCCTTGGAAACTCTATGGGGCAGTTCTACTCTGTCCTATAGGGTCGCTATGAGTCGGAATCGACTCGACGGCAGTGGGTTTGGTTTTTGGTTTTGGATGTTGTAAGTGTCATCTCTATTTTATAGTCGAGAAAACTGAAATTCAGAGAGATTATGTAATTAGTCAAGGGCTTTGAGTGATACAAATAGTTAACATGCTTGGCTGCTAAACAAAAGGGGAAGTTTGGGTCCACCCAGAGGTGCCTAGTTAAAAAGGCCTGGTGATCTACTTTCAATAAAATTAGCCACTGAAAACCCTGTGGAGCACAGTTCTACTCTGATACACAGGGAGTCACCATGAATTGGAGTTGACTTGGCAACTGGTTTTAAAGGTCCTAGGAGCCCTGGTGGCACAGTGGTTAAACGCTTAGCTGCTAACCGAAAAGGTTGGTGGTTTGAACCCACCAGCCACTCCGCAGGAGAAAGATGTGGCAGTCTGCTTCCATAAAGATTACAACCTTGGAAACCCTATGGGGCAGTTCTATTCTATCTTATTAGGGTCACTGTGGTAGAGCCCTGGTGGTACAGTTGCTAAGAGTTTGGCTGCTAAACAAAAGGTCGCAGTTTGAATCCACCAGCCATTACTTGGAAACACTGTGGGGCAGTTCTACTCTGTCCTATAGGGTTGACTATGAGTCAGAATTGACTCCACGGCAACTTTTTTTTTTTTAATGGTAGAGCAAGTAAGGATCTCACATTCACACATTTAGACTCCTGGACACCAAAAGACTCAGTATAAAGGCAGTGCTGCTAACAATGATAACTGTCCACCTGTGTCCTGTGTCCAGGAGATGCTGTGACCCACCATGCCAAACAGGACTGCTGGGAGAGTTCTAGAAGGAGTAGCAGATAAGACTGGATGAATCTGAGACTCTGCTTTGTGACCACCCTCAGCGGAATCACTGGTTTACTTCCACCCGTGAGGCACCCCTGGAGACAACCTCAAATTTTAGCCACTGCCAGGTTCAAACTCCCCGTCCTCCTCAAAGCCTTTCCTGTCCGCTCTTCTAGTCTACTTCCCTGAATTCCTACATAGCCACAAGGTTCAGCATTTAATTAACAGCTAATTGTTTGTTGTGTGATAGCCTTGCCTCCCCCAGTAGATTGTAAGCTCCTTGAGATCTGCCTCCTGGTTATTTGCTCCTCTCCTGTGTCCCAATACAGTTGGCTCTTGGGCTCACACTGAAACAAAGCTCCCCAGAGAGAAAGTATACATTTTGCCAATATTCCAGCTATGTACATGCCACAGTAAAGTCATAGACTCTCAGCTCTCTGAACTGATTTACAGGAAATCTGCCTGAGGACAGAGGGATAACCCTGGGTGGTGAAAATAGTTAATGCGCTCGGCTGCCAACGGAAAGGTTGGAGGCTCGAGCCCATCCAGAGAAGTCTCGGAGGAACCTCTGGTGATTGACTTCTAAAAAATCAGCCATTGAAAACCCTATGGCGCACAGTTCCACTCGGACACTCATGGGTTGCCATGAGTGTCATTAACTCGATGGCAACCTGGAGAGAAGAGGGAAATATGAGAGAGACCTAGAACCCCAAGGAATTGTGCCAGTTCCGTCACTTTCTCCATTTTGAATAAGTTAGCCCCCTCAAAAAAAAAAAAAAAAAAAAGAGTCCCCGGGTTACCTGTGGAAAAGAAAGGCATGGGCATCCATGTGGTTAGTGCACGAGGCAGCCCAAGTGTGTGTGGGAGAAGTGGAAGAAGGCTGGCAGGTACAGATGGACGAGGAGGGGTGAGGGAAGGCCAGGGACAATGCAAAGGGGAGGGGTGAGGATAAGGTGGGTTTGGGTGAATTTCCTGGAGAGATCAAGCTTCCACCTGGGAGCACTGCTGTGCCTTCCTGCTGGCCTGATGGCAGCAGCCAGGTCTCACTGGCTGAGACTCACCAATCCACCGATGGGGAAGGAGGGCTCAAAGAGTGTCTCTTTTCTTGGGACCTGAGCCCTCCTTCTCAGTCCCCTCTAGGTCCTCAGGAGGAGGAGGTGGGGTTTCTGCCTAGGTGCTGCTCCCGCTGGACCAAGCAGGGGCCAGACCCAGTTAGAAACCTCTCTGGAGCCAGGAGAGAAGGGGGCTTTGTTAGCTCAAAGGACACAAGCAAGGCGAAAAATTACATACCAGGCTGCCCTAAGTATGCTTGTTTAGAGAAACTGCTTGCATTTATGAAGTCTTTGGTGCGGAAAGCAGGGTTGCAAATGACTGCATCAGAGCGACAGTAAAGGCCATTAATTTCCTGTTATGTTTTCCTGTGTTGGGGGCTTTATTAATTTAATTTTACACTGTCGAACAACAGCGAGAGCTGACACTGCCACGCCACCGCCACGGCTGGGGTTTTCTTTTTGTGTGTGTAGCAAGGCTTTGCCTGCCATGCAAATCAACACTATTACTGGAACCAATAAAGACGTGTGGAGGGAAGAGGGAGGGATAAGGAGGCAGAGGAGGAGGGAGGGAAGGATGGAGAAGGGGAGAGAGGGGGCGAAAGCCATCCTTGGCCAGTTGCTGCTTCCTTCCATGCCTAGCATCTCCTAGTGGCCCAGGGTGTCCTCCACAATCAGCAGTTCTGCCCCTCCACTTTCCCTTCCTCCCGCCTCTTGTCTGGATTCTCTGCCTTTCCACGTCTCTACCTCTGGTGTCGCCCTCTATCCCAGTTCCTGGCAGAGCCTGAATAAGAGCACGCAGTTCCCAGGAAGAGCGGGGAGATGCCTTCTCCCCATGGCCTGTCCCCAGCCAAGGCATGTTGCAGCAGCCACAGAGACCAGAGACTCGATGTGCCCATCTGCAGGCTGGGCCCAAGGCCTGTGCTGCATACTTCCTTTTCCAGGCATTTTTCTCCTCCACGCTCCCCTGCCCTCTAAATTCAAGGATCCTGGCCTACTTACATATTATCAGTGGACACACACTCCTACACACACATGCGCCCATGTGGTCATGCACATGAAGAAGGGTCTAGAAAGGCAGATACTCCAACAAGCTTATAAGTCCCTCTGAAGAGCTCCCATGTCCTAATCTGGTCAACCATTTATTTCCCTTGAATACTTGGGAAAAAAAAAAGTCTCTAATTGTTTCCCCTTAAGAGACCTCAGTAGCTATCCTCAGTAGCTGCAGAGCACCCACTTAGTCTAGGCCAAGATGCCAGAGAAAGATGGATCCTGACATCAGAAGAAAAGGCGGATTCATGGGAGACTCAATGGTACCACATTCTGGCCCCTTTTACTACCTAGTCCTCCTGTCCACTACCCTAAGACCACCTACAATGCCTCTCATCCAGAGCAGTTTCTATAAGTGGGCTGGCTGCTTCAGGTAGTCCACACGGTCCTTGACCCAGCTCGCCACGCCTCTAGTCCACCCAGGTGTCCACACTGCCTATGTGTCTGGGTGGGTTACACTGCCAAAGGAGGTATAAATGGGCTTGGGGAGGTGAGAGAGATGGAAAGTATAGCTCCTAGAACAACACCTGCTGGACATAACCCACCTGCATCCCTCCATCCAAGGTTTGAAGCTGGCCAGGGCTTAGAGAGATCCAAGTGAGCCCAGTGTGTGTGTGAGTGAGTTTGTGTGTGTGTGTGTGTGCGCGCGTGCGCACACACATTTCTCCCTCTGTCACTGGCTTGCCTGTTCTCCTGCCTGCACTTTCTGCTTCAGGAGCTGTCTGGCAGGCTCTGAGAGGCTGTTGGATGGGATCCAGCTCTCCCTGGGAGAAAAGCATAAACTTCATAAACTGCATTTACTTTAATGCAGGTTCCTGGGGCTCCTTTCCTCAGGCTTTTCTTCTCTCCCCTTGTCTGCTCTGTCTCGATCGCATTTTATCCCTGCCCCTGTGTGCACCCAGACCTTCACACACTCTCTCTCTCTCTCTCTCTCTCTCACACACACACACACACACACACACCAGCCAGCACTTCTGAAACAGATGAAGGCTGGGGCAGGTGGGAAAGGGAAAGGTGCTCCCTCAATGGAAGAAAACCCTTGCCGGGGCTGGGGGAGCCTCAGCAGCAGCCCTGGAAAGGACCCCCACGCGATGCCCATGCTCTTCTCTCCAGTGGGGATGAGCACAAAGGGTGCTTTGAAGCAGGCAGTGAGGGAGGGGATGCTGACATTTCATGGGGATGGCCAAATTAGGAGCCACCTGGAGGCTAGGGCCACAGGGCTGGGAGAAGGGGAGGGCAAGGAGGCGAGGCCTGCAAGGTTGAGGTTTGTGAGGCCTCCCTTGTCTGGTGCTGTCAAGGTCAGCAGGTTTGGGTTCACTGAAGGGTCAGGATGGTTTGAATTACTGGCTCTGCCGCAACTCAACTCAGCTATGAGGCTCGGAGGCTCGTGATCAGTCTCTCAGCCCCTGAGCCAGCCCCTGCCCTCCCCTAACCCTCCTTGCCCTTCCACCCCCATGAAGCAGAATAGGAGAGACCCACAGAGCCCCAAGGCCACCAAGGCCCTGAGGAAGCCAGGGTGAGGAGGGCCCATTGCTGTACAGGTAGCAAGGGTGGGAGAGGCTGCCAGGACCCATTCCTCTGGCCCGCAGCACTCCTGGGTCTCCCTGGTCTGCATTCTTTCCAAATCCTCTTTCTAAGGGGTCCCTCAGACCAGGTGCCTGCCCTTCTTAGCTGTCTGCTGGCCTGCAGAGGAGGAGGTGCCCTGGGAGGAGAGCAGAGAGCAGCAGGCCTGGGGGACAGCCTCAGCCTGGCTCCTCCCACCTGCAGCCAGAGCCTGTGCTTGGGGGAGAAGGGCAGAGCTGAGGCAGCAGATTTCTGGATAGGCGCCCTTGCTGTGGGAGGAGAGTGGTGCCTATCTGCAGGGCTGAAAGGGAGTTGCCAATTGGGGGACTAGGATTCGAAGAGATAGTCTAAAGGTTGGTGTGTGTACGCATGCACGTGCGTGTACAAATATGGAGATCCGGGATCACTGGATGGCCTCAGCTGAGAAAGTTGTAATACCTATACTACAGCCACCACGATTTCCAGTGATGGAGGGACACATAGAGCCATCTCTACATCACATCTGTGCATTCTCTCCTGGGAGGTAGGGCCCACCTATCCAGTCTTTCTTTTGGGCCCTTTATTAAAAAAATACTCTGTGTTAAATCTCAAAATACTTCCCCAGTCAACCAAATGTAACTCTTTATCCACAACAGTGTAAACCAGTTGGACAACTAAGACGGTTAATGATTTGGTGACAGTCTCTGGTGTACGTGCAGGGATTTATGTGCAAATTCAGGGACCTATGTCAGCTACATGGCCATGGCTAAATCCCAGTATTTCCCCATGGAAAAACACAAGTCCCCCTGTGCTCAGGGCCCAAGGGAAAGTCCTGCCATAACTCACATCTACCTCTGCATAGATGACACGGTCAATGTTCAACAGGCTCATGGCCAACATTGCCCAGAGAGTTTGGCTAAACTATGCGATCCCACTAAGATAGAAATATTTCCCCCTCAGGTATGAATGGTCTAATTTCCCAGGTTACTAGGAAGATATAATCATAACGATGAATGTATGTTCATAAGTAGCTTTCTTTCTTTCTTTTTTTTTTATGGTATCTTAATGAATACTGATCTTTGAACCTTAGCCCTTTCTTGGACTGGAGTGTACATTAGCCAGGTTTTGAATAATGGCTGGAAAATAAACATAGGTTGAGCTTTGTTAATGTCGTTAAACTGAGGCACTTGTCTAGGCAGATGACTCCCTCCATGTATACCTGGTTTCTGGACTTTCATAGGATTTCTCCACGAGGGCCAAGTCTGACAGGCACTAGGTGGTACAGTGTGTGTGAACGGATGTCATCCCAGCAATAACCCACAGAGCACCTCTCCTTATAAACGCAAACTCTGCTTGGCTTCCCTCTGCCAATATAACACCTTCTTACAGTGTGTAGCAAGAGTCTGAAAGAAGAAAAGTCCAATTCGTTGCTGTGGAGTCAAATCCGACTCATGGCAACCCTGTGTGTGACAGAATAGAACTGCTTCATAGGGTTTTCTTAGCTGTACTCTTTATGGCAGCAGATTGCCAGGCCTTTCTTTCACAGCGCTACTAGGTGAGTTCAAACCACCAACATTTAGGTTAGTAGTTGAGTGCAAGCCATTTGCACCCCCCAGGGGCCTGCAAGAGCCTGGGAGGTGAGTAAAAGCAAAAAGAGGCTCCACCACTCCCTGCCCACAGGGTAAGCTCACTTCAGAACTCTGAGAGCACATTCCTAGGTGGGTATTTTCTAAGAAGGGACTTGGATGACTGGATATGTGTCTGGGTGAGGATTATGTGGTAAACAGACATAATTGTGCCCAAGTGCTGTGTTTAGGTAAGGAGCTGGGGCAACCTCATTTTTTTTTCCCCCAATACGGTGTGACCTCACCAAGACGTCTGCGCCCTCTCCGACCCCCCTTCCAGCTCCTTCAGGCTGAATCCTGTCCCACTAAAATGGAGTACACTCGGCAAGGATTCTCCCAGCTCTTCCCATGCAGGGAGTGCTCAGGTCCTCTCTGACTCTGCCAGCCTCCTGCGTCTGGCCCAAAAGACCCCAGAGTATATAGGCACGGTGAGCCTGAGAAACAAGTACTCTGGCCTTACCTCAGCCTCAGCCCGTCTCCCTGTGCCCACCTCTCGCTCAGTTCAGAGCCAGCCTGCCAGGGAGCAGACACCTGCAGACTCCCCCATCAGCCTCCTCCATGAGAGCAGCTGCACTCACAAAGATCCAGGGCCTAGGCAGCTTGGCTGTGGCACCCTCTGCTCTTCTCTGGGGTGCTCCTTGCCCCTTTTTCTGACCCTGGCACTCTTCCTGCTGCCCCGCCAGAAAGACAGTGGGGAGGAGAGGCCGGTGACCAGGACATGCCTGGTTTACATTAATGAGCTACACCGACTGTAATCCAGCCACAGAGGCAGTCTACAAAAGGAGGCGATCGCGGGCGGCCAGGAGCAGAGCTGCTCAGGTAATTGGTTTATCTATCTGGAAGCAGGGGGAGCAATCTCAGCACAGACAGACTAGCAGTAAAGTCTCTTCCTTAAGGCTATTTCCTTTGTCTTTTCAATTGCTTGCACATCCATGTGAGAGAGGGAGAGAGTGTTAAAGAGAGAGGGAGAGGGAGAAATGTTAATTTGTGAATTAATGGCTTTTCTCAGCGGAATTGTAAATTCAAATGTCACCTCACACGGTGACACCATGGCTGGTCTGCTGAAGAAGCAATGATAAGATCCCCCACCTCCCTCGGTGCCCCTCCCTCCCCAAAGATAGCTGTGGAGTGGAACATGCTACTTTTAATTTGCAATAACAACACAACAGAGGTATGCAGTAATGACTGCCTTCTTCCACCCTCCTCCTGGCTTCCTTCCCTCCCAGTCCAGTGGGCTCCCCATTTCCCCCCTCCCCACCCCTTTGCTCTTCTGAAACAACACCTCACCTTGCCCTGGCTGCCCCCTACCCTGCCCCAGCCAGGGCCTGATCACATGGTGGGGGGGGGGGTTTGCCTTTGGAATTGACGATGCTGCAACCCTCTCTTCTCCTTCAATAATCAGGGAATTAATGACCCTGAAGTTAAAGTGAGGCTGATACCGAGGCCCTGCCCAGCGTTGGGAAAAAGCCTTCATTGTTTTCAAGCAGGAGGCGGGCAGCAGTGAGGGAGATTCATGGATGGAGATTGAATATGCAATTTTCTTTCACCTTGCCAAGAGCTGCCCCTGGGCTGTGCCTGGCCTAAATTTTTCCTTTTACCATCTCTGCCTTATCCGGCCCTCCCACCTCCCTTCCATTCTTTCCAGAAAATTACCTTCAAAATTGATTTCCACTTTTACAAACAAATATAATGGGAACACAGGAAAAAACTTGGGCCGTGATGAATTAGGGCTGTCAGGTGCTTCCAGGTCTCCTTTGCTTTTGTTTTACTACCCGATCTGCTCTTTGTTTTTCCAAAGGCTGGAAAAAGTGCCCTCCATCCACCAAGTGCCTGACCCTTCCGGCCACTGGGGCCTCAACCCCAAACCCCATCATTGGCCCAAGGCAGAAGTGATCCAGGCCCTGAAGCTCTATTAGCCTCTTAGTTTCTGATGGAAGCCTGAGCCACCTCTTCCTTTTCCACTCTCTGGCCCTTAGGAACCCACTCTCTGAATGGTCTCTAACCACCACCCCCAAGCTATTTCCCTTGACCCCCACACCATGTTCCCTCTGGCCCCCATACCTCTTAAAGTCCAGACCAGATGCAAACCTCCACCTCCTCTAATGTGGGCAGGATCAGTGTATACCTCGACTAGAGCAAATAAGAGACAGACAGACACTGAGAGATCCCAAAAGACAGGAAGGTAGAAGACCAGAGCAAGACCTGAGATTGGGAGACCAGGCTCCTCTTCAAAGGGCTGCAAGAGTTCCAAGCCGCAGGTCCACACAGCCTGAGTGGGTAGGGGATCCTGCCTCAGTCTCCCTAGCCTTGGGCCCCAGGCTACCCCTGGAGGTAGGCTCAGGGCATCCCCATCCATTTGCCAACAGAATGCAAGGTGATGCCTATGGGGCCCTTTGGGCAAAGCTCTATATACACAATTGTGCCTCAGACCACAGATGCTTAACACAGGCAGACCTGGCTTCCAGGTCTCTACACTCACTGGCCTGGTGGGCAGGCACATGCTCACACCTGACAATCTCTTTAAGCACGCACACAACCCAGCAAATTGTACACCTTCCCAACACTTGGCATTCCATACCTCCTTTTACCCAAAGATCTCGAGATGGTAGGAAACACACACATACTCATACTTGCATAAGCAGTGTAAAAACTTATCTATGGGCCCATAAAATAAACATATAAGCTTGCATTTGGGAACAGAAATGTACATCAATGGACAGAAGGAGTGATGCCTCCATGTTAGACAAAGGAGAAGGTGCTATCATTATTTACATACACCTAAATGCCTGTGGATGCTAAGTGATAGCATGTGGCCTGACTGGATAGCTACAGAGCAAACGAGCAGGAAGACAAAGGTCCTCCAAAGCACACGTGGGAGGCTGACTTGTTTTTCGCACTGTGCTGGTCCTATCTACGTTAGGTTATCCATGGAGCAGCTTCTCTAGGCTGCCCTAGTTATAAGCAGCCACACCAAAGTTAGGGAGCCTGTGCCCAGATAAGTTTCTCTCTGACATAACTTCACCTCCCCTAGAAACATAACACTGTCAATTAAGCCTTCCTCCCCAGATACATAAAGACCCATTTTCCAAGATGGACTTGGTCAACACTTTATATCCATGATCTCATTTAACCCTCTCCACGGTCCCCATGAAGCAAGTGCTGTTACATCTCCATTGTACAGAGGAGACAACTGAGCTGATGGAGGTTGACTTGGCCAAGGTCATACCACTAGGAAGTGGCGCTAGAGTTCAAAGCCAGCTGTACTCCACAGCCCATACTTTTCCCCACTGAGCCACTCTTCCCACCAGTGCTAGGCTCCACGAGCTGCACAGCCTGCCTTGGCCCTTGCTGCCCTTCCTGGTGAAGTCTGTGCAGCCTTCCCTGGCCTGAGGCCAGGGCTCCTAGACAGGGCAGGTGTTGCTCATTTCCACAGCTGAGTCCCTTTACTGGATCCAAGCCTAACCTGAGCACCACCCTTGTGGGCTTCTCAGAGGGTAACCAACTCAAGAAATAAAACACTTCTTCCGGTTATGGCTTCATCCCAAGCAGAAGGGAGCAACTAAAGGCAGTGACAAGCCTCAGCCATTTGCATCTGTGCAGCCTGCCCCGCTGCAAACTCACAACTGCACTGGCTTGGCACCATTCAGCTGCACAAGTCATTGTGCACCTGATTAACGGAAGGCAAAACCACAGCCCCGTGCAATCCCACACAGCAAAGGAGGAGACCAGCACACCTTCCCTCACACAGACCAATAGGCTTACACCATATGACTCCATGTGGATTTTTGGACAAGTTATGTAACTGCTCTATGTTTCAGCAACAACACCGGTGTACAGCAATGCTTTGGGCTCCAGCCAAAAGCAACTGAGTGGGAAGAAAGGACTTCAGAGTTTGAGCCTGATTGTAGATAGGGAGACAAGAGTCTCTATCCTCCAGCTGTGTAAGCCAGAGCATGGAACATTCGGGGAATCAGTGTCCCTTCAAAGTGCCCAGGGAATCCAGCCCCAGTATAACCCACCACAACCCACTGCCTTCAAGTTGATTCTGACTCATAGTGACCCTATAGGACAGGGTAGAACTGCCCCATAGGGTTTCCAAGGCTGTAAATCTTTATGGAATCAGACTGCCACATCTTTCTTCTGTGGAGAGGCTGGTGATTTCGAGCCGCTGACCTTTCAGTTAGCAGATGAGTGCTTAAACAGAGCCCCACCAAGGCTCCTTTAGCCCCAATATCCCAGAAAAACCCAGTGCCGTCGAGCTGATTCCGACTCATGGTGACCCTATAGGACAGAGTAGAACTGCCCCACAGAGTTTCCAAGGAGCGCCTGGCGGATGTGAACTGCCGACCCTTTGGTTAGCAGCCACAGCACTTAATCACTACGCCACCAGTGTTTCCAGCCCCAATATAAAATACTCAACCATAATTGTAGCTAAGAAGAGGCGAGCATTTTGGCGGATGCTGGATGGGGGCTCTACCCTCTCTGACTGATGGGCAGCCTGTTTTTTGGATGCTTCATGACATAACTTCCTCATCTATCCCTAACTCATTCTGGGAACTTCTAGACTCTTGGGAGGAGGGTCAAGGCATCTTCACTAGCCATTTCTCAAAAGAAAGTCTGTGAGATTTTTCCATACCTCCAAAGGTCAAAGAATCAGGAGTCTCAAGCAGGTTCACAGTCACTGTCCGTCTCCTTTTTCCCCAGAGCCACAGCTGATTGGCCTTTTACTAATATTCCCACAGCTATGATTGCTACAGATACTAATAACACTGTCCACATTCTGAGTGCCAATGCCAATAATACTTTGGATATTATCACTGCAACACCAATAACTACTGCTGAGACTGTCTCCAATAATGCTAGCACATGCTGCAGTGATTGTCCTCACTAATGCCCACCACCGTGACATTGTTAGAGCTGAAGAATAGGCCGAACTGTACCCGAAACTTGGGATCAGCTTCCCTGAGGACAGAAGCTCATAGCTTGCTCTCGGGGTGTGACACTTCTAGTGAGAGGCCCAGTGCCTGGGGCCAAAGGAGGACCAGCCTGGCAGGAGCATCAGTGGTCCTTCTAGAGGGAGATGAGCCCCTCCACTCCCTGTAGGGTCTAGTCCCTTGACATGTATTCCCATCCCTGTCCCAACACCCCTCAGTTCCCAAGTCAGTTTTCACTTTTGTCTGCAGTTCTGGTCCAAAGCTGAAGGACACACCTGGGTGTCTATGCAACCTCTGCCTGCTGCCGCCTCCTGCAAAAACCTACCAGCTGCTTTGCTACCTTGGCCTGACTGCAGAGTTGGGCTACATCATCTTGACACATAATTATCTCCCCTATTCTTAATCATCTGAGCTGCTCCCTAATGCAAACAGGGGCCTGGATGCTTGGAGGCACCCAGGGTGGAGGAGGGGGATGAAGGTCTGTGAAAGGGCTTTGCTCTCTCCTCTCCTCTCTCTTCCCACCTGGGTCTGATAGATCAAGTCAGGGTCCAGGGAGAGCTAGCTTCCTAAAAAAACCAGGGAAAGGACGGCTCAATCTGGCCTGAGGCTGGTCTAGAAAAGGCAGGAGCCAGGTTAAGAGGAAGGGGAAGTCAGGGCAAAAAACTCCCTCCTACCAAAAAAATGGAACGAGGTCTCTGATCCTTCTTGCTACCTGGCAAGGCTTAGGAGATAGTGTTTAAGCAGTAAGGGGAAACTTGGAGGGCCCCCATTATCCCTCACCTAAAAGACATTAACTGCTTTCCAAGATGTCTCCCGGCTTCCCTCTTGGCTGGTCACACTGCTGGAGGGTGAGCTTCCCCCAACCCAGCCTTCTTCGTGTCCCTTCCTGCTGATGCCTTAAGCAGCTATTCCTACCTTCAGAAAAAAGTCCAAACTTCTCATATGATCCAGTCTTGGCCTGATATCCTGTGACCCTAACCCCTCTCCCTAGTCTTACCTCCTACTACGTACCCTTGCCCTTCATCACAGCCAAAGTTCCCTGAATTTTCTCGCCACAGTACCTTCTGGTCACAAGGCTCAGTCTAGGAGATTTTCATGCTACCATTGTCTTTATCATCATCCTCATTCATCCTTCAAGCTCCTCCTCAAGCGGCAGCCCTTCCTGACAGTTTTCTCCCTCTCCACTCTGAACTCCCATGGCTTACAGCCCAGATCTCTGTTGCAACACAGATATCTGATGGGCCTTTCTGCTCTCTGGGCTCATGTGCTTTACACGCCCCGCTAGACTATAAGCTCCTTAAGGACAAGAATCATATCTTGTTCTGCTTTGAGATTTTATAGCACCAGGTCTTTCTTGCAACTGATGTGCAGGAAAGGTTCATTGAACTGAATAGACCAGAAACAATAAGTGTGATCAGCTATCCAGAGAGAAGGTTGCTCTGTCCTGGGCCAGCCCAGCCTGGCCCTGGGTGGCAACAGACTCGCGCCAGGGCCTCCCTACCTCTGGTCTCCTTTCATGGCCTTCAGGAGGAGCCCAGGGAGCAGAGGGTGTGCTTGGCCCCAACCTCAGGCCCATGGGGGAGCATAAAAGTTATTACAGAGTTAAAGTCATTACAGAGGCTTCTCCCGGCCCACTGGATGCCTTACACTCTGCTAAAAAAAGCAGCGGCTGGTGGTTTAAAGGAGAAACCCTTTAGGGTTTGAGGCAGAATCTTCTAAACCACTCAAAGAATCAGAGGGCTTGGCTAATGCCTGAGTATGGGAAGCCCTCGGGGGGAACTGGGACTTAAGGCTTTTACTCAGCCTCCCCCTGCCCATCAGGGGCTGCCGCCAAAACAACCACAATGAAATTTAGTGAGTGGCAAAGGCCGTGGCAGCCAAATGGGTTTGGATATTTTGGAAGAAGGAGAAATAGAGCCAGACAAGCTGTTTCCCTGTGAAACGAGGCCATTAGGGCTTCTGGAAGGAGGCCAGCACCAGGTCATCACTGTCTTGCCAGACCTAGGCCTCTCATCCACTCCATCCCTTCCGCTGAAGGCCAGGGCTCTTTCTCTTCACCCGTAACCTAGGCCTAGGGAACATCAGACCACGGGCCCAGGGAATCCCGGCTTTATCCTTTTTCTATTCCTTACCATCTAAAGCTGCCCCCATCAAGGGCTTGTCTATGCTTGGGATGACCATATCATTTATTGTCCAAACAGAACATTTTTTAGAGTAAAAGGAGATGCTGACTGGCCAAGATGCGGAGACAATAGGCATAAATCGAGACTGTCTTGGTATAGTGGGGTGTGCACTCACCCCTTTATGCTCATCCTTATGGATTCTGTCCATTCCGTGGGAGATATTCTTAAAACCATACACTTTCCCTAGGCCAGATTACATCTTTTCCAGTGGGGATCCTGAGAGAACTGAGGCAGGAAGCAGGCTGCAGACACTGTACCTCTGCTTGTCTCCCATGGCCCTGGCCTCATGCACCAGAAGAGAACCAAATGTTCACCAAGGGACCCCTTATGGCACAATGTGTGTGAATTCTCAGTAGAGGAAAAACCTGGAATCTCAGTCTTTCTTCATTTCAGTGACCCCCTTAATTCATTTTTCCTCTCCTCCTTACCATTCTTCTTCATTCTCTACTCCTTTTAACTGCCCAACACTGTGCTGAGGTGTTCCAGGGACTGGGGGATGGGAAAGAAGGAGCCTGAGTGCTGTTTCCTCTCATGGAGAAGAAGAGTCAAGGGGCCAGCTCCCTGTGTAGTTTATTGGGGGTGGTGTCCATGTGTGACAGAGAAAAGACACCCAGGTCAGGTGCAGATGACATTACTCCCCACCTCCTGCTGGGTTGGGATCAGGTGAGGACAAGGCAGGTTGGCCTTTCATCCTCGGGTCAGAGACCAGCTGTCCCCCAAACTCCAAAACCTTCCCAGGTAAAATGTCTCATGCTCCTCCTCCTGGCATCCCACAGGGCTCGATGGGTGAGTCCCAGTGGAAGATGAGGCAGTTAGGGCTGCTGAGCAGATGGTGAAGCTGATGGCCCCACCAGTAGCCTCCCTCCCTCTATCCAGGAGCCAGCAGGACAGTGTGGGTACCTGGGCTTTGCTACTAAAATTGATCTCACAGCAGAGCAGCTGGAGGCCGGGCCGAAACCGGAGCTCTGAGTCCAAGGACAAAGCATGCAAAAGGGAAGCCAAACCTCTTCCCTCCTCCCTACCTTCATCACGTTTCCTCTTCTCACCATTGGAGCGAGGAATTCCCAGGATCCCATTGATGGAGTAGGATCCCACTGGATCATTGGAGGCGCTGGAGACAGGAGGGGAGGCTGTGCTGGGAACTGGATGAGAGGAAGGAGAACATGCCATAAGAAGAGCAGTTGTGACCTCAGGCCAGAGCCCCAGGGCTGGTGGCAAAGAAGCAGAAGAAATAAGGGGTGGGGGTTCATAGTCCCCTTCTTCCTCTGGGGCTAAAGTGGGAACATGTTTCTACATATAGTCCAGGCTATTCAATTCTGCCCAGCCCTGGAGTGAATGGAGACCATCAACCCCAAGCCTTCTCAGTAGACCTATAGATTTCACTGAAGATGAATTTCAGGCCCAGGAAACACTAAGACTGATTCAATCTGGAAAGTGGTTCCGCGCTCCTCTAGAGAGCATAGTTCCTAGGCTGCCTCCCTCACAGCTCCTTCAATCCCCAGGGCTGAACAAATCCCTCTAACAAACCACAGCTCATCATTTCTCAGTCTCTTGGGCTGAGTCTTTACCAGTCCTGATTTATGGTCTGTGGTTTTCTAAGATCTGCCTAATTCTTCAGAAGACACAGAATAGTCCTAATACACCCCAAGGTGCACAGCTCCTCTCCCCTCCATTGCTTCTGGTCTTGAAACCACTTGAGCAGTTCCTAATCTTCCCCTGAGGGCACAAACTAGTGAACCTGTTCACTGAGCGGTGATCAGCTCAGGTACAGTTTGGCCTCACCCTCCTTCCAGGCACATGCTGTTACATAGGCCTAATAAACAACAGCTCCTGCCAACTCCAGGAGGGCTGGGACCAGCCATTGCTACTTCCTGCTGGTCAAGAGAGTAGGGAACAGCTGCCAAGAGGGGCAGCAGGAAAAGTTTAATCACTTCCTAGCCCCTCAAGCTTAAATATGGCTACAGCGGCACCAAGTACCCTTGGGCCTGAGGGAAGCCCAAGCCATGTGTGGAGGTGGGCGGGGCCTTCACGGGTGTTCTGAGACGCCTGGTCACCTCTCTGAGAGGCCATGAGCAAGGGTGAGTAAATGAGGAGGACGGTGAGGGGCAGGGAGCTGCAGAGTGAGTGAGATAGAGACAGAGATCACGAACACAGGCCAAGCAAAGCCAGAGGCCATGAGGAGGAGAGAAGAGATACAAATCCAGAGACACACATAGGGAGAGGTGAGAACAGAGGGGAAAGGCAGAGGGAAGGAGAGAAGAGAGAAGGACAAGTAAAAATTTTTTTATTTAAATAGGAAGATGGAGTAAGAGAACAGATGCGAAAGAAAGAGGGACAGGCAGGGAGACAATCAGATAAAAGGTGAAGGCAAGGGAGGAGAGATGGGAAAATAAAAAGAAACTCTAAAAGAAGGATATTGATTTAAAAGAGAGAGAGAGAGAGAGAGGCTGAGTAAGATAAGTAAGGCAGAGGTGAGGTGACGTGGGTGGGAGACAGAGCACAATTCAGGTGGGCTAGTCTCTGTCAGGGAAACCCTGAACCTCTAGGAGCTCAGGAATTAGCAAACTGGCCAGTCAAGCCTTGGACCTCAGACTGGATGGAATGCTCCTGGGGGTGGAGCCAGGCTTCCTCAGTGGGCCCAGCTTCCCCTTCCTCATTCCCTGAGCTCTCTTACCAATGGTGTGGCCGGGGGCAGTCACTCCCGTCCCAGCCCCATCCGGCGTTGGGTGGAAAGGCTGCTGAACTTTGGTCCGGATGATCCTGCAACAGCATCACAACAGCATCACACATCACGTGCCTCTCCTGGTCTGGCCACCTCCAGCCCAGCCCTTGGAAGGGCTCTCCCACGCTCCCCTCAGTCCTTCCCCATCAGTCTATTCCCTGCAACCCTGCCCTCATTGACAGCTGCCGGGCACAGTCTTCCCTCCTGGTGGCTCCGCAGGGCCCATCTAGTGTAGCTGTGAGCGGAGGCAATCTGCGCTGTGCTCTGCCCTGTGCATCGTCCGGCTGCAGGTTGAGTTTTGGTAGTGAGGATCAGGGCCGTACACTGAGTGGAGCTCAGTATCCTTTCCCCTTCTGCGGGTGGGGACTGCTGTGGCTTGCTGTCCACCCTTCCCTCCTCAACCATACTTATCTTCCGCTGGTAACAGGAATCCTGGTCTAGTGGCCATTTTGGAGCAGTGTTTCCTACTGGAACTGTGTCACATGCCTCCAGAGTCAGGGGAGGGGGTGGAATTTCCCCACCCCTTGAGCTAAGAAGTAGCCAGGAAAGAGCTGGGTCATAGGGGACCCTTTTGTCCCCAGGATTCCAACATAGCACATGGTCCCTCTGCTGGCTGTCAGGCCCTAAACAACCTCTTCTTGAGTCCACTTATGGTCCTCAAGCAAGTCCAAGCCCTGGCCCCACCCAGCTGGCTGGCTGATGGCCTCCTTTCCTGCCTGAGGGTCTTACTTGGGTCACAGTCTCTTTACTGCCCAGTTGAAAAGCCTGTTGCCCTCCCTGCAGACCCAGGGGTGGAGAAGGAATCAAGCATGGGGGTGGGGGAGGGTGAGCCTGCTTTTCAGTGATTTAGAAGAGCCAGGCCCAGTGATCCAAAAGACCAACCCTGGGACTGGCGCTGAGGAGTGGCCTTCTCCACTCACTGGTCAAATTAGGTTCCCTTGCAAGCAGCTTTTCCCAGGGCCTTGCTTCTCCCCCCAGAGAGGTATGTGAGCCATGCTCACCTCAACCAGCCAGGTGAGTCACAAGCCACAGCAGACTCAGCTCTAACCGGCTTTTACTGAACACTTGCAGGCAATAGGGATGAAGCCCCTACATCACAGTGCTGGAAATTAAGTTAAAAAAACAAAACAAACCCATTAGCCATTGAGTCGCTTCCGACTCAAAGCGACCCTATAGGACAGAGTAAAACTGCCCATTAGGGTTTTCAAGGAGCTGCTGGTGGGTTCAAACTGCCGACCTTTTGGTTAGCAGCCATAGCTCTTAATCACGGAGAAATTAAGTTAGGGAGAGAAAATATAGATCCCCCCACAAAAGCTAAGTAAGCATGAGGGGGCCTGGGAGTAAGTACCAGAAGGATTCAGAGGAGGAAACCCCTTGTAGTTGGGGGAGTGGGGGAAAAAGCCACTGAGCAGTTAGAACTTGATGTAGATCTTCAAAGCAGAGTAGGACTGAAGTTGGAGGCATGTAGAATAGTGGAAGAAGTCCCTGGGTAGTGCAAACGGTTAACACACTCAGCTACTAACTGAAAGGTTGGAGGTATGAGTCCACCCAGAGATACCTTGGAGGAAAGGCCTGACGATCTACTTCCAAAAAATCAGTCACTGAAAACCGTAAGGAACACACTTCTACTCTGACACACATGGGGTCTCCATGAGTCAGAATCAGCTCATAGCAACCGGTTTTAGGACAGTGGAAAGAGCACAGGGTTGCAGGTTAGGGGCTCTGAGTCCAGTTCTGACTCTATCATTAGGAGGCCACATAGCTTTGTGTTTAACATTCAGCATCTTTGGGCCTCAGCTTCTTCAGCTGTAAAATAAATGGGCTGGACTGCAGGAGCACGAAGGTCTCTTTCCCAGTGAAAAATAATATGCTTCTGAATCTGAAAGGGGGGCCACAAAGATGGCGTTTTGCCCACGTCCAAGCGTAGACATGCATGTGTTTTTTGGCCTTTGACATAAATAAGTCGTCTGGGGGCAGTCATCAGTATTGAGCAGTTCAGGTGGGCCTGAGCTGGTCCAAGACCAGTTTTAGCTGGACTGAAGACCCCAGTCTCTTGTTTTCTTTAACTGAGTTGGAACTGGAAGTACACCTAAATAAGGAGATACTCTAAAAGCAGAGGGGTGCTTGACCTTGCAACTGAGCCACCATGCTGTGAGGACCCCAGGCCACACAGAGAACCATGTGAAGCTGATTCCACTAAAAGCCCCATCTAAGGATTCAGCCCACAGACAGCTACCGGAATATGAGTGAATGAGTCTTCAGTTGATTCCAGTCCCCACCCTTTGAATCACCCCAGTTGAAGCTGAGTGGAACAAAAACAAGCTATCCGTACTAAGCCTTGCCCAAATAGCAGATTTGTAAACAAAATAAAAGTTACCTTTGTTTTAAGCCAAAATAATAATAATATGCTTCTAAAAATGAGCAAAGAAGCAGAGAAACGGGTGTTATAAACAGGTACGGGGGCAGGGTAGAAGCAAAGACATGGATACTTTAATGTGCATGATGTTTTCAGGGATCAATGCCTAGACCAATCAGCTAGAAACAGTGGAAAGGAGGCTGAAAACTTGGGGATGATGATAGCTATTTTCCATTTATTGAGTACCTAAAACAAACAAACAAACAAAAAAAAACACCTGTTGCTGTAGAGTTAATTCTGACTCATAGCAACCCTATAGAACAGAGTAGAATTGCCCCATAAGGTTTCCAAGAAATAGTTGGGGGATTCCAATTGCTGACCTTTTGGTTAGCAGCCAAATGCTTAACCACTGCACCACCAGGGCCCCTCTGAGCACCTACTATGTGCCAATATTATGCGCGATTTAAAATATGTATATGTAATTTTGTTAATTCTCACAACAACTGCCAAAGAAGAGTAAATAGCTTACTCAAGATCACACTGCTAGTTAGGGCAGAGTCCGAATGCAGCCTCCAAAATCTGTGCTTTTGGTTGCTTTACCATACTTCCACCAACATATAAGAACCAGGTTTGGAGGGTCTCAAGCCATGAATGCTTTCTAACCCAGAGGGGTCACGTACAAACTGATCACAGTAAAGCAATACACAGGCATGAAGCATTAAGGACTAGCCTCTGGAAAGAAAGGGAAGAATTTCCACAACATTGCAAAAGCAGAATGGCCAGGATTTGACTACTAACTCATGTCAACTGTGGTTCTCAGGACCCAATTTTGTGCAACTGCAAGGTTGGTGGTATGTATTGTTGGCAGGAATAGGGTGTAGGGAGGTAGCTGGTTTTGGAACAGTGATGACATTGGTACCAGACGTTCCACATTTGAGCTGGTGGGGGAGTATGCAGGTGGACATGCCCATGCATCAGTTGACAACGCAGATACAAATTTAGGAGACTGTCAAGGAAATGAGTGTTGAAAGGTAGGAGAGGCATAAGGAGTAGAGGCTGGAGGACACCCACTTTCAGAGAAAGGGGGAAAGGACCTGACCTTGCAAAGAAGTCAGAGAATTGTTCACACAGGAAATGGGAGAAGCTGGGTCAGGCAGTTTCACGTAAGACAGCGGAGAAGAGTATTTTGAGGAAATCATAATCCACAGTACCAACTGTGACATAAAGATTGAGGAGAGTTGGCAATAAGAAGAAACATAGATTTGGGAATTTTGATGACCACTGATGAGCTTGGAGAGAGGGTCTCAGCAAAGTGACGGAAACAGGAACCAGACAGAGAGGTTAGGAAGCGAATGGGGGATAAGGAGAGGGAGGCAATAAGAGCAGACTGCTACCTTCAGAAGTCTGTCAGGGAAGAGGGAAGGAAAGAAAGGTGTGGAAGCCAGAGGATGGAACTAGCAGCTGAGTGGAGGGAAAATCTGGATAAGTTTATAGGCTGAGGAGGAAAAACCAGCGAAGAGGGAGAAACGGAAGTTGCCTGAGAGAACGTAAATGGTTGAGAGAGCAAGGCAGAACCAGGAGGGAATGGAGTGGAGCGCACAGGGGAAGGAGTCAGCCAGATATGGCATATTTTGACATGGCCAAAAGCTTCAAAAAGGTGCTTTTCTCTCTCAGCAAAGCAGAAGGTAAGGTCATCTCCCAAGAGATGAAGAAAGGGGGAAGGTTTGGCACATGATCACAATGGGAAAGATTAGAGAGTAGCTAAGGACAGCGTAAACTCGTCTACAAGAAAAGCCTAGAATCAGCTGCTTCTGATTCATTGCACTAAAGCTTCTGGGGATTTCAATGGGCACTGCCGGTGGCCCTGGCTTGAGGGGCTCTGGTCTAAGGGAGTTCCCGTGCTGGGGCTGGGTGAGGCAGATAACTGGATGGCCTTGCAGAGTTTCTGTCTTTGTTACCCAGAGCCTATGACCCCAGGGCACTGGTGTGGATTTAGCTGAGGCGGCAAGTGATGGAAAATCACTACTCCCTGACACCAGCTTGGTGGTGCATGGGAAAGGAGCTGGGCAGCGTGCGTGCTGTAACTCATGCTCTCGATGTCTACCCACAGCCCCCAAGCAGTAGACGCTTGCCAGTCCCCAGCGCTGATCTCAGAGAATTTAAGAATTGGGGCCACGGAACCCTGATGGTCATCCTTTGCAACCCTGCACCCCATACAACAACCCAACAACTCATGGGAATTTCACTAGAGGCTAGAAGAATGATGTAAAGCAGTTGCTCTGGACAACCACCTGATATTATTTCCTCTTCTTCCTCCTCCTCCTCCAATTCTTTTTCATTCTTGACCCCAAAGGACAGCCATGTCCTCCATGGCCCCAGGCAGGTTTGGCCTGGAAGGTCAAGTCCTTGGATATGAATCCTTGGAGGTGCAGTTAGGAGCACTGGAGGGCATATCTCCTGGTTCCACAGACAGACTGCCCTGCTAAGTGCCTGCTTCCCACTTCTCTCTCCAGCATGCTTTCCTCCACCACTTCAGAGGAGAGTCTGTCCTCTCCTGGGAACCTCCAGGGCTTTGGTCTGAGCTCCAGCATGGGGACTTGCAGGTACTTAGAGTCTCTCACATTCACAAGGGCATGAGCACAGCAAACAGAATCAGGGTATGGCTCTGGGGTCATTCTGCTTGAGTCTGAATCTCAGCTCTGCTACTTACTGCCTGTGAAAGCCTTGGTTTCTTGTTATTCCCTCATCTGTAAGTTAAGATAATACTATCCACTTCATAGGACTGTCGTGAGGATTAAATAGGATAATCCATGTAAAGTAATTAGCATGATGTTTTGCTCAAAAATGCAGGGGTTAAAAGTGCTCAGCTGTTAACCAATAGGTCTTCGATTCGAACCCACCAGCTGCTCCATGGGAGAAAGATGTGGCAGTCTGCTTCAGTGAAGATTTACAGACTTGGAAACCCTATGGGGTCGCTGTGAGTCAGAATCAACTCGATGGCAGTGGGTTTGGGTTTTTTTGGTATAATAATAGTAACTACTGGTATTATTATTCCTATGAGTGACCCCTAACTTCGGATGTTTTCTATTTCGGGGCTGAGCCGGGTGCAAGCAGGAGCCCTTCCAGCCCAATATGTCTGATCAATGCAAGTGCTACTGAAACTAGAAAGAGCATCAAGCAGACAATAAACAGCAGCTGCAGGTGTCCCAGCCCTGACCCCAAAAGAAGTTGCATCAGAAAGACAGACTGGAGACTAGATCAACCCCTGCCTGGGGGCTCTGGAAAGGATACACAGAGGGCACAAAGAGCAGTTCCTTTAGGAGAGATGCCAGGGGGTAATGGCAGAGCTTTAGCGTAAAGGATGGCAAGGCAAGTAGTGAGGTCACCCCTCTTTGGTTAAATTCACAGAAGGTCTCCAGCTCCCACCAAGCTGGGAATCAAAACAGTCTCATTCATTTTGTGAGTTAGAATGAAAGCCATGCCATCGGACTCCTATTGGCAGTTTGTTAAGCTCATGAAGAAACGCAAAATCTCCCAACCCTTCTTAGAAAGCACTAGGGAGTCTGTAACTCCTAGTTCTAGTTCTATTTCCTCTTCCTCCTTCTTTCACTTCTTCCTCTGTGTTTCATTCTCAGTCTCTCTCTCCTCGCTCTGTCTTATTCTGGCCCTCTCTCTAGCTCTCCTCTCTTTGTCTGTTTGTCTGTCTCCTTGTACCCTCAAGTCCCACTGTGGCTATGTGAGTTTATTGATTCCTGGGAGCTGGGGGGAAGTGGGAGGCAGGGCTGGGGTGCAGGCTCAGGGATGGAAATAGAAGGTTATAAATTATTTGTGACAGGAAAGCAATAGTGGCAGAGTGCTGAGCACAAGTCCTGTGTCACTATTAGATTCCTTTTAGCCTGATGACACTGTAAAAAAGGTTAAGTGTCTGCTGGAATCGTACACCTGGGGGGCCGGGGCAGCCCAGGAGCAGAACAAGCCACCGAGAGCAGGTATATCAATTCTCCAGGCCAATAATATTCCTCTCATTGATCGCTACGCAAAGTTCAAAAATCTCATTACAGCCAGGCAGACCGGGAACTTTTTACAAATCAATAGAATGATATAATGTATGTATACTTAGTACAAATGTATCTATTCATCTATCCATCCATCTATGGTCTGCCTGAGGGTTTCCAAGTTAACCTACCCATCATATTATGTTATGTTATGTATGATATTATATTGCACTATATTATATGATAATAAATGGTGTGCAAAAACTCCCCCTGAGGTGGAGACAAGAAGAGGTCCTATTAGCATGGAGGTGACCTCAGACAGCTCTCCTTGGAGGCAGTGAGGTGGCAGCCTTTCCAGGACTAAGCTGGTCAGGATTTCTAGGAGAATGCTTCCCTAGCCGAGGCTCCAGTAATAAAAACTACTGTCTACTGAGTATTTACTATGTGCTTGGCAATGTTCTAAGTGCTTCAAACAAAGCATTCACTTCATCCTCACAACAACCCATTTTACAGATGAAGTATGTTATAATTTGCCCAAGGCCACCCATTTAATAAATGGCAAAGCCAGGACTGGAATTCAGGTGGACTGACCCTCCAGCCTATACCTGTAAACAATAAGCCTATACCTGTAAACAATAAGCCTATACCCGTAAACAATAAGCATATTGCCTCCAGTAGAGAGGTCCAATCTCCTGGGTTCTACTTCCAGTCTCCTGTTATGTTCTGAGAAATGAAGTGTAATAGGCTCCTATGAGCCTCAGTGTTCCCAAGTGGAAAATGGGAAGTAATAACTCTTGTTGGAATCAGATGCTGACAATGCATATGTACATGGGAACTCCAAGCACGCCCCCATGAAATCTTGCCCAGCTATTCAGAACAGACTACTTTCTCCATTTTGGAATTACTTCCTAGTGGAGTGGCAGGCTGTTCCCAGGCCAGGTCGTATCACTGCATTGCTTAAACGGCCTTGGGAGCAAGATGTCAGGTAACTAGATACATGTGTCATATACATATATAAATCAATTTAAATTGTCCTGGGGTAGACTGCCCATTTTGGAGTCTATGCAGAAAACAGTTAATCCCTGATGTGGGGAAAGTCTTTCATGATTTGGTAAATCAAAACAACTGCAAAGTAGAGAATGTTTTAGATAAGTTGCCCACTGAGCGAGATAGGAGTAGGTAGAGTCTTTGCCAGTGACTTCAGGCTGCCTAGATCATTCCAGAGAACAAAACCATATTTGCTTCAGGAAAGGATATTTTGCCCAACAAATGCAGGTAATTGTTCCATCTCAGGCCTTTGAAAGCTGCCTACATCAGGCACGTGTCCCTGACTCAGCCCTGAGGCCAGTCAGAGTAACACCAACAGCCGGAGACTTTTCATGGCAGAACCTCAAGTGAGACATCATAGATCATCCAGGAAAACCTCCTCTCTCCTGAAAATGGTTCTACCTCTCCCTACTCCTGAGAACCCTAAGGAACTGGGCTCTCCTTTCCTCACAACCCAGAAACTAAGAAATGGAAATTTAATACCTCCTTCCAGCAGGAGGACCCCAATGGGAACAGCATCCACCCTGCACATGCCCTCCACTCTAAACAGAAACAATGTGTTCTTAGGCTCTGGATTTGCAGTTTGTGCAGAGTCCAGCATTGTTTTACCCACTCACATGCCCTGTGGGCTTCAGTTAGGACAATTAACCACATGGCAAGCAGGGTTCTGAGCACTGTGCATAACAGCCACTGATGAGAGTAAGGCCATGGTATGGACTGAACTGTGTCCTTCCAAAACGTGTTGAATTCCTGGCCCCAGTACCTGGGGATGTGATTCTGTTTGGAAATAGGGGTTTTCGTGTGCTATATTAATGGCGTCATACCAGTGTAGAGTGGATCCTAAAGCTAATCACTTTTGAGTTATAAAAAGACCAGAACAGATGCAGAGACATACACACAGGTAAGATAGACCCCAAATGAGGATCATCTACAAGCAAAGGAATCCCAAGGAATTCCTGGTAAGAACCAGGGCTACTGACAAGGAAAGACCTCCCTCTAGAGCCATGCCCTGAATTTGGATTTCTAGCTCCTGAACTGTGAGAAAAATTAATTTCTGTTCTGTTTTTCTAAAGCCACTCACTTGCAGTATTTTGTGTTATTGCTGCACTAGCTAACAAAGACAGGCCATCCTTCAAAGCTGTGGCCAAGACCTTCCGTTCTGGCTGTGGAGGGACATAGCTGGAATATAAAGGTTCCAGGGTTACAAGAGTTCCCCCAAGTGTGTCAAGAGCACCTGTCTCTTCTGTTGCATCTCAGAAGTTATAACTGAGCTCCAAGAAATGAGAGCCCTACCAAAAAGCTTTCAGGTTTTCATCAAAGAATTGTTCTTGAATTTCCTACATTAGCATCCCCTGGGGGCTTGCTAACATGCAAATCCCTGTCTCCCATCTCAGACCTCCCGAGTTAGGATTTCTCACAGCTAACTCTTCAGATTACCCTTTAACTCTCTAATGTTTGAGAATGACCAGTTTAAGCCAGGGGCAGAGAAAATCACCCTTCTGATTATTCAGAGGAGTCTTGAGAGAGTTAGGAGAAAGTCTCAGAGTTAAGAGAAAGTTCCTTACTCATACTCCATCACATTTCTCTCCATCTGATAACCTTGACTCCAGCTGACACAGCCACCAAAGTTCAAGAAGCTTATCAGTTCCTCTGTGAAGACTAAAGTATAGGTTAAAAATGAAAATGATTTCAAAATAGGATGACACACTCCTGGTGGGTCCCTTCATGAGCAGGCGTATTTTCCGCATCAGCCTTACCTTCTAAGACTGGCATTGAAGACAATAATCCCTCCACCACGTGTCCTTGGGAACCCAGGCCAGAGACAATTTACCAGGCTAGATGGGCCATGGGGCTGGCCCAACGGGGCAGTAGTAATGGTTTATATGGTGAATGGTAAGCATATAGATTGATTTAACTTTAAGATATGCATAAGTTTAAAAATCAAGGGGCAATGTGTTTAACCATTTGGAAACCAGTCTGCAGTGCATGACAAGCCCAGAGCATGACCAGACTAGCTCCTCTTGGCACCGGCCCTGCCCTCATCTGCCAGGGCTTCCAGTTAGAGCTGTTCACCCCGTGGGCCTAGTTGGGAGACTCCAGAGTCAACAAGGCTGCCCAATATGATGGAGAAAGGGGTGCTGCCATAGACTCCTTGCTGGGGCTATGTCTCCCTAAATGCTCCTGTCCACTCCCCTGTCCCTTCACAGGTACACTGACATCTCTGGGCCAGCCGAAGACAGTCTAGAGGGAGTACACATTGTGGAGGCAAAGGTGGGGCCTGTACCTGTCTCTGCCACCTCCCGGTCTCTAGCTTGCCGCACTTCTCACCTGGTTACTCTAGTAGTCAAAAACAATCCATCAGTCTATCTTGGGCTCCTCCTAAGATGTGGCTAAATCCTACCATTACTTCCTATTACCTACAGGATAAATTTGATATTCCCTAGCCTTCAAAATCTTTCCCAATCTGACTCCACCCTGGCTTTCCAGTCTCTCTCTTTCTGTTTCCCTCTTCCCCTCAGGGTCTAGTACAGAGCTGAAACCTTGTTTCCTGCTTACGCAATTCACATTGTGTCCTCCCCTGAACTCTGAGCTCTACAAGGGAAAATCTCAGGTCTATTTTATTCACCATTGTATTTCCAGGACCCAGCAACAGTGCCTGGCATAATGTAAGTACTTAATGATTCTTTGTTGAATAACAAGTTAATATTATTATTATAGTCTATCGTATTATCAGAAATAACATAATCTTAAGGGACATAGTGAACTAACATTTGTTTGCTGTGGGCCAAATACTGTGCTAAATACTTTACAGGGATTATTTAATTTACTTCTCACAATTATCTATGAAGTAGGTACTATTATTATCCTTATTCTACAAATATGGTAACTGAGGCTCAGAGAGGTTAAGTAAATTGCCCAGGATCACACAGCTATTAAGTAGCAGAGCTAGGATTTAAGCCTAGGTGCCTGACTCCAGAACCCAAGCCGCTAACTATTGGGTAGCATACCAAAAAAACAAAAACAAAAAACCATTGCCTCTGAGTGGATTTTGACTCATTGCAACCCTATGGGACAGAGTAGAACTGCCCCATAGGGTTTCCAAGGAGCAGCTGGTGGATTTGAACTGCTGACCTTTTGGTTTGTAGCCATAGTTCCTAACCACTGTGCCACCAGGGCTCTATTGGGTAGAATAAGTTAGTCAGATCAGGATAGAATCTGTGTGAGGCTGGGCCTGTTTACACATGAACAGATGAGCTGCATATAACAGTAGTAAAAGTAATAACTAACATTTATTTGATATTTAATATAGTGAATATTTCTTATTCATATACTGCTTGTCATAGTGAATATTCATACAGTGCCTGTCATGTAGTGAATATGAATTGCTTCTTCTGTAATAAATGCATCTTCCCATTCAAATCCTACCTACAACTCTACAAATGAGCATGTTCTCTCTTTTACCAAAGAGGCAATGGAAAGGCTAAGCAAATTGCTCAAGGTCACATGCTTAATAACAGCGGAGCCAGACTTTGGATCCAATCCTGGGACTCCAATATCTGTACACTGAACCATATTACTTCTGAAAATTTCTATATTAATATTTCTTTGCATTTTATTAACTATTTGGGCGTGAGCAAATTTTCCCTTCAGTCTTTTCACATCCGTGATCTAGACAACTGAGGAAACATACAGAGACGATTAACAGAGATCACATGTACCTGTGATACTAACCGTGCTTACCCACTCCCACGTATGTGCCACGGTTGTATTTGATAAGCATCATGTGTGTGGTACAAACCAACCACAATCTTAGGTTAAGTGACTATGGATTTCGGTGTATTTTACATGCACGGGTAGGTTTTCCAAATTATATAGTTGCTCATGCATATGATTGTGGGGGAGACTGCACACAGATGTGTCTCTCCACGTTCTGTATTTCTGCAGACTATTTCTATGATTCACGTATCTTTATATTCATGTCTGTTCTAGTGCGTTGATCCAGGATTTATGATGCTGAATATATTTATCAAAACCTAGCTCAGGAAGATTTGCCCAGCATGCCTGTTTTGGTCAAATGTGTAAGCCACAGTCACACACGACTCTACACTCATCACTGTTCCCTTCCCAGGGTCTTCAAGACGCTCACATCACAACTGTGTTTTTATGTTGGCCCATGCACTGGTATCGATATGAGTAAATGTGCGTTTGTGTACCTGTGTGTCTCTCTGTCTATGGCCAGGACAGGGTGGTGGTGTGGGGGATGTGGAAATGAGAGAATTATTAAATGCCAAGTAGATGTGCAATAAATTCCATTGATTTTATAAACTCCAACTTGTCTTCAGTCTCCTTCCATTCTTTATCCTGGGGGCATTGCAAACAAAAACCTATTTTAAATACCTTTGCTTCCCCCCCCCAAAAAAAAAAGTGTCAATATTTTATTTGGATTTTTAACTTCGCTCCATAACAGTTGTTTGACCTCCTGACTCGTGCGAGTCACATAAATTCTGGGACTTTATTCAGGAGCCATGTTCCTGCTATTGAATAAGCAATTTGGGAGGGTGAATTAATGACTTGTGCTGTGGCTGGAAAGTCCCTGAAGAAATATTAAAATTGCTTGCAGACTGAATCGATACTCAGTGAACACCCAGCAAGAGGGCTTCAGCTCTGGAATGGCCCCAGAAGGCAGGGCTTGGTGGAGGAAGGGGAATTCCTGCACCCAGCTTGGAGAGGCCCTCCGCCACCTTTCCCTTGCTCCCTGGAGCTCTGTCATTTTCTGTAACAGCAAAGTCTTATTAAACCCCCAACCAAGATAGAGCTGATTTGTCCTGTGTCCGGAAGCAGGCTCAGGGGACAGTTTACTCTCTTACGAGCAATGAGAGCCTGGGGACATTGGCCTGGGCACATCTAGCTGCAGGAGAAAGGGGCTGGAGCTGCTGCTTTCCCGCACGCTTCCCTGTGCCTGGGGATCAGGAGTGTGCTGGGGTTGGGGAGGCTGCTGTTGGGTGTGCAGAAGGCATTGCACTGTTAGATGTTGCCTGGCTGGTTCCATCGCTGTGAGTGCTTGACCAGTGCTCGTCATTGCTCAGATGGCGATCTGATTTCAGTCTTTGCATGTGGGTGTGCCTGTGGGATGGGGCATTTGAATTGTGTTGTGTGTTACCGTGTACTGCATTGTGCCAGTGCATTCTGGCAGCTGGCTGAAGGTTTGTTACTTGGTGTTTTGTAGTATTGTATCAAGGTGACTGCACTTTGTGTAACACTGAGTTGGAGGAATTTGAGTATTGTTTGGTGACAGTGGCTGTGTTTCTGCTTTGAATTATGTTCGTTGATCATATCAGCATCTTTTTTTTTTTTTTTCTACAATGTATGTCTCAGAGATTAGGTTAATGGGTGTCTCCTTGGTAAAATGGGTTGAGTAACGATGTTGGATTTGGGTGGTGGTGTGTGATTCGGTAATTGCTTTAATTGCCTTTTTTTTTTTTTATTGGTATGGCTGTGGGTAAGAGGGCCCATCCTTCAGCTTTCTAGCTTACTCTGGCCTGGTCATTTGCACTGCTTCTTTCCAGAGGGAAGATTCTAGAGATGCAGGACAAATCTCTTCTTGATGTCCAAATGTGTAGGTCTATTTTTCTTGGAAGCAAATCCAGAGATGGCTTGGCTACTAGAAGTTGCCCCTGCTCCGCTGAACAGCTTTGGCTGCACTTCACTAGTACAAGTTCTGGTGCCACTTTCTCTTCCTCTGTTTAATTTTAAATTAAATCCCTAGGCTAAGCCCTATGCCTGTTGAGAGTCTAGATCCCTGCTGGGACTAGAGGAGAATGAATGGGAGTAAATTCCCCAGTCTCAATGGGAATAACAACATGATCGCTAGTTCCAAGAATCCCCAGTCTGTTCCACTATGTGGCTGTGCCCATCAGCATATTCTTCCTTCCCAGTATTCCCAGATGATAGGGCTCAGCAGTGACCTGCATTCACAGGTCATGGAAGACCACAGGCACACATGGACTTGGCAGGACTTTCTATTAAGGCACAGGGTCCTTGTTCTGAGCTTACAAGTAAATGTATGAATATATAGCTGAACATGAGACTGCAAAATATATAGAGCTCTTCAAAAGATGACACATGCCTGCAGTTCCTTTGATACAAGGTTGATATATAGTATGGTGTAATGGATAAGCATGTGGATTTCAGAGCCAGTACTGCACGGGTTCAAATCCCAGCTCTGCTACTTAGCCTGTGACCTTGGGTAAGTTATTTAACTTCTCTGTACTCCAGTTACCTCATCTAGAAACAATCCTATAAAGCCCTGTGGGGTTGTTTATGAGGTTTAAATCAGTTAATACATGTAACATGCATAGAACAGTTCCTAGTTCAGTAAGCACTTGTTAGTTATTATTATTATTAATATAAAGACATAATAAGATCAGCCCAAGCATGTGTACATATGTGTACATGTGTGTGCTAAGGGACATAAAATCCCAAAATAAATCAGGGTGCATATATGTGTGTGTGGTGTGTTTTAAGGAGAAAAGTGGAAAAGCTGCAGTCAAGCAGGGCTGGGCAGAAGGCAGCTCTCTCCTTGGCCTTCTAGTTTATTTGTACAGCTGCAGGGGAAGGGGGGTGATAGAGTTCACCACTGCCCATCTCCGTACAGAGGGCTGCATCCAGCCCTGTGGTGATGACATGGCATAAAAGAAGATGGTGGCCCTCATACGTGTTCTATCCTTACAAAAATTTTTAAATATGATTGAGCCCTCAGAATTCAAAATGAGCTCACTTAAAAGATCTACACTCTCATTTAAAAAAAATCAGGACCTTTGCCAGCTAATGGTGTAAATGAGGAATAGTGGAATCTAGGTATTAAATTTGGGAACTAAGGAAGAAGGAAGAACGGTATCAGATAAGTGAATGTTAAGGCATTTGGGTGTGGATCTTCTAGCAGCCCTTGAGTTGAGCTTGGTTACCTGACTAGGCCAAAGGGCAGGGGCCTAGCTACAGAAAATAGTGCCTCTAACAATTAGTTTTACATTGCTGAATGAGTTTTCACAGTTGGCCAATCGAAACTGCTCATTAGCAGCCCTCCTCAAGTGGCGCCCAGGGCATGCGCCCTACCTGCCATATCTTAAGTTACACGGGCAAGGAGAACTCAGGAAAGAATGGTTTTGGGCCTTAGCCTCATTCCATCGAACTTCCCGTAAAGATGGGGAGCCAGAAACATATCATTTATTGTGAGTTTGGGGAAAACTTCAGTGTCCATCTTTGCTCTTGTTGGGCACAGAGTAAACAGCAGAATTTGCAGTTATCCGGTTACTCCGAGCTATTACACCAACTAAATTAAGACCAAACTAGGTTTTCTTCTCCTGAAAAAAAATTTTTTTTAAGTCCTTGATTCCTTAGCTCTGAAACAACAACAATGATTCTCAAACTTCCATGCATCCCGGGAATATCCAGATCGTTGGGACAACAGTAGACAGGTTTGGTTTGAATTTGTCAAATATTTGCTCGCTTCTCCTTCTTTTTTCATGTTTTGTCTTATCTCCCTTTTCTCTCCTCTCATCTCCTCTTATTGTTTACCTTCCTTTCCTCTTCCTTCTATGACATTTAAGAATCAGAAGAACTCTTTAAAGCCATCACATAAAGACTTTTTTTCCACTACCATTTGATCCTAAAAAAAAAAAAAACTACAAAATGCAAAGTACCACAACCCATGAAAATGCCATGAAGCCCTGAAAAAGCCAACTTTCAACTCTTCAAGCAATAGTAGGCTCACCTCAGAGAAGGCGTGGACAGTCATACAAATTCACACATACATACACAGACACTCACACACACACTCATGTCCACAGAGGCTGGCTGTCAAATGAAAGTGGACAAAGGGGGCAGCTATTGACTAATTCTGTCCAGTGGTCAGATAACTAAATCATAGTGTTTTATTTCTGAAAGTATACAGAGCAGGCTCCCTTTCTAAATCTCAGTGGCATTCATGGTACACAATCCCACTCACAAAATATTCTTTTGACTCCTCAAGCTTTTTTATTTGAAAGATTTCAATGTTTATGCACACACAAACCAGAACCCACACACGTCGACAAAGACACATAACAAGAAATATACACTTGATGATTATTGTTGCAATAATAATATTGATTGAGTACTTAATACCTACCAGGCACAACTCTAAGAAGGTTTACTAGATTAGCTCATTTAACGCTTATGAGAACCTATGAGATAGCTCATGATTATTCTCATATTATGGGTAAGGAAACAGAGATCCAGAGAGGATAGGAAGTTTGCTCATAAACATGTAGCCTGCTGAGTAGTGAAACCAGAGATAGTCTCTTCCCAGAGCCCCAGGCTTTCTTACGCTACACCATATGGCTTCATACGAATTGCCTGGCATATAGTAGGTGCTCAGTAAAGATTTTTTGAATAGATGAATGAAAGAATAAATGAATGAAAAATCATATCTATCAAGAACCCTGATATTCTCACCTAAGATGTTTCTCTTATCAAAACCAGGCCGAATGGACAGCTGAAGTTTAGTTGGGCAAAGCTATTTGCTGTCCAGACCAACTTGCAGGGCAAGGGAAGTGCCCAACAGCTATGACTGTTCAGACACTAAATGCTGTCCCCACTAGTTCTCCACCTGACTTTACGGCCAGGCCCATTCTCCCTTCAGACCAGAGATCAGACCCAAATGCATCAAAGATGCTTTCTAAACACATCACTTTGTTTCCTTAAATATTTTTCTCTCAAAACAGGTGTTGATTCTGTGCCTGAATAAAAACTGAGACATTCAATCAATGATGTGAATGTTTCTAAATTGCCAGATAGTTGGCTTCATATTGACAACCTCTATAGAAAATTGACTAAAGTTCTTGGTTTTCATCCAGATCTATGGGAGTTGCCACAGTCATTAACCTGTTTGTCAGCAAGTGCTCATGCATTTCCAAGAGACATAAGTGAACACTAAAGAGGAAAAGAATAACCCAGAATAAAACAGACTAAAGAGGACCGGGGTAGTAGCTATTCGACAAAACCAGTCAAGCAGACTCCGTTCCAGGAATGAGTTGCTACCTTGGAGATCCATTAGAACATGGATCCAGCTCACAAGAGACTCATGTGCTTAAAGACCTTTGAAAATGTGGTAAGGCTGTACCCTTGACTGTCTACAGAGCCCTGCCCAATCAGATCCCTGCACGGCACAACCGATGGATCAATCCCATCCCAGTGTCCAGCCCAGAGAGTAGTTTGGCCACATTGCGGCCAATCCAGCCTCTTATGTGCTGACATGGCCTCATCCACTCTCCAGTTGCCTGCCTGTGCACTTGGTATCTACGGATTTTCAGTCCAAGCTGTAGATTTTGCAAAGCTTGGAGTAAATCTGGTTTGTGACTCTGTACATTTACCCCTATTTGTGATCTAGGGCTCTGCCTTTTATCATCTCTCCCAACTCCATTTTCTTTCTCTCTCTACTTTTTAATGCTATTTACAACTGCCTCATCCATACAGCTGCAGAGCTATCTTTCAGTGTCTCTAACTGATCTACTCAAATGGCTTTTCTTACCCAGGTTCTCTCTTCCCTCGAGTTTATTTATGTTTTAGTAAACAGGAACTTTAGATCGTTCCATTCAATAGCATTTAGGATTACCACTCTTATCAAAGGGATCAAGGCACTAAAAGACTCCTTGCAAGGTATATTTGTTTATTCTTATGAGCAACCGCTCTCTCTGCATACGAGAGAGATGCATGCGGGCGGGTTTGCATGCACAATGTCCTCCTCAGGTTATGCCTCTATGCTCCATTGCTCTGTGTCAATGCTGCTCGGCACCAACAGGAAGAGCCCAGTGAAATCATGATGTGGACAGCAGCTAACCCTCGAAGAGCTGGAGATAAATCCAGGCCCTGGACCCGCTCTCCTGATGAGCACTCAGTTCTTTTAGGAGCAGGCCCACACATGTCTGGCAGGGCTGCTTCCTCCAAATTCTCCCTCCTACGCACACCCTTCATCCAGAGCTGCAGATGGGGTTTGAGATGGTATAATTGACAAGCAAGGTTTTGGGGTCTGTTCTCTAAAAAAAAAAAACAAACAAAGCAAAACAAAAAACCATTGCCATCAAGTAGATCCTGACACATAGTGACCAGGTAGGACAGAGTAAAACCGCTCCATAGGGTTTCCAAGTCTGTGATCTTTATGAAAGCAGACTGCCACATCCTCCTCCCATGGAGCAGCTGGTGGTTTCGAACCACCGATCTTTCAGTTAGCAGCCAAGTTCTTAGCCACTGAATCACCAGGGCTCCTTTCTATTCTCTTATCAAAAACCAAAAAAGCAAACCCACTGTCATCAAGTCAGTTTCAACTCATAGTGACCCTATAGGACAGAGTGGAACTGCCCCATAAGGTTTCCAAAGAGCCGGTAGTGGATTTGAACTGCCAGCCTTCTGGTTAGCAGCCAGGGCTTTTATTCTCTTAGAAGGTGTGAATTGGGTGAGGGGAACCAAGAAATGCCTCCCTGTAATCCTAGGCCATCCATCTAATGCCTTTTTCTCCTTCTCTTCAATTCTTTCCACATCTTCTCCCCACTTCTAACTCTCTTTGACCTTGAACTCTGGCCTTCCCCTTCACATCAGAATCTGTCCTGAGGGGGACAACACCTCCAAAGAAGCAGTTATCTGACCCAATAGGCCTAGAGACCAGTAGCCAGAGGGACCAGCCCATCACTCCACTCCTGGAAATAAATCCCATTATATTTGCATTTTAATTTTCCACATAAACAAAGGCCTAGAGTACTCGCTTGGGCAGCATCACTGGATGAATTTAATTAGAAATGAAAAGTTTATAGGGCCCTCTTTAAAGCGATTAATGCTCAGTTAACATTTATCACATTCGTATGCTGGGATCGCCTTTTCTAAGCAGCCACTGGCCATGAAATGAATTTCTCTCAACTTTTTTCGTACCCGTTCTGGGAGGTCATTTATGGAATCTGCACTGCTTTCCTGGGGTTACTTGGTCCTCAGATCCAAGCTCAACAGGGAGGAAGGAGATGTGTATGTGCTGGGGAAGGGCAGCAGTGAGTCGAGAGTGAGGGCGAGAAAGCTGTTTCTCAGACGAGCTGGACCTTAGAGCTGCGTGCTCAACCCAGCAGACAGAGCCTCTTGCCTAATAGAAAGACCCCACCCCCACCCCACCCCACCAAACCCCACCCTACCCCACCCAGTCCATTTCTGTAGCCAAAAACTGAGCTTTCACTGGAATGGTCAGCATCAACCACTCTGGCTCTCACTTTTCTCCTCCTGTCTTCTGCTGTCTCTCTACCACCCTTTCTTCCTCTCTCATCTGGTGCCCTCTTAGGCTTTCCCTCCTAGGCGTACAGTGATTAGAGAAAGGAACACAAGTCTCAACCCCAAGTACCCTTCCTCTTTTCCTCTGGCTCTCCCTGAGGCCAGGCAGTCACAGTCTGCTGCCCACTGAGTGTCAGCTCCTTAGGAAAGCAGAGGGCATAGGGGAACATAAAACCTCTGCTGGTCCCTAGAGGAAGGATGGCCTTCCTTATCTTATCAAATTCTCTTCACTCTTTAATTAGAGTCAGCTGAGATTGGCCTCCTAACCCAAACCAGCTAACAGAGTAATAATCAAAAGGAGAAGAAAGAGGAAGGAAAAGGGGAAGGGACTGAGGGTAGGGAGGTAAGGTATCAAAGGGATAAATATCTTGACCTTTGTCCCTTCCAAACATGGAGGATCTTAGCAGACACAAGCCAAGCAACTGGTACCAGTTTTTATAGCATCATATGCAACGGATTACACACACCCACCTCCCCAGCCACTACACAACTCAGTACACTCATGGCCAGCAGAGCAAATGCACATAGCTCACCAGTGTCCATGCCCCCAGATGTGGGCATGTACACAGGACCCTCTGCATTCCTGACAGGACACCCACTCACCAAGCCATCAGAACAGCTACTATCCATTCAACCTGCCCTCTCCTGATAAAGTGCACTAACACCCTAAAGAGGCAGGCCTTCCAGATGATGCCAGGAACTTCTGTTCTGGGACCAAACAACTGCTTTAGCCAGAAGCCCTCTGAACAGCAAACCAGAAGCTCCCAGTTCAACAAGACTGACACTTGGAGAGCTCCCTGCAAGGCCAGGCCGTTTAGACAGCTTGCCAGGTTTAGCTAGATATCAGCAACCCACACACTCTTCCCAAAATGGAGCCACACAGAGGAGCCCAACATGCACTTACCAGCTTCTCTTGGTAACACATTATGGCAGGCACAGCCCGTTGTCCTCTAGGATTAGGAGAGAGGAGGTCACAGGGTAAGGGGCAGAATGAGGGCTCCTCCCTCACCATCCCTGTGCCCTGTTAGGCTGATGCTGCCCACAAGGCTCCAGGTCCTTCAGCTTCCTTCACCTGCCTGCCAGATATGGACTGTGTAGTCTGGCCCAGCAAAGACCAAGAGGTCCCCACGGGAGCGTCAGGAACAGGGAATGCTCAGCCCGTGTTCACTCTGTTTGCTCAAGCCTTGGGGCCACTTTTGTGCTCCCTTCCTGCCCTGCCCCTTCCCCCATGCCTCTCCCATCCTTCTCTCTGATTTCTCAACCTTACTCTGTCTACCAGGTAGATGCAAGTTCCTTTCCACCTTGCTGCCCCATCACGCAGCCCTGCCTCCTCCTCTTGCCAGGAGCTGCCATCATGGCCTTCTTATTTCTGAATCACAGCAGAGGGAAAGCACCACAGAGAAGTGTGGGCTGAGACAGGAAGTCCATAGCAAAGTGGCCAAAGGGCTACGGATGGAGGGGCTCTAATCTGGAACCCCCAGGAAACAGGGACTTCCCTCCCTTCCTCTTGGCCTTTCTCCCACTTTCCCTGCTCCGGCCTGCCAGGGACCAGGCTGGTGACTGCACTGCAGTGGGCTCACAGCTCCCTGGCCTGCCTTGCAGTGTGTGGCTGGTGCAGGCGGCTGAGGTGCACACCTGTGCTCCCCCACTCCACTCTCCAGGGAACCACACAGTCTCCAGCCCTGTGAATTTACCTCCCCCTGCCATGTCTTCTGGTTAAGCACTCAGCTGCTAACCAAATAGTTGGCGGATTGAACCCACCCAGCAGAACCACAGATGAAAGACCTGGTGATCTGCTCCCATAAAGATTACAGCCTAAAAAACCCCTTGGGGCAGTGCTACTCTGTCACATGCGGTTGCTATGAGTCAAAAAATCACCTAGATGGCCGCTAACAACAACAAAGCCACTTCCTCTGCTTGGGCTTCTGTTCAGAAACTTGCCCACCTTTCTCCTCCCTGGCTCGCCCTCCTCTTTTCTCCTTTACCACTTTCTAGGCCTCTCCTTATACCCCCTTCAACTTAGACTACCAGCTACCCTGGAGCTCTGGCTCCCTCCAACCACCTCCAAGACCTTGTAGGGCTACCTACAGCCTTGGCTCAGAGGAGCAGGCTCCTATCTCTCCTTTTCAAGCCTCCCCCCAACTCTGAAATTCCCTGTACTGCATTCCCAAACCATCCAGGCCAAGCCAGCTCCCAGACCTTTCCTTTCACCATCAGCTCCATCACCTCTGTCCTTACTCTTCCAGTCCTCATTCTCCCTTTCCTTCCACCCCCTTCCATCCTACCTCATCCTTTCCTCCCCTAGCTATATATATTAAAAAAATCCATTGCTATTGAGTCAATTCTGAATCATAGTGACCCTATACGACAGAGTAGAACTGCCCCATTGGGTTTCCAAGGAGTGGCTGGTGGATTCAACTGCCGACCTTTTTGGTTATCAGCCTGAGCTCTTAACTGCTGTACCACCAGGGCTCTCCCCTAGCTATACGGAGCAATATTCTCACCTCACCTTGTTTATGCAGTTGGTCCCTAACTAAACCCGTGAACTGGGCTGGGGACTCGAGTGTTAAAGCAAGTATGGACAACTTATCACACAGTTCTCCATTACACAATGGCATCGTTGTAGCAAGGCCCCTCTTACTGGACTCCAGAGGGTTACACTATAGCACAATAATAGTTGAATGAAAATTTGAGACCAGTTTGCCTAAATTATGGAATGAGGACTAACCCACCCCTATGCCACCTCCCAATGGCCCAGTGGCTACCTCGCTGATCGACCCTAATGATCTAAAGTACAGGGGATTCAGTCTTTGCCTGTGACTGCTGGTCCTGTCCTGTGAGCCTTCCTCCCTTTCCTCCTCTTGGCCTCAGAGCCCCTTCACCTACGAGCAGGCAGAGGTAGGCACACACAACACACGCAAATCCACACACCCAGAAGATATCAACCTATATGCCTTAAACTATCATGAAGATATTAAAGTTGAGCCTGTATAGTACCAAAACACCCCACCCCACAGGAGAAAAACATCTCAATTTGTAGTTCAATAGTAGATAGATAAACCCAAAGTGATTCAATTTTTCACCTCTTCAATATTTCACTTGTTATTTGGGCATTGGTTAGAAGATATTGCTTCCCACTCCTGAGACTGGTCAGGAGCCCCTCTACCTTCTCTAGATGCACCCCCACAGCTGGGCACACCCTATACCTGTAGCTGCTTTCTTTGTAAGAACCCAAGGTCTGGACACCTGGCTTAGAGGGATGGAGGAGGTGTGAGAAGAACCAGCAGGGATTTAGAGAATTGGCAGGCCAGGTTAACACCATTGGCCACATTCTTTTAAAGAACAGGAAGTGAGGAAGGAATTCTTTCCAGTACACACATTTTCCTCTTAATATAAGAACTCCAACTACAGGTAGCAATGAGGAGGGGTTAAGGGTGGACTTGTGCATTCAGAGGCGAAGTTGCAGAGTAGCTAGAGCTGGAGATCTAGAAAGCTGGAAGCAGACAAAGGGGTCCCTGATTTAAGGTGTGCCTCATCAGTCCTGCTGAGAAGCCTGGAAAGCAGTAGCCCACTCCATGTGGGCTCATAGGGAGCCCCCTGTTCAGAATGCAGGCTCTCAGGGAGGAGGGTGGATACATCTTCTGTACCAGTTACTACTATTGCTACTCTTTCTCTAGATATATCCACAAGTACATATCGTCACATATACAATCACGTCATCCCATGTGTATCAGAACAAGCCCATTCCTCAGCTACCCGCCAAAATGCATGTTCCCTACCACTCTAACTTCCAATGTTGCCTCTCATTCCTTGGATCTACTTTGTGTAGTAATCCTCTCCCTGTGCCAATATGTACACAAATACTTTTCTCTCCCTGTTGCAACCCCACTCCTCCCCAGGTCCCCTTTTCCAGGTATCCCTGTTTCCCTTTTCCAGAGGCTGCTCCTGCCTGGCCCCATCTCCACTTGGCTAATTCCCCCTGTGGCCCCTGTATTGAACTGTTGTGTTGTCCATTTCCTTGTGACAAGAGCTCTGGTTACAGAGTTATTGATTGGTTTTCATGCAGACAGATGGGCCCTTCCTGGACTCCCATCGAAAACCCTGGCTGTATGAGCTGATTGTTGCCTCTTGGGGTGTAGGATTGCACCGGAGACCACCCTCCATGCAGCCTCCTTTGCCCAGGCAGTGAACGGTAATAAATGGAGGCAGTCTGAGTGATAATAAAAGCAATTGAATAGGTTACCTGTGCAGACACAAGATTTATGCCTCTTCATATTTGATATGATTGTTTTATTGAGTCCTCAGAACAGTTAGGACACATTTTATTTATTTATTCAGGGTTTTCCCTCTCTTTTCTTCTTTGCATCACCTTCCAAAATCCACCTAGGCCTTTTGTTAGGGGCAACCACTCTTGTCTTCCCTTCTGAAGAGTTGCCAGCTGACGTAAGAACTCAGGGCAACCAGCCATTGCTTTCACCTGAAAGCCTTTTAGAGGCCTGAAAGCCTGCCCTCGGCCAGCCACCAGGAAGTGACAGGTCTATACAACACCGGCCAAGAAGCCCAGCCCAAAACAGCTAAGGACACAAAAATGGTCTTTTCATAAGAACAACTCCAGCTCATTTTAAGGAATAAGAAGACCAACCAAAACCAACCTGTTGCTGTCAACTCCATTCCGACTCTTGGCAACCCCATGTGTGTCTGAGTAGAGCTGTGCTCCATAGGGTTTTCAGTGACTGATTTTTTGGAAGCAGATCACCACATCTTTCTTTCAAGGAACTTCTGGGTGGATTTGAACAGTCAGACTTTCAGTTAGCAGCCAAGCACTTAACTGTTTGTACCATTCAGAGACTCCAAGAAGGCCAACAGCCTTGCCTGTTTCACATTTTATTCTAATGATGAGCAACCTTAGCAGCAGGTGACCCTCCCTGGGAGAGGACAGGTGACCAAGGCTTCTCAAACAGAAACTGGAATGTTTGTCTGCTATATGTGGCCCAGTCTGATAGGCCCCAGGCCACCTAAGGCAAGTACCCTGTCCTTATGTCTCCTATTTCTCTGCAGGGAGTTTTCTTCACCCACCAACTTGCCCTGGCTGTCTGTCATGAGGCCAACAGCCCTGGCCACCAAACAGCTGCAAGAGTATGGAAATGTGGTAGGCAATGCTGCCCCTCTGGCCTAGCTTCATGCCAAGTCAAGTCCAAGAGTCAATTGCATGATGCTTCTGGAAGCTGAGCTTCAGAGAGGGAGACAGACCTCAGCCCTGCCCATGTCTTCAGTGTTCCTTTGGCTAGGATGAGTGGTTCCCAGCTTATTTGGAAATGTCTTTGAATGAACAGCTGGTAGACCACTGTCATCCCCGCTGTTAGGCTTCTGAAGAAGACTTGGGAATGACCCAGGGGGGATACCTGAATGACACAGGAAAGAATTCTTTAACACAGTGCTGGGCCTGCAGCATAAATGTGCTCACCAAGAGCCAAACAGACTAAGGGAAAGTGTGGGTGGTAGGTGATCGGTGTGAGGGTGACTCTGGAAGAGTCCACTCCAAAGATCTAGGAGCAGGGAGTGTAGGGCAGGCTGAAGAAACTAGGGAGTGATGGTCTTACCGTCAGCTCATTCCAAGAGAGAACCCTCAGGGGATCTTCAATAACCTGAGACTCAAGGAGTGTGTCCTTTAAAAGGAGCTGTATTCCCTGCCCAGAACAATAGCCAAACCAGAAGGCTTCAGCATATAATCAGAAAAATCCTTCCTACCTAGTCAACTGCTTAGCGATGTAACTAGGTGACTTTTTCCCGTTTTAGTAGCATAGATCCCCCTCCATCTCTTCCCTCTCCAGTCCATTTCCCATAACAGATTTCAACCTAAAGTCACCTGTTTATAAACACCCTCCCTCCACAGCAGTGGCATATAAGCTGAAGAGCTGGCAACTCCATGCTCAGCGATCAGTAACCCAATATTTAGAATGGTTCAGATAAATTCCATATGCTCAGCCACCTAGTCAACCCTCTGGATTTTTGACAGTAGTCCCTGTGATGGGGGCAAGGGGGCTCCCTGACCCACTCCATTGGCTCAAATGGGCACTTCTATGAGGATGTGCTCATGGAGAATGTGGAATGGATGGCTTTATCACGACAGGATCAGAGAATGCCCAAACTGTTTTTAAAACATGAAAAGCGATTTAGTTTATAACCATAACAGCATATTTCAAGTGCGGCGACAGCATCTGTTTGGGGGAGGGGAAAATGAAACACCTTACGATTTGGCTCAGGTGGGTGAGCATGTGTGGGCTTCCTTTCTTGCCAACCACCAGCACACGCACACCCTTATTCATCACAGTTATAAAGTACCCAGCATACTGGGCACCTCACCAACCAATAAACCTCAAAATGCAAGAACCACCCATTCCCAACACTCTGCATTTCCTGCACAGAAGAAATCTCCAGCTTCTTCCTGCGGTAAGGATTCTCAAAACTGCAAAAGGGCAAAGTTCTGACATTACTGGCACCCACAGAAACTTCTGCCTTTATTAAGCTTTAGAGTAAAACAACACATCTCAGAAAAACCTTTCCCCATCAAGCAAGGCACTGATAGGGATGAAGCTAAGGGTGTGGTGCCCAGATGCATCCCGCCAGCCTCGACTCAGCAGCACACTGGGAAGCCCCCAGAATTCTTTCCGAAACGTGAAACATGGGAGAGTCCTGCCCCAAAGCGATATCAGGAATAGCTTGTCTGCTCCTTGTGCTCTCAGTGGCAATCCCCATCCCTCTTCTCCATTCTCTTTCCATCTCAAGCACACCTGCCCACAGATGGCCATGTCTCCACACCCAAAGGAGGCCTCCCAGCCCCTCAGATGACAGAGCTGTGTGCTGACAGACTCTGCAGCTCTCAAGAGGATGTCATTCTTTCTCCCACTCGCATCTCCCTTTCAGCTCACTTCTCTAATTCCCAGTTCTGATGGGTTGACCTCAAGGCCTCTAGAGCTTAATCCTAGGGTCACTTGTCCCATGCTCTCCATGGCTTTTCAGAATGAGGGCATTCCCAAACTTGTGCCAAACCTTGCTTCCAAAACATCTCAGCCAGTGAGGGTTGCTTTCAAAACACCTCAGCCAGTGAGGGGGGTCTGTTGGGTGGCAAGGGGTTCTAGACAAGGCTACCACTACCTCTGCCCCTCCACACCATCAGAAGAAACAAATTGCCTTAGCCATCTGTGTCTTGGGTTCCTTTAAGGATCGCCAGTCCTATTAGTAACAGTGAGCATTTCTCACAAATGTTCTTCAGAACACCACCACCCAGTCCCAACAACAGTTTTCAGCAAGACCACTCTTGGCCCCGGCTACTCTCTTCCCAAGACCTGGGTTCCAACTCATTCCCAGGACCAGCAGCAGAAAACAATGCTTAGTCCCCTTCTGTCACTCCTGCCACAGACCCAGAGCTTCCCCAGCTTCCTCCCTTGGCTTTTAAATGCAAAGGGCTCATTCCTCTCCCAAATCAGCCAGCATCTTTCTCCAGCTCCTTTGTGGAAGGTGTCTGAATATCAAACCGCTATGCTTTCAATACCTGGCTGAGCCAGGCCCAGGGAGCTGGAGGGTTTTCGGAGGGTGTATAATTAGCTGATCAGTATTATGTTACCCTGTTCATAACTGAATAACCGTTTTAATACAGATGGCACACACTGGGATAATTTCTGGGGTCGCCTCGCAGTACGTTACAGCACAAGTGTGGCAGAGGGAATCTTCTTTAGCCAAGGTACATTCTACCAGCTAATTTTACCTGCTGTTTTCAGGATGATTTGGGATAATTCCATATCGTTTGCAAAATATTAAAAAAAAAAAAACCCTTGATGTGTGATGCCAGTTTCAGAAAAAAGCACCATCTGAATTATTAGTTGCCCTGATAATGAGCCTATGAAGAGTGCAAAGAATAACAAGGGTATGAAGCCCTTAGCCTTAGTCTTTCTCATTTGCGGTTTGCCATAGAATGGGGGGCAGGGTTGAAAGGCTGACCAAGGCTTTCTGGGATTTGCTCCTGGCTGATGTGTGACTCGTGAGGGGTCTCTTGGATGTCAGGTTGGACAGCTCTGTGACCTGTGAAACCAGCCTGGGATCCTGGGCCCAACTGCCGTTTATATGCTCTGGACCCACCACGGACAGACACACTTGCACCATGGCCCGGGGCACATGTGCCTGGGATGCACACGCATTGCAGCGGTTTGGGGACCGGAAGACCTACCTACCCTGTGCTACTCTGTGTTGAAGGGACTCTGGCCTGTGTCTCCCTAAGCCTATCATCAGTGCAAAGACTTCAGCCTGGACATAGTCACCCTAGATGGTCGGGGGCATCTCCCAGGGTTCAGCCTCAGGGTCCAGAGTTCTCCCTCCCTGCCTGGTCAGCCGCTCCTTGCCCAGCTCCTCCACTCCTCCTACCAACTGCTGGCTGGTGGTTAACAGCATTTGCTCCGCAGGCCTGGATACCAGTGCCTGCCAACCGGAAACTTCTGAGGGAGCTGGCTAGTGTGGCCTGGGCCCAGGGGAGGCTGGCTTTGTGGGGGTTGGCAGGAAGGGTGGGGGAGCCAGGACAGGTGGCTGCCCCTGGGGAAGCAAGCACGCCTGTAGAAAGGGAAGTCTGTTTGAAGGCAATGAATAGACACTGGTCATTTTAAAGGCTTTGGCTGTGATTGTCTCTAGATACTGAGGCTCATAATCTTGGAGTCTTAATTATCACCAACACTTGGATTCATTTCCAAGACGCTGGAGGTGAAGCCTGGCAGGAAACGCCCAGTCCTGGGCCAGAGACAGCCCTGTCTATCTCTCTGCCTTACAGGTCCCCTCTTCCTGCCCAAAGGTCTTCCAGGCTTGGGGCAGGGAGGAAGGGTGGAGTCTGGAGAAAGAGCTGAGACCTTGGGGAGGGGGAGCCGCCCCTCAGGCAGGAGAGGGAGCTGGGGTCCCACCCTGCAGGCAGGGTAGCTTGCTCACCTGTTGATGGAAGAGACACTGGGCACGGTGTCGTTGTCACAGATGCCCTCGGCCAGGAGCCGGTCTCGAATCTCCCAGGCGAACATAGTCGGGTTCTGTCGCTTGTATTCAGCAATCTTGTCCACTACTTTGGGAGTTGCCACTTTGGGCTTGGAGCCGCCGATCACGCCGGGCTTGATGCTGCCAGTCTCGTAGTACCTGCGCCGGGAAGGCCGGCGGGGTCAGCGAGAGGCAGCGGCGGCAGGAGGCTGTAGGCTCGGGGCCGCTGAGCCGCTCTCCCGCTCAAGACAGCGGCACTGAGGGAGAACTCCCAGCGTGGCTGAGCTGGCTTCCAGAGGGCGCTTGGCTGGGGACAGGGACACCGCGGAGGGCGAGGACGAGGGCGAGGGGGACGCTTCCCCTGTAGAGGCAGTCACACCGTGGGCTGCGGGTACGCCAGCCAGGATGTGCGTCTGGGTAGGAAAACCCAGGCTTTTACTTGGGAAAGGCAAGGGGAACAGTGTGGCAAAGCCTCCGGGCCCACCCAGGCCGAGGCACCACCTCTAACCCTTTACAATTGAGCGCAGAGCGCCCATGGGAGCCAGGATCCTTCCTCGGCCTCCCAAACGCTGCTTTTTCTCCTCTTGGGGACTCGTTTATGCTCCCTAGCCCATTCACCGAACCCCCAGTCGGCATTTCTCGGCTAGAAGAGGCGTCCCTCCCTTTCTGAGGCAGGAAATCAGGCCGCTTCCGCGAGAGGGCCCTGGAGCTGGGTGACCCTGTTCCACCCTGGCTCCTGAAGCTGCTGCCGCCACCTAAGCGTCCTCTCCAAAAGAAACAGAGCTCTGGCTCCTCTCGAGTCGGTAGGGGATCTCCCTCTCCCGCTTGGGGTCCGGGGCTTTCAGCAGTGTCCCGGGGCTGGAGACCTCGTGCTGGCCAGGGAAGGAGGCAGGGCATCGCCCGGGGCAGCTCCGAAGCCCTCACCTGCCCAGGATTTTGCTGACACAGCCGTGGCTGACCCGCAACTGCCGGGAGATGTCGCAGGGCCGCACACCCTGGTGGGCGAGCTCCACGATGCGCTGCCTCACCACGTCGGGCAGGGGCCGGCCGTTCACAAACACCCCCCCGAGCTGGTTCACACCCCCGTGCCCTGCTGGGGAGAGACAAGAAAAAAAACACAACACCCCACACACAGCAGGGACCGGCCATTAGTCAGGGTCCGCGGCCAGGGCGGAGGGGCATGTTCCCGGACTCGCGGAGAGGGGTGGCCCGCGGACCACAAGGCTGAGGATTGGGGATTGGAACCGCGAAGCCCTGGAGACGCGGAAGCGCAGACGCAGAGCCCAGGGATGCGAAAGAACGCGGTTCTTAGACCATGACGACGCATGGTAGAAAGTGCGGGAGGGAGTGGAGAAGCCCGGCAGAAGAAAAGAAAAAGGGGAAGGGTGGGTAGGGGAAAACAGAAAGGGGGAGTTCATGCCAGCGGGGAAGAATGCAGGAAAGCTAGGAGGGGAAGGGCCGGGCAGACTGTAGACCAGGCGGCTGAGAGGGATCCCCCCCTGCGCCGCAGGAAGGGGGTGTTGTCCTTGCGCGCTAGGTCTTGGCGGATGGCGATTCTGGGGAATCGGGATCTGGTTGACTCGGTTCTTAGGGGCTCTTTTGCTCCCTACCTGTTTCTTTGTATTTATTTTTAATCGGAGCTTTCCTACTTCTTTCTCTTTTTATTTAATCGTGCGTTTTTCTTTCTTTTTTTGCCTCTAGATATTTGGGGACCATATTTTCCTCTTGCCTCTAAAATGTCTAAAGTTCAAAGAAAACCATGTGGAGGCAGGAAGGTGGAGGAGGCAGGGACCTCGGTCTGCAGCCCTCAGAGACCGGGAGGCGGCGGAGCGCCGAGCGGCGCCGGCAACAGCCGAGAGCGCAGGCTGCTCCCGCTCGCCTGCTGCCGCGCTGCTCCAGATATGCAGCCTACCACCTTGCTCAGGTCGCCTGGTCCAGGCCGCCCGGCGGGTTGGTGGCTCAGGGGCACTCTGTGCAGCCAATCCAAGCTAGCTCGCATCCCTCTGACCCCTTAGCTGCGGTTTCCGCGCAGGCAACCGAGCACCAAAGGCGTTTGCTCCTCTAGCCAAGCCAAGAGGAAGGCTCTGGGTTTCCAACCCTGCTGCAGCGCGAGCTCCCCACCTCGGAGCCAGGCGGACACCGGGTGCCAGGACTGAGGTCGCTGCCGCGCGCCCCTTCCTCCTTCGCCTGCAGCAGTTTAGAAACCCGGCACCTAGAGCCATCAACCGGCAGCCACAGTTATTGAGCAATCTGAGCGCAGACTTGTAGCTGCCAAGCGGGCCTGGAGCCGGCCGGCAACCTGCAGCCTCTGCCCCGCTAGCCTCAGGCCACTTTCGGAGAAAGCGGGTACCCACGCGCTCCCCTCATCTCCCTCCCGTCCCCTTCTGGGGACCAAGGGCAAGGGTGGGCGAATCCTCTGGGGAGTTAGCATCTGATAGGGAAGCTGGGGGAAAAATGAACCTCTCCTTTTACGTTCTCTTGTCTCCCTACCTATTTCTAGCCCCACTCCTCACCTTCCCCTCCCTCCAAACCCGGATCATCAATAATTTAGGCCCCGGGAGAACTCGCGTTACCGGTATGAAAAGGCGGCAGCTGCCGGCAGATTAAAGATGAATAATTCAGCCTCGCCGGGCTCCGGGCCCGGCCCTTCGGCCCCAGTCTAAGGGTGGGGATGGGAAGGAGGCACGGCGGGGGTCCAGGGTGGGCTCCCGAAGCTGGCGCAGAGTCGGGCCTGGAATGCCCCGGGCGGCGACTCCGGCTGCAGCTCTCGGTTGCCAGCCCGTCAGCCGGCCGGCCGGCGCAAAGCTCTCTCCCTTCTCCTACCCCCTTCTGCTTGCCTTGCTTCACTTTGGGTTTCCAAGTGGCACCCAGTGGGCGGCTACGGCTCGGCAGAATGTCCGCAGAATCGGCAAGAGAGGAGAGCGCGAGCAGGGGCGACCAGGCCGGGAGGCAGGTAGGCAGGCAGGGCGAAGACGGCTGCGGACCCGGGTCCACTCCCTCCGGAAAGGAGGGAGGCTTTCCAGCCCGGCTAACAGGGGCCCGCAGCGTCGGAGGCCTTGGCGCTGGCCCCCAGCGCTTGGAGATTATTTGGGGAAATCAATTTTATCCCAGGAGTATTTTGTAAAGCTCCCCTTGTAACGCTAAATATATGCTTAAGGGGGAAAAAAAAAAACACAGCTCTCCCTCCTCCTCTGTTTTCCAAAGCACAGACCCAAATCAGGTCTAAAAGTTTCCCTGTGAAAAGTTACAAATTATCCTTTATTATTAATCTACTGATGGGGAGGAGCTTTCTATTTAGAATCTTATTTGTCTTTAAAAAAACTGCAAAAAAAATCTTGGAATTGTTTTCCAAGCTAAGATGAATGAAATGAATCAGATAAATTCAAATTTTATTAAAATAATTCCCTCATTTTCCTATTACTTTTCTCCCTTTCTCCTTTCTGCAAAATCCTTTCAATTTTCTTCCTTCAATTTCCTTCCCCTTCTTTTGATTTCTCTCTCCTTTCTCCCCAGCTTTGGCATTTGCCTTCCTTTTGTTCTTCCCCCTCATTTTCTCCCTCTCTGCAACCCCCTGACCAGGTTGCTGGCTGCATCAGCCTTGCCAGGGAGTGGAAGCCCAGCCAGGTACCTCCAAAACTGGGGGCAGAGCTGCGCTCTTCGAGGGTGGCCCAGGAAACTGCTCTCCTTGCCCTGGCATTGACTTAGATTTCTCCTCAGAAGCCCCCTTTGTTTTTGGAGCATCTCCAAGAAAGATGTGGGGGAAGACGACCACCACAACGATGTCGTGCCAACCTGGACTCCCAACTCAAGAAAAGGAGAGAGGAGAGTGGTGAGAAATAAAGGGAGAGGAAAGGAGCATTTCAAGCCAGCCGGCAAGGAGCTCGGCATTAGCTTGCCTAGGAGGCCCGGGAGCTGCTGGGAGCTGAGGGTCAGAAGGGGGCACCCCACCCCCACACTCTGCGGCCAGTTTGTCCTACACTGAGGCTACCCACGCTGGGAGTCTCCTCCTAAACACCCACAACTCTTAGTTTGAGAAAGGTACAGAAGAGGCAAGGGAGAAGGAGGAGGTAGACAGAAAGAGTGAAAGAGATAGAGAACAGATAGAGAAAACACAACACAAAACACAATCCTGGAAACTACCTGCCCATTAGTGCCCCACCCAGGGCAAGAGGGCCACCAGGGAGTGGGGTTTCGCAGGAGTCAGGACCTGGGACTGCAGAAGACCCGGAGACCTGAGAAGGATCAGGTGGAAGGAGAGAAGGCAGGTGCCGGGCACCGGGGAAGGTGGGAAAGCAGGCAGAGGATAAGCCTGGGTGACAGGCGGAGGGAAAGGAAGCTGGAGGCTTGAGAAACACCGCGCCAAGGGAAAGAGGAGGAACGAAATGAGGGGCCGAGAGGAGCCAGCGTGGCCTCCGAGATGGGGCCTGAGCGCAGGGTGCCGGGGCCGCCTTGGGACAGGACTAGGTTGGGACGAAGAGCCCGAGCCGGACAGGAGCCGGGCGCGGGTACTCACGGTGCATCGCGGAGAAGGGGTCTGCTTTGCAGTGCATATCCATGGGGAGACAGAGGAGCGGGAGCAGCGCGGCCGCCGCCGCCGTGTCGCCTCGAAAACTCAACTTCAGGACTTGAGGAGAAAAGGGAGGGACGGTGGGGGGGAGGTGAGCAGGCGCCCGGCTGCAGCGAGGCGCACGGGGGCGAGGGAGGCCGCGCTGAGCTCCCCGCGGGGACTCCTCCGGGCTGCCCGGGCTGGCAGCCGCTGGGGCCGCAAGTTCCCGCCGTCGGGGCGCGCGGGCTGGGCGATCAGCAGAGCGGCCCCGGGACGGCAGGCCGGGCTGGGGGGCACTGGGGACGCATGGTGCGCGCTGCAGCTGCGGCCGGTTTGAGGCTGGACGAGGGCGGCAGCACACTCAGCGCCCCAGGAAGCCGGTCATCCGCGAGGCGGCGGTCGCGGAAGGCGCGGGGCGGGGGCGGCCCGAGGGCGCCGGACGGGAGCGGGGTCTCTCCAAGTGCCGGCGAGTTGGCGAAGTTGGTAGAGAAGTAGCAATCCCCGGGCCGTCCGAGCGGGCGCCGGCGGGAGGGAGCTCGCGGGCCGCCCCTGCCCCCGGAACAGGCCCGGGCACGCCGCCGCGGCCGGAGGCCGGAGGGAGGAGGGAGCCGAGCGGCGCCGGCAGAGCGGGGCTGGCCCCAGGTGGATCGCGGCTGCGAGGAGGCTCGGCCGGAGACTGGAGCGGTGGCTCCCGGTGTGTGTCTCTCTAAAAGCTGCAAAGCCCCCTCCAGACCCCCTCCTCCTCCCCTCGCCGGGAGATGGATGACTTGTCAGACAAAGGCAATAGATTCCACCACTCTGTGATTCGCCAGCGCCGGAGCCCCGAGCTTCGGCGAGGAGGGCCCCGCGCCTGTCACTCCTGTGCCGGCGTGGGGAGGGCAGGGGAGGGGGAAGCGAGCGGGAGGGAGGGAGCAGCGGGCGAAGGAAGAGGGAGGGAGGGAAGCGGGCCGGGGAGGGGGAAGGGGGAGCCCGGGATTAAAACTACACTGAGAAACGAAACTCGCCGATAAGATAAACGTTAGATAAGGATAAAGAGCGACCGGTCTAATGAATATTCAGGTACCGACAGAGGGCCGCGCCGCGCACCGCTCTCCGAAGGCGGCTCGCAGTCCCAACTCTCCCAGACCTGCCATCCACCGGCCAGTGCCCGCATGGGCCGCGCAGCCCGGCCAGTCTCATCCCTAGTCCTAACTCCCCTACCCCCAGCCCCGAGTTCCTTTCCGTTCCTTCCTGGCTTTTCCTTCCTCCCTCTCTGTTCCTTCCTTTCGCATTTGCCTCCTGAGGTACCTCCCCGCCCACGCACCCCCCCCATTCTCATTCCGAGGCAAAGTGCGGGCAGTTTGTCCTCTCCCGTCCCACGTTCAGCCGCTGCGTCCAGAGCCTCACTCGTCCCCTGGCCACAGGGGTCTGGGCAACCCAGAGCACTCGATTTGGAATCGAACTGGAAAGCTCCAGCTAGGACCCACCTTTCCGGTGGGACCCAACTGACGTTAGCAGAACCCGGGGACTTGGCTCCTGGGCCCTCGGATGGCCGAGGAGGGGGCTTGGGGAGGGAGACAGTGTGGAGCGGCCGGTCGCGGACGGCAGAGAACGCAGGAGACCAAGACTCTCTCTCCCCGGCTGGGGAGAAGAGGAGGCTGTGAACGCGGCGGAGCGCCGCCCGCTGCCAGCTCGGCGATCCCAAGCCAGCGCAGGAGGCGCCGCGCGCCGGGCCCAGCCCCGCTCCCGCCGGAGCTGAGGGCCCAGCCTCCACAGCCCTTGCCAGCACTAGCTCCCTCGCTCTCTCGCTAGCTCGGGTCCGTTCGCACACACCAGGAAGGAGGCCCTTTGTCTCTCAACTGGTTAAGTACAGAATATCCGGGAGATCTTTATGAAATATTTTCCCTCGTCTCATAAATCATCTTGGCACTTCAGCTGATGTTTTAACTCTCCCTCCTTCTCTCCCTCCCCCCGCTTTCCTGGGTCTGCGAAAACGGCTGCTCGGCGAAGTCTGCGATGCCCTGCGCTGCGCGCTAGCCACCAAGACCTAAAGCTACTCCAGCTCTGCCTGCAGTCTCCGGCACACGGGGAAGCGCTGGGGACACGCGCTGCGGTTCTTTGGCCGGGGCTTGGGCAGCAAGTAGGATCGGGGGCCTCACCAGCCAGACTCAGCCAGGACTCCTATCAGGCTTCCCGGAACTGGGTTTGGGGGACCCTCTTGCTCCTCAGGCACGGCTCCGGCCAAGCTCAGCCAGACAAGGTTTTGGAGCCTCTCACTACTAGAGGGCCGGGTTCGCTGGGATCCCGGCATTTGCCCTCCGTCCTGTATCTTCCTGAGCCCATTTCCTCCTTGGGGTAACTTCTGGGAGAAAAAAAAAACCCTCCCTTACTTGCCCCCTCCATCCCAGCCTCTGCCCCCACCTCCCTTGGGCGGCGGAGCCAGCTCCCTTGGGCCGGAGGTTGGAAGCACAGGGTCCGGCCTGAAGGTCAGTCTCTTCTTCTGGAGGCCTGTAGATGGCGCTCCTGGGTTTGCTTTGGCCATTCAACCCCACGAACACGCACTAACTTCGAGTGGGGAGAAAAAAAGGAAAACAGTGCCAGGTGCCTAAAGGCACCGCTGCCAGGCCTGGGATCAAGGGGCTTTCAGGTGATATTAGCTGATACAGCCTCGGGCTTCCCTTGGGAGGTAGTTAACTCAGAATTGGGGTGAGAGGGGTCATTGAGGAAGTGTCCTCACCGAGACCAGTTCAGAGCTAAAAGAGCCCTTTGCCCCAAGATTTCCCTATGATTGGGAGGAGGGGTCTGAACTATCGGAGGAACAAGACTGTGGGCAGAACTCCCTTCCACCTTAGATACAGATTTTTCTAGAACCAGCTAGACATAGCCCTGTGTTACACACGCTGTGGGTGTGAGCTCAGATGATATGCATCTGCACATACTGGACGAGAGGAATTTTGACGTTTTGCAGATGGGGACTTAAGGCACAAATTGTTTTGGAGGTTGTGCTCACGCCCCTACCATTCACAGGCATCCCCTGAGGAGTGAAGACCATTCCCTGGTAGTCTAACTTGCAGGCAGCCCCTCTATTCCGGATGTCCCAGCACTGCACTAGCTGGACACTCACCCTCTTTCTGGCCAGGCCAGCCTCTGGCAGTCTCCTCCTTAGCTCCAGCCTGTTCCCAGGTCTAGAAAGTTAAGGAGGAGTCCTCCCTGACGATTAGGTACCCCTTTTAGCCACAGCTCTGCCTTCTCCTAGGGCTCCTGATGAAGTGCTGGCCTATAGCTTTCTCTCCGGCCGTTGGCCTCTCCCTCTGACCGCCTTTTTCCTGTCCTTCCCTTTCTTCATCTCTACAGAATGGTAGAGAGGGAAAAAAGCAAGAAAGAAAAAAAGGTAAGAAGAAACGGGAAAGAAAGAGAACGAAAGAAAACAACCCAACCCCAAACACAACCCGGGCTCCAACCTGTCAGGGTTGGTTGCTTTTCCCGTCTGCCTCTAAATGAACCTTTTCTCTCTGGTGTTTTCAAAGCGGCCATTCCACCCCCAACCTAGGGGCATTTACACTTCAAACAAGGCACCCGCCTCCCTGCGGAAATTTAAAGGCAAAGAAACTTTTGGGGAGTTGCTCTGATACCCATCTCGGGATTTGCTTCATTAGCTGCCTCTGTGCATCTGATCTGCCCAATAATTCTTCCTTGTGGATCTCGGCTCCTTCGCTTTCTCCCCGCTCTTCCCTGCCAGGCTCGCCCGGCGCCCGGCGCCCCCGCCCTGGCCTCCTCCCTAGCGGTGGGCCGATCTGCGGCCTTCCTGGCTCTCGGCCCGGGCCGCGCCTGCTCTGCATGGGGACGTGTCCGGGAGGCGGCGGTCCGGCGTGTATATACAGGAACAGGCGCAACAAGCCAAGCCAAGTGCGACTCGCACCCGGAGCTCCCAAACAGATTTCTAGGCACGTTGCGAAGGAAGTGCAGTGCCAGTGTAGACCTTCGTCTGCTGCCGCCGCTCGCACCCGCTCCCTTCGCGACCCTTCTGCTTGTTTGGAAAGTCGTTTCCCTCTGGCCCAGCGCTTTCTACAGTGCTAGGCAAAGCTAAAGGCGTCGTTGCCTCCCCTTCTCCGGCAGGGCCCTGACCTGAGGCCCAGTCGCCCGATTCCGAGCATTTGGGAAGGCAGGGGACTCCAGCCCTGTCCCTCCCCGGTGGCCCGGGCCTGCCTTCCTCCTGCCACCTCCCGGCGAGCGGTAAGGGGCGTCAGGGCCCGGGCTCCGAGGGAGGGGATTAGAAATTCCGAAATTAGATGTATCTCCCCAGGAAATGCTCCCCACAGAGCAGACCAAATTAAACGCATTAAAGTTGGGGGGGTGGCGAGGGGAAGCTGTTTAGAACCAAGGGAGGAAAACTAGTCCGAAGGGAAGAGGAGCAGAAGCGGAGGAAGGAGGAGAGAAGGGGAGAGGAGAGGAGCCGCTCCGCAGCCGAGCTCCTTTTCTAGGTTGTTCCCAGTTCTGGAAGTTACCAACACCACTACTAAAAAAAAAAAAAAAAAAAAGTTCGTCTGACGATCAAGCTCTGGGGTGGACGCCTTGGCCCAATCGCCTTCCGGGCAGCGGCGCTGCTCGGCGCACACCATCGGCGGTCAGATCTCATCAGCCAGGCTGGCAAGCACACCCGGCCCCCTCTCCGGCTTGGTCTGACCAGCTCGCGCCTGGCCCTTCCCCTCCCCCTCCGGTTTTCTCCGCCCCTCCCCCTTCCTAGCCCTCTGGTCACGTTGGAGGATGGGTTTTTTTTTTTTTGGAAGAGCTTCTGGTACAATATGGAGCACCATGGGCTGCAATTTCACACTCCACAGCACATTCCCCCTAAAGCTACTTTTTTTTTTCATCTAAGACCCCCTAATTTCTGCCTCCTCACTCCCTCCCTCCTGCTCTTACTCTTCTTTTCCCGCTTTTGTTCCCAATATTTGGGCTCCTTGTGTGAAGTCCCGGGGGCCTGACTGGCTGCCGCCCCGCCCGCTCGGTCTGTTGGTCCTGTGGAGGCCGAGCGCACGTGCTGGGCCTTTATCCTTCCGCCCCTCCCCCTTTAACCCGGCTTCTCTCGCTAGAGGTCCCTGCGACCTGCCCCGGCCCTTCGCAGCCTCTTTAAGGGGTGACGACAATGAGAGCCACTTGGCCACCAAAGCGGCCTCTTAGCGGCACGGGCCTGCCAGGTGGCTGCGACCCGCGGGCCACCTGACTGGGGGGTGCGAAAAAGAGTCAAGCCAGGAGGAACTGGGCCAGCGGTCTACAGTAACAACAGGGTTGGAGTGGAGGCCCAAGCGAGGACAAGCTCTTCACAGGGGGAGTTGGGGGATAAGAAGAGACCCAGAACTGCACTCAGGCTCAGACCTGGACAACCCGTTCCTCCATCCCCCAGACATGCATGGACCTCTGCACAGCAGGAAAGGGGCCCATGCCCCACAGCCCAGGGGGAGGACCGGCAGTTACCACATGCATAGTCCCTTTGCCTCTTTGAGCCTCAGTTTTCTCACCTGTAAGATGGGACTGACCACAACTGTCTTGCCTACTCCATGGAGCTAACCAATGGGAGAGCATTTCGTAAACCAAACATTTCTGCAGTAGACTAAGGAATAAATGTCCAGTCCATCTATACAGAGGGAAGGGAGGAATCTGAGCACTTAGCCCGGGCAGAGGTGGTGTTTTCCATTCAACTTCTATCCTTTAAAGGTGCCTAGGGGATCCCTCACTGCCCCCCTTCCTGTGTTCCTCCCTTTTAGGGTTCTTCTTTCCATTGATCATACCTCACCCAGGCCAAGTTTAACCCTCTATTCTGTCTCCATCCCTCCTGCCACTCCTCCTTTTCCACTTCTTCCTGCACCCCTTCCCCAAGGCACCAGCGCAGCTGCTAGAGGATCAGTTAAGCCCCCACCCCCCAGCTGGGTTAATAGTGGCCTCAGGCGCCGTTCCCTTCGGGCCAGTCCGCCAAAACCATCGGGGGGAGCTGGCCCCCAGCGGAGACAAGGGGAGGGAAATCCCGTCCGGTCCGGTTCCAAACAAAGAAAGTTGGTCCTCCGAAGACCTGCAGCCAACCTGCCACAGCCAGAGCCCGGATGAGGCGGCGGAGCGAGGCCTGACTGAAGGAGGCATGGAAAGGGGGAGAGGCAAGGAGGGAAAGAAGGGACGTGAAAGGGGTGCTGAGGGGATGGAGAAGGCACCTGTGTCTGGAGGCCCGAAGAGGCTGGTTTGGGCGAAGCCAAGGTCCCCACCGGGCCTGCTGTCCCCTTCCCTTCTCCCCCCCACAAGCCACGGTAAGATAGTCCGAGGGAGGCTGGGTGCCGGTGGCGAAGTAATGATTAACCCCCCTCTCAGCCGGGCCCTGAGCCCGCGGTCTGACCCGACTGTGGTTGGGGGACACAGTGCAGGCAGGCCCGCGACGTCCCCGGCGCCACCTGCCATGGCCCCCGAAACGAAGGGGGCTGCGGAGGGAGGGGGCAGGCGGCAGCAAGGGGTAGCCGAGAGGGAACGGAGAGCAAGGTAGGGGAGTGCAACTCTAGACACAGGGCGGACCCCGGAAGCCAGCGAGCCACGGCTGTGGAGCAGGGGCTCCACGCTGGCGAGGGCACGGGGCCTGGCAGAGTTAGAGAGGGGCGGGAGGACCGTGCCTAGTTTTCTCGGAGTTGGGAGCAGACACTAAATCTACTGTCTTGGATCCATCCGCGGTGTGCCCGCCCTCCTTTCCTCCTCTCCCAGCAGCTGTATGGATGCCAGGAGCAGGCGGAGAATGCGCCAGAGCCGGGAACGGGTAAGGAGGGGCGACCTGCTAGCCAGACTGGGAAGACAACAGGCAGGGGTGCGAAGGCGGGGGACAGGCTCCCGGCGCGCAAAGTGGCTGGAGACAAAGGATTGGAGTGGAGGAAGAGGAAAAAACGGGCGAGAAGGGCTGGCAGAGATAGGGAGAGGCCCCAAGAAAGGGGTTCTTTCGGGTGACGGCCAAGGTTTGTGTACTCCGGCCTCCCCGCTCCCGCCCCAGCTCCCACCTTGGAGTCGGGATATCCCAGGGCTCACTCCCTCTTGGGTTCCTGGCCAGCTGTCCCGTGGCCTCGGGTCGGGGCAGGGGCGTGTTGCTGGAAGTTGCTTGTGGCTGTTGGGGTCCCGTAAGTGTGTGCATGTGTGTGTGTGTGCGCGCGCGCGCGCTCGCGCGCCCAGCGGTTTAGGCCGGCGAGGGGTAGGGGTAGGAGGGAAGGGCCCTCGCTGTAAGCGTAAGTTCGACCCCTGCCCCCAGGGGGGTTGCAAGCCTCCACCCTCCACTGTCCAAGGCCGTCCATTCCCCGAATTTGAAACAAAAGGGCTGAAACTAATCACAGAGAAGCAAAGGCAAGGTCTCTTTCTGGCGAAAGTGCTTTGGTTTGAGGCTTTAAGGGTCAGCCGCATTCAGGATTATTTAACTTTCTGCAACTGTTCCTAGAAAACAGAAGGCGCAAAATCAGTCGGACAGTAAAAAGCCTGGGTGCCAGGAGTTCGTTGGCCCTGTCTAGGCCGACAGTGAGGTCTAGACCCGGAGCTAACAAATACACTGAAGAAACTGAATAATCGGAAGAGAAGTTTCTTTCAATTCTAAACCGATTAAGGAGAATTTCTGGTGTGTCTTCTTGGGGACTGAGCAACTCTTGGTGAAGGGGTCTGTGAGTGTGTGTTTGAGTTGTGAGGGTGCGTAAAGGTGTTTGTGTGGGGGGAGTGTGGCAAAGGGTGTCTAGGCAAACAGCTGTATTCCAGACGGGCTGAGTTGGGAGCTCAGAACCTAGATCCTGTGCCTTCCCTCCTCCCTTTGCCCTCAGCGAGGCTGCTCCGAGGCCAAGGCCTCTGCAGCCTCTTGCAGAGGGGCAGCCAATCAATCCTGCAGGTCAACACAGCAATTAATAACAGGGAGAGGAGGCCTGGCAAAAGAGGGTGGGGAGGCGTTAGGCTGTGTCTCCCCCAGACACTGAGGGCCGGGCTGTGGATCAAGGAGAGGCAGGGGTCTCCGAGGGCAGGGAACTCAGTATGGGCCAAGGATGGACCTAGGACCCTAGGAGGGAGAGGCAGGGGACCAACGACAGAGAGCTGGAGAGCCGACTGGAGAAGGCCAGCGGCTGAAAAGGGGAGAAAAAGGGAGGACGACAAATAAACATCTTGTTTTATGGTTTTGGGAGGAAAACGCGGCGATGGCTGAAGATACAACTGACCCAGCTGCCGCTTCTCTCCCCCTTCCCCTTTCCTCTCTCTTTTCTTACGGAACAGGCTCAGCGAGAATAAAACCCGTATCCTTCGCAAACCCGTCTGCAGCGGTTGCGCGCGGGCGTCCTCCAGGCACGCTCGCTCGAGCGCGTGTATCATTGTCCCATTAAAGTAGCCGGATGGGGCCAAAAGGGACGGGACGTAGGCGCTGTCTGGGGGGTGCGGACCCTCGGGAAGCCACAGGGCTATGGAGGAGATGGGTTCAGAAGAACAGGAGGGGAGTAGTGGAGAGAGAAAGAAAGACAGAAGGCGGCGGGGAGGGCAGAAGACCATCACAGTTCCCTTCGAGGCTGCTCAGCCAGGCAGCCTCGAAGGGAACTGTGATTTCCTTTTCTAAGACCCCGCTCGGCCTCCTGCCCAGGGCCACAGCTCCTCCCCACCCTTCTGCGAGCCGCGGCCGCCGGGAGTGCGAGCCCCGCGCCGGCAAAGGCGGGAAAAAGAAGGAACCGAAAGGGAGCGCGGCGGGCAATCCGGCGTCCCGGCCCCTACCCGACCCGGCAGGTAGGCGCAGGCGCCCCTGGGGACGTGGGATGCGCCGCGGTCTGGTCTAGCTTCTGGAGGAGCCGAAGCGCAGAAAGCTTGGGGTGAGGACCCTGAAAGGCGCTCAAGGATGCCCCTCACCGCTCTGCCTTCTCCTTCCCGAGGCGCTGGCCTAGGTGCATCTGCTGGGAGACTTGCCCGGGCTGGGAGCAAGATCCACACACCTCGGGCCTACAAGGCAGAGGGAGCTGCCTGCCTGGAGGGAAAATGGAAAAGTGAGAGAATAGAGAAGCCTGAGCAAACAGGACCAGGAAAGAGGGAGGGGTGGGGTCAGGAGGCAAACTAGATTTAGAGAGAGTGAGTGAGCCAGAAGCCCTGTGCAGGAGAGGAAGAAAGGGGAAGAGAGGCTCCCAGGAAAGCCCAGCTATTAGGTCTGTCCTTGGGCTGCATATTTATACGGTCGAGGGGGTGCACAGATGGGCTCTCAATTGAATTCCATCTTCAACACCATCAGAGATTGATTTTGTACTCGCTTTTAATTTTGCCATAATTAATTAGATCATTACAACTGTTTGCTATTGATCTCCCTACTTAAACCTCTGGTGCGGAGGGGTGGCCCTGAGCCCTAAAAGCCCGGAAGGCCACAGCTGACACTCCTGGGGGGTCCAGGTTCCTCAGTGTGGACAAGGCCATAGGAATGGGGTGGGGACAGTCCAGGGATTGGGCCAAGGAACAGTGCCAGAGGTGGGACCTGGGTTATCAGCTGAAAGAACTGGAACCTGAGCTAGTGAGGGAGTGGGAGAGGGAAGGACTGAGAATTAGGAAGCAAAGAAAAAAAAAAAAAAGAAAGAAAAGGTCTAGAGTTAGGCCTTGACCTCTGTGGAATTATTTGGAGAACTGATTTAACATTCTCCCTCCCGTCGATCCAAAACTGCTTGGGCACCTGGCTTCCCACCCCTGCACCACACCAAGGCACCAGGTGAACAGTCAGTGCAAATCTGGCAGGCCTGGGGAAGAGGAAGAGGAAATACGGAAATAGTAGAGCAGCCCTTCACTCACTTAGCCCTTTGGGTAGGCAGCTTCAGATTCCCCTCCCCCACCGCACTCCCCTGGGGCCCGCCCCCTCCCCCCAGGCCTCCCTGAAGCTGTTGGGTTTTCCCTGGCAGAGCCATCACCCGGCTATGCCTTAGGCACTTCTACACCAGTGCTCACACTTAGGTTCATATTCAAATGCACAAGATACTCACACACTTGTATATACCGGTGTGTTCACTCTGTTTCCCCACCCACTGGCACACATACACACGCCCATACTCCCTTCCCACTAGACAGCCTCCCCACTTCCCAAGTTGGAGGAAGTTGCGAAAAATATTTATACGCCTAGAGAAAGCCGAGGGATAAAGTCTTAAACTCTCAACAGAAAGGAAAAGCCAGGTTCTGCAAAAAGAAGTTGTAAAACTCACATTTTCTGTGTGGAAAGTTTTTACTGGAAGATTTAGAGGACATGGGGAGGGAAGGCACAAGAGGCCCACCCTCCAGCTTTACAGTGGTTCCGCTGGGTCCCAAGCACAGGAAAACAAGAGGAGTGGGGTTAGCCCGCCCCGGGCCTGCCTGCCCCCCTCCCTCTCAGATACCCCCTTGCCTGCGTGTCCCTTACCAGTCGCTCCCCACTCTTACCTGCCCGGCCCCCGCGTGGTTCCATGCTCTGCTCCCTGCCACCGCCTGGGCCTGGGTCTGGCTTCCCGGCTCCTCTGCGGCTCGACAGCGCTTCTCGCCTTCGCCGCCGCCGCCCGGAGATCTGGGCGCAGCCACCCAAGACCGAGCGGCTCAGATAACCCAGGCTGCCCGCCGCGTCGGCTGGGAGCTGCACTCCCGGCCGCGCTCACATACCCAGCCACACCAAGGCACAGCCACACGCGGAGCAGCGACGCGGGACTCTCCGCCTCGCGCACACGCGCACACACGCACGAAGGCCCTGAGCCAGCCGCAAGCAAGCCCGACAACCTCGCTGCCAGAGGCACCCAAAGACGGAATCCCCAGCCTAGAAGACGGCACACCCTTCCCACCCCACCCCACCCCACCCCACCCCACCCCACCCCCTCTTCTTCACTGTCACATGCTCCCAGGCAGTGATCCAGCTTCGCACTCAGGGGCGTCCTCTCGCTCAGGCAGTCCCCAACTTTGTGCAGTTCTCTTTCCTCAGACTCTCAGCACTGGTCCCATCCCACTTTATGGACTATCAGGTTCCACAGCCAGCCACACACTCCATGGTCTCGGCCTCAGTTCTCAGGAGGTCTCTGTCATCAATACATCGTGGAGCTGTGTGCTAAAGCCCTCACAAGCTCTCCTGTTCCAAGGACTCCAGGTTCTTCCTTTTCTTAAAAACAAACAAAAACTTAAAAGGAAAAGGCCCTGGCTTCCTTGTCCCTAAAATGGTGAGGGCATTTGAGAGTGAACCAGGAAAGGCCTCTCAAGCTCCTGCCACACCCACATGAGCCACACTGTCCCACCACATCCTGGTCCCTTTACCCCAAGTTTCTTGGATGCTCAGACTCACACCCATACATTCACTCACATCCCCTGATCCAAGCCCCACTTTGCTTTGGCCCACATCTTGCCCTTCCATTCTGGAGTTTACACCCCTCACACCTTTCTAACATTCTCCCTCAAATCTCTCACACCCCACTTTTCTCATATACACCCTTTTATACTCTTCCTTCTCACACGCTCTCACATCTCATGAGCACTACTGCTCCTAACCATATATGCCCTTCTTATTGGCCCCGCTTTCTACCCCCACCCACTTACCCTGGGCCTCCTACTCTGGAAGACAGCCTTGCTCACATGCCCTGAATCACACTAAAGGGCCATCAAGTAATGCCCTCAATAAGGGCTGTGGCTGGCCCCTACTCAAACACACACCCTCAAGCCCCAAAGGCACCAAGGCAAGGAGTCAAGCCCCAGCTCCAGGCCCACTTTGGTCAGGAACTGAAAGTTGTCCTCTAGGATTCCCATCCACTTAAGCTGAGCTTCCTTTAGAAGGACTGTTGAACCAGGGACAGGAAGTTGGAGGGCCCAGGAGCCTAGAGGGAAAATCTATATCATGGTTCCAACTTAAATTTTTAAAATCTTCCTACAAAAATATGAATTTCTACCCTTTCAGGCAAATCATGGCCAAATTCTCATCTTGCCAACATTTGCTTTGTAGAACATCAGACTTCACTAGTTTTCTTTTCTTCTTCTCCACCCCCCCAATCAAATGGGAATTTTCCAATCCAAGAGCACAATAGCTTAAAAAAAAGCTTTTTGTTTTACACAGGGCAACATTCCCAAGGATCAAGATAGGAGAGCATTATGCATAAATAAAACCCTAGTCACACCCACAAAGACCACTATCATGTGGTCACTCCATTACACACAGGTGTGACGTTCACACACACAGTTAGCCTCTTACTGCCATCCTCAGAACCACAGCCACCCTGTCACACACTGGGACTGTCACCTGCTGAGTCACACATTCATGTGCCTTTGTTTCCTCTTCTCTATAGCAGTAATAACAACCCTTGCCCTTCTCACAGGTTTCTGGTCAGGAAATAATGTGCATGGAAGTGATTTATGAAGTGCAAAGTGCAACAACACACACCTTAGTTGCTCTTGCTTCTGTATTATCAGAGACACAAACTGAGACACAACAGACACACACGTAGAAAGCCACTCACTAGGGAACCAGGTGTTTTGAACTGGGGGTGAACACACTGGGCTTAGTGTTCCCTGCATGCATCTGAGCCAGGGTCACTTACCTGAAACACAGGGCCTAGGGTCGGGGCAGTGCCAGGGCTGAGGCCTAGGCCTAGGGGAAGGCAGCTGAGGCCATTGTGCTAAGCAGCCTGTAGCATACCAGAGGTGCCATGAGGAGGATGGGGCAGTCTTAGCTCTTGACTCTGATACTCTTGGAGTCTTGGGGACTCCGGAAGCTTGCAAAGTGATGCCAGTCAAAGGGCCCAACTCTGAACCTCAAACTCCCTTCAGCCTCCTCCCTCATTCTCTGCCTCTTTGTCTCCCTGGCCCTCACCTTCTGTCCTGCACCGTCTCTCGGGTCCTTTTGCTCATTGCCTGCCCCATTGATTGAGAGTCTCTCTCAGGTTCTCCAAGGAGTACCAGGAAAAATGATCTGCCAGCCTATTGATTCTTCATTAGAATTACATTTTCACGTGTGCTAAATTGGTTTGAAAAGCTTTTTCTGTTGTTATTGTCTTGTCAGACCCTGTGGTCCAGGGCAAACCAAGTTTAAGTGTTGTGGCTTCTTAGGAAAAAAAAAATCACTGGGGCTGGGTCTGTGATTATTCGCTCTTCTGCCTTATTGTTGTCATGATGACAATTGTGATTTGGTTTAAGTATCTTTAGGGAGAGGGCCCTGCTGGAGGCTGCTCAGGTCAGGCTGGGGCTGGTAGGAGGGAGGATGGGGATGGTGGCAAGGGATCCAAAACCCCTGGAGGAAAGACACCATAGCAGTTTCCTTTCCCTGAAAATTAAACTTAGCACTTGAACCTGTATTAATTGCTTCTGAAGCAAAGAGGAAGTTTTAAAAATTAGTTTATTTCCTTACTCCCCTTCTAGATTGAATAAGGAACATAAAACACAGAACTACTTATTCTAGCTGCCTCCCTTCTCCCTTAAATAGCGGGGGAAGGCAGAGGAGGGGGGCTTGTCTATCTTGCACAAAGGTGCTGAGAGAGAGGCCCCAGCCTCTTGCTTTGTAGCAGGGCGGAAGCCCAGCTACCAGGATACTCATTACACTGTGTTGGTCAGGGAGGAATGAACCCAAATAAGGAGGAAGGAGAGGAAAAAGAGGGCAGTGACTCCAATAGAGAAAGGGAGAGGAGGGACCCAGAGGAGAAGATGGGGGCCCAGACTAGCTGGAGACAGAAGCTGGGTCAGTCTGATGCACAGAGGTGGAGAAGCACAGGACAGAGAAGAAGGAAAGATAGAATGAGTGAGAAAGAGAGAGAAAAGAGGAGATACTAAGAAAAGGAAATGTACAGAGAAAAGGGGAGGAAAGCCAGAGAGAAAGAGAGGGAAAGAGACTAGGGCTGGCGGAGGAGCAAGCCGGGGAGCTCCCAGCCCCCCAGCCTGTCCCGGGCCCCCAACTCCGCTCTCGCAGCCGCCTGGCGGCAGGCCGGCTGCGCGGGGAGTGGGCACTGGGCGGCGGCGGAGCCCAGGCAGGAGAGCAGAATGTCTCCGTGATGTGTTTATCCCCTAATCAGTTCATTAGTTATAAACAACATGACATTAGAAGTTAGGAGGCAGTTGATATTAATTTTTATTTAACTAGTTGATGTTTAATCCGTCACGCCAGGCTGGGTAGCAGCGAGAAAGATCTTCCTGACACAAAACCAGTTAGAACTTCATAAGGCGCAATCAGTGTCCTCGCGTTGAAACAAACAAGAGAGACAGAGACGGAGAGACACAGAGAGACTGAGGCAGCCCTGCCAGAGGCGCAGAAAGCGAAGCGGGCGGGGAGAGAGCTGCTCCAGGTAGACCGCTGGGGGAATAAGCCAGGAAGACCGAAGGCGCAGAGAGGACAGCTGGGGCGAGAGGCTGGCCGCCCTGTACCCGGGCGCCCAGCCCTGCGTGGCCCCCGACATGACAGTGCGGGGCCTGGTGCCGGTGCGGGGAGGAGGCCCGGCCCGGCAGAGGCGGTCGTCAGTCCTGGCCGGGCCAAGCCTCACGGCTGCTACCTCCAGCGCTCTCGGCCATGGAGCGCGCTCGGCATGGGGCGGCCTGGCGGGTAGCCAGGGGCTAGCGTCACAGCGAGGCGAGACCCGGACATTCGGAAACTCTGTTCTCTCCCAAGTCAGGGGCCGAGAACACCCTCCTACCTGCCCCCAGGAAAAGGGGGCCCCCCGGCAAGGGAGGAAAAGAGGAAAAGCAGAGGAGTTTGTGCCCTGCAGCTCGAGTTTGACAAAGTTTGCAGCGATCAAAAGCCAGAGCCCGGTGTGTGCCATCTGCTGGTTCGGGGCGCTCGGTAGGGGCCAAGAGAGAGGAAGCCTGGGAGGTGTGCGGGCGCAAGAGGACAGTGCCCCCGAGTTTGCCAGCGCCTCCAGGAGCGTCCCAGCGTGCGGGGCTCAGAGCAGGAACCAGGCTGTGCCGGCCCCGGGCTTCTCCATGGGGGTGCCCGGCGGCGAGTCTGAGGTCTCCCGGGGCCTACCCGGGTTAAGCTGCCCCTTCTCGCCCCCGTGCGCTCGGCTTTTTCCACCACCACTCCGGGCACCTGCCGGCCATGGCTCGGTCACGGCTGCGTGCGCTGGTACGGGGCGGGGGGGGTGGGCGGGCTGTAGTTTTCCGCTGTAGCGAAGGACACCGTTTGGAGGGGCAGGGGCATCCTCGCCCGCGAGCAGACACAAGCCCAGCATCTCACCATTTGCATGCTAATCTGCCTCCACCGCGAAAAGGAAATCGCTGAAATTCCGGAGAAAATTGCTTTTTGCCAACGGTTAATAGTTAACTCTGACGGGAAAGTTCCCAAGGAAAGGCGAAAGCCCGGCGGAGAGGCGCAGGGAGGCGGCCAGGGAGGGTCGGGCCCCGGCCTCGCCCCTTGCCGCGCGCTCGGCCCCGCCGCCTCCCCTCCGCGGGCGGCGCGCCCCCCACCTTGCAATTAGCATCGTTTAGTTCACAAAACCCTTCCTGGGAGAAATCTGGTCCCTCGTTCCGGGGCTCAGCTCAGCACCTGATTCCGCCGGGTGAGGCGAATAAATCACGGCGGCGGTGGCGGCGGTGGGGGAGCCGGAGGCGAGCCCGCCAGACCGGGGCCGCCGGGAGAACGAAAAAGTGAGAAAAAGGCTGCGGAGCCAAGAAAAATGATGCTGAGAGACCCCAGCTCTGGGAGAGTGAGGGTAGCGGGAAGGAAGACCTAAAGAAAGAGAGGGACTCAGAGGCAGAGAAGGGACTGAGGTGGAAGAGAGAGATACAGAAAGAGACGGACAGAGGAGAGGTAGAAAAACAGAAAGAAAAGCGAACGAAAGGAAAGGGAAAATGAGAAGGAGGAAAGAGAATTTAAGAAAAACAGAGGAGAGAGATTAAGAAGGAGGACAATAGAATAAAGAAAATAAAACCAAAAGAACAAACGCTTTTGTTTATTTACAGAATCTACCCCCACCACCCCCGCTGCCAGGGGCTGCAGTTGAGAGCGCGCCCCACGGCGACCAAGGTCGGGCGCAGGTCGCGCTCCTGGAGGCCCCAGGTGGAGAGCAGCCTACGCGTGCTGGGGGCTCCCGGCGGGGACACGCGCAGAACTGGACCCCAAGTTGAAGTTCCAGGACTCAAGGCGCGCGAGAGCACCCGCTCCTGGAAGGGGGTGGTGTTTGTGCGGGGGAGGGGGGAGGGGGGAGGGTGTATCATGAGTCCCTGGCGAAGAATAGGACAGGGAGATAAAAGGCGCCCGACTCTGTCTTGGGCGCTGATTGAACGCCTGGAGCTTCCTGCCCTGGCGCGGCAGGAGGCGGGCACCGTGGGAAGGCCGGGCTGCAGCCGCTTGGCTCAGACCTCCAGTGTCCCCACAGCTCGAACCCCCCAGTCTTCAGAGAACTCTCTCCTCCCGATCCCCAGCGCCCAGGCCCGCGCACTGGGCCCCAGCTGAGGAAAAACGGCAACGCGGCGCAGACCGCGGCCCAGCGCCAGCGGAGGGCGCCTTTCCTGAGCCGCCTCCCGGCGGCCACCAAGAGGCGCAACACAGCTGCAGCCCTGAGCCGGGCTGGACACAGCCACCCAGGCCGAAGAGCGGGGAGGCGGCAAGGAAAGAAGAGAAAAAGAGCAGGGGGAGGAATGGAGAATACGCAGAGAGAGGAAGCAAAAGGGCAGCTGCAGTGCTAAGGCCAAGGAGGGAGCAAGAATGATGGGATCTCTGCATGGACAGAGGTGGGAGTGCCCCCTGTCCCGGGCTCACCCGTTACCCCTATGATCTGGCGCCCCCAGGATGCAAGGCCCAGAGGCTGAGAGCCCTACAGGGTCGCTGGAGACCCTGTAGGGTACAGGCTGAGGAGAGGAAGGCTTCCCTGCCACCAAGCAGCCTCTGGGAGAGGAAGCACCAGGAAATTTTCCAACCTTTGGGACTTCTGGGTTGATGTGGCCCAACCCACTCCTCTCCTTCTCCCCCTTTCTGCACCAGAGCCAGACTGGGGTGGGAGTTGGGGAGGGGGGTGGGGGAGTGAGGGGTGGAGTGGGAAGGGAGGAACCTCCAGAAAGGAGACTAGGGGCTCAGTCAGTTCCTACTTCTGCATGGAGACAGGACTCATCTGTTACCTAGGCCAGAATCCTCTGTGCTGGGGAAAGTAGGGAGGCAGAGAGTCAGAGGCCAAGCTGGGTCAGCTTGGAGAGGCAGGGTACCGGCAGAGCCCTGAGGCTTCCATCAGTCAGTCAGTCAGTCTGGGCCTGCCCTTTGTTGAAAGCTGGGCCTGTAGAGATGAAGGCAACACTGGCCTTGGCAGCAAAGACAGAGCTATAAACCAAGAAGCTCCTGAAAGTGTCATGATATGGGCTGGAAGGGTGACTGGATACAGGAAATCACAACTGGGGGTGTCAGGAAAGGTTTCCTTAAGGAGATGGGGTCTTGCAAGATGACTAGATGTACACTCAATGCATGGAATGGGGGAAGGGTAAAAGATATTCCCAGCAAAAGGAGTATCACAAGCAAAGGCCTGGGAGAGGGCAACAGCTTGCCTAATTGGGGAACGGCAGAGAAGCCTGTGAGGCATGGAAAATAAGACTGGGAGGTAGGGAAGGGCTACATTGAGGAACATCTTTGCTAGCGGGTTTTGATTTTCTTCTCAGGGCATGGAGTACCATTGAGAGGTTTTAAGCCAAATAGTGAAAATATCTGATTTGGAGGGACGAGACCACTCTGGAGGTGTGGACAATGGACTGGAGAAAGACACAGCAGCACACACTGGGAAAGCTATATCAGCGGAAGATGTGAGGTCTCAAAAGAAAAAAAGTCCAAGAGGATAGAGAGGAAGGGGTGGATGGAAGTGAAAGGTGGAGGCAAGATGGTCAGGACTTGGTTATGGTGTGTGTGTGTGTGTGTGTGTGTGTGGTGAGGTGAGACAAACTAAGTCTGTCTAGGTTTCTCAGTACCTTTAATCTCAACTCTGACCTGTCTCCTGCACCCACCCCTCCCCCTTGCAAACAGGACTGAGATAGTGGTTACAGGAGTGGAAATCCATGTATCATGTCTGGAGGCAACATTTTCCTCCCCATCGCATGCATCCCTTACCCAGGCAGCCTCATAGAACAGTGTACACTATAGAAGAGAATAACTTCTCATCCATCCCAAGGCAATGAAAGCAGCACCAAGAATGAAAAGCATGGAGTCAGGTAGTCCAGAGGTGGAATTTACCTTTCTCAGATCTAAAGTGTACAAGCTGTGTGATCTTGGGCAAATTTCTTGAGCTCTCTGTGCTTAAGTGTCCACGTCTCAAAATGGGGACAAGAATATTTGCCTTATGGAGTTGGTGAGTGGGTTAAAGAAGGTAATAGACCCCTGGCATATAGAAGATGTTTGTCAACATTGGTTGATTCCTCAGCCCCATCCAGTCCTGGACTTCTGCTTTCGCTGGTTGAGCTCTGTCTTCTGTGGCAGGCACAGGATGTCAGGGGGCACAAAGAACAGTATAAGACAGAGGAACTGTAGGGAAGTTCTCAACCCAGAGGAAAGGCCAGGTGCCCTCACCCATCAAGGTTCATAATAACAACAAAAGCAGCTAATTTGTCTGAGGGCCTAGTACTTGTCAGGCACTGTTCTGCATGCTTTGTGTGCATGAATTCCTTTAACCCTCATGTACTATTATTAACCCTGTTTTACAGATGAGGAAACCAGGACACAGTTTTAGTAACATGACTACAATCACACAGCAAATAGGTGGCAAAGGTAGGATCTGTACCCAGACATGGCCTCCATGGCCTACACTCTTAACCCCACGCTTTTACTAGAGATTCTCAGGGCCCAAAAGGAGGCCTGAGGGAGAAGAGGCCTGGCTGTGGCACAAGGTTGAGTGAGTCTGAGAGGGCTCCTTAAGGGAATCTATTTGGTGAAACTCAGGAGCTTTCCTCCCCTCTCCCTTCCAGTTTGCCATACTAGTCCCTTTTCACCACTTCCATGTTCTTCCTCTCTTTTCTCCTCAGGCCCTCTGAATCTAGGACCTAAGAGCTGGCTCCTGCGACCAGGCTAACCAAGCCAGTGACCAGCCCTCACCCAGAGCAGGAAGAGACTCCACCTCCAGAGCTGTTCTTTGCGTTGAGAGACTCTGATTTTCCTAGTCAAATCTTGTGCCTCTCCACAGTGCTGCCAGGCTCTTCCAGTTACCAACCCTGGGTCCCAGAGGCGCAGCCTCAACCTGGGGAGAGGCTCCCCTCTACCATGTCCCACCCTAGTTGGGCTTAGCCTCTGATCAGGCCTCAGTAGACCCTGATTCCCCACACCAGCTGCAATAAAAATTCCCTGGATCAATCCTGATGTCCCACAGACAGGCCTGAGCTGGGCTGCCCCACACAGAATCTTCAGGAGCCTGGCCAATGTTTCCTGGGAACTGCAGAAGATCAGAGAATACCCTACTGTGAGTCCAAGCTCTCTACTGGCTCCCCCACGTCCACACAACTGGTGCTGAGGCCATCCTCAGAATTGACCCTGCTGTGTGGCCAGAGATTTGCCCTCCCCTCAAACATCCTAGAAAACTACCCTGCAGTCTTTCCTTTCTCTAGGGCCACAGAGATATTTTTTCCCCTTTTCCTTTCAACAGAGGTTGCTTTTGCCAAAAGACAGAACTTGAAGAAGTTCTGGAATGATCTGAGTCTGGAGACATCCCTGCCTTCTTTTAACCACTCATGTAAGGTCAGGCAGGTGTGAATGTGTGTGTGTATGTATGCGTGTGGGAGGCACCTGGGCCTATGTTTGGGGGTCTCAGTTTTGACTCAAATTTAAGCAATTTCCCACCAAATGTGGTGAATGGCCTTTTCCAAAGGACTTTTGATTTCTTCAAAATTGTCACTGTGGACGGATAGGTATTCTTAACGTACCAGCACCATGGAGCAAAACCATTTGCCAGCTCCTCTTAGGGGCCTGTTGTCCTAGCTTGCAGCCCAGCTTGAAAATCTTCCTCCAAGACGGACAGATTTTTAGGAAACCCACCAAATCATTGGGGGTTGGGTAGGGCATGTAGGTAACTGGGCAAAAAAATGAAAACTGGATGGACATAAAGCAGAGGAGCTTTCTATCTTGCTGGCCTCCACATCAGCTCTTCAAGTCAAGGAAAAGTGTATGTTGAGAGAGGGTTGCTGTCTGGGTATCCCTGCAGTAAATGTATCCCCCCCCCCCCCCAAGGACAAGGTACTTCTCTGAGTCTTAGTTTCCTTTTCTAAGGAGGGGGAATGCTTATCCTTCTGCAGGAAGAAATTGAAGCATTAAAGTGCCCAGCATAGTGTCTGGTAACCAATAAAAATCAAGACCATTTCCTCCAGTTGATTCTGACTCATGGTGTCCCCAGGTATTGCAAGACTACAAAGGTTTTCAATGACTGTGAGTTTTCAAAAATAGATTGCCAGGCATTTCTTCTGAGGTGTCTCTGGGTGGATTCGAACCTCCAACCTTTTGGTCTGTAGCTCAGCGCTTAATTATTTGTCACCCAGGGAGATCTACTGCCTTGTAAACCTGTTGCCAGTGAGTGGATTCCGACTCATTGCGATCCTATAAGGCAGACTAGAACTGCCCCATAGGGTTTCCAAAGAGTGCCTGATGGATTCGAACTGCTGACCTTTTGGTTAGCAGCCATAGCACTTAACCACTACGCCACCAGGGTTTCCGGTGCCCCCGTAGCACATTTACAGAAGCCCGCACTGCGTCAGTCACAGGCTCGAGGTTCCTTGGCACTCTTCAGCACCTGTGGGAACTGGGAGCTGGGAGGGTGCGCTAGGTCGGGGTACAGCGGCGCCCCGGGGTCAGTGGCTGAGGCTGCTTTCTCCTCCGGGCGCAGTGCTGGGCGCTGGCTGCACGGGCGCGGGCCGGGCAGAAGGTAGGGCAGCTGGGCAGGTCTCGCCAAGCTAGAGGTGCGGGCGGCACGCGGAGGGCCTGGCTGTCTAGCCCGCGTGGGAAGCGGCCCAGCCACTGCCGCCGCCTCCGCGCAGCCCACCCGGCTTGAACTGCCTGCCCGGCGCGTCCTCCGCGCTCCAAGAGCCGCTCGCTGCGGCCCGCCCGCCCCGCCCGCCAAGCACCGGCGCTCGATTAATAATCATAAACCTCCCGCTCACCCTCCTCTTAAAATTAATAACTCTGTAATTAGAGTCATTGCCGAAGCCTCCTGAGCCGCCGAGGTCGGCCCGGCCGCTGGCCTCCCCGCGCCGAGGGCAGGAGCAGGCGGTGGCGGGGCGCAGCGTCTGCAGGTACGGAATGAGAATTAAAATCGCTCTCAACAATCCAATACACTTTTTATCAGCCATCTCTCTGAGAGCCGGGCCCATTCATCATCCGAGGCATTCTCCCTGAAAACAAGACCCATTCAGATTTTATACAAATTATCATATTTATCATCGTCTCCAACTCCAGAGTAACATCTCCGCAAAGTGTCTGCCGTCTCCCCGGGGAGCCGCGCAGCTCGGAGCGCCCGAGCGCCCGCCCGGCAATTCCCCAGCCAGCAGCTCCCCGCCTCTCCTCTCGCCGCCGTGGGCCTGGTCTCTGGCCTTTGATCCCCTGTCTCTGCCACCCCCCTGCATTCTCTTTTTCTACCCACCCCCCCCCCCATCAACCGCTCTTCCTCCATCTCTCTTCCCCACCTCCCCCTCACCTCTCTGGCCTTTGATCCACTGTCTTGCATTTCCCCTTGCCCCTTAGCTCTTCTTTTTCCATTTCTCGCCCTCTCATTTCTCCCTCTCTCCACTTGGTCCACAGGGCCTGGTTGGGTCTTCCCTTCCTTCCGCTCTGTCTCCATCTCTGCCTGTCTCTCTGGGTCTTCAGCATCCCCTGTTTGCCTGTCAGAACCAAGAAGCAAGAAGGATTATTTGAGACAGAACAGTTAGATCCTCACCGCGTGGATGAGGGGAGGGATGTTCCACAGAGGGCCTCCCTGAATTGACTGGAGGGGTCAACTTGGGCCCACATCCAGGAGTCTGAGGAACTGGGTTATAGAGATATTTATGCTTCTCACACATTACAGCTCCTCACTAAGCATGGCACACACCTACAGAGCCTGAAATAAACACAGCAACACACATACCACACCCTTAACCCCCATCACACATACCACACACCCATAGAGCCCCCAATGTATATACAGCCCCAATACACTCATAGCCACCACCACACACAGGCCCCTCACACCACACACTTGAAGGGCCCACCAGGTACACAGCCTCCACTACACTCATACAACTCCCCAACTGTACTCACGCAGCACTTCCTGTACACAGTGCCCCCCCCAAACCACATACATAGCCCTCAATACACACAGACACACATAGATTGAGAAAGACACACACACTCCAAATACATGGTGTGCACATACACACTGTCCTCTCACCTAGACTCTCCTCCCCCACCTCCCCATCTCTCTTCCCTCTCTCCCCTCTTCCTTCTTCTCTCCTTTTCTTTCCTCTCCCCTCTCCTCAGCTCCCCTCCCTTCCCTTCGCCCTCTGCCCTCTCCTCTCTTCCCTTCCCTCCCCTCTCTGTCTTTCTCATTCTCTCTCAGCACAGGTGAGAACAGGTGGGAACAGGCCAGGCACCATGGCTCCTAGAATAGCTTCTGGCTTGGGTGGGGGTATTCCTTGTAACCAGCAAGATCTCAGCTGCCCCACCCAACTTCTGGAGGAGCTCTACCTGCTCTATGCTGTCCCCTTCATCAGTTCAGGCCCACAGACATTGGGACATTTCAGAAGAGGCTTTTATTCAGACTCTAAGGAGGGAAGACCTCGCAAAGAGAAGACAGCAGGAATGCTCAGAACACAGGTTTTGACTAAAACAACCACTAGTGGGTGACTGCTTCCTTTCCAGGCCTCTATCCTGGGGGTGACCCTCCTGGCTTCCCTGGGGGCAGCCAGTCTCCAGAATTATATTGAGGCCCCCTCTGACCTAGCCCATCCTCAGTTTCCCCTTGAAAGGCTGCCTCAGTGGGTTGCTGTGGGGAGCCCTATGGCTATCTCCTGTGGGCCATTGGTTGACTGATTGATTCATTCCTTCATTTCTCAGTCATTAATTCAACAAATATTACTGAGTGCCTTCTCTGTGCTGGCTCTGTGCTTGGCGTAGGAATTACAGTGGTCATACAGATAGTCCCTGCCTTCATGGACATTACAGTCCCCAGCAGCACTGTGCAATAGAACTTTCTGTGATGATGGAAATGTTCTATGTCTGCACTGTTCAATATGGTAGCCAGTAGTCACATGTGACTACTGAGCACTTGAAATGTGGTGAGTGTGAGTGACTGAGAAACTGAATTTTAAATTTTATTAAATTTCAATTTAAATGGCTACCTGTGGCTCATAGCTACTGTATTGGCCAGCACACTTCTAGAAGGCAGGTTAGTCTTCATTTTGCCAACTAGGCAGGATATATGTGAAGGAATTCCCCCTCCTCGCAAAGCCTGGAAAGGCCTGTGGGTATGAGGGAGGGGCCTCTGAACTTTGGCTTCTCTCCTTGCTTGGCCTTCTGGTTCCCTACACCCTGTAAATACGCAACTCACCCACACATGCGTGGAGAGAAGAACCTGTGCCCTAAAACAGGCTCATTCTAAACACTGTACAGAAGTAGTTCCCATCAAAGAGTAACAATAGCATTCATTGAGTATTTTTTGGGTACTAGTGGTTTTTAGTGGTTAAGAGGAAACCCTGGTGGTGTAGCAGCTAAGGGCTATGGCTGCTAACCAAAAGGTGGGCAGTTCAAATCCACCAGGTGCTCCTTGGAAACCGTATGGGGCAGTTCTACTCTGTCCTATAGGGTCTACAGGGTCGCTGTGAGTTGAAATCAACAGCAATTTAAAAAAATTTTTTGGTAGACACTATTTACAGTGGCTCACAGCACACAGATGCCTGTGGGCAGGTTGGGTTGGAAAGACAATAAGGAGGGGGCTTCTGGGGCAAATGGAGAGGGCAAGTCCCCTATAATGAGCATGGTTCCTCGGCCCCGGAGACTGTTGCCGTACAGAAGTGGGGGCCAGTGATTCCAAGTTGTCTGATTTTTCAGTAGCAGCCAGAAATCTTGACTTTTATTGAAATTCACTGGAAAGTCTTTTAAGAAATTACTGACCCCATTTTACAGATGAGGAAGCTGAAGCTCATTTGGATTAAAGCTATACAGCTGCTCAAGCTTACACAGTTGGTTAGAGGTAGAGCTATGGTTTTAACCCAGGTTCCTCTGGCTAACAGGCCACGGCACCACATGATGATGATACCATCATCATCATCATCAACAACAACGTTTATTGAGAACTTGTTATGTGCCACACACTATAATAAACACTTTCCATGTCACATTTAGTTCCTACAGCAACTTTTTGAAGTAGACGTCATTATTATCCCATTTTACAAATGGGGAAACTGAGGCAGAGAGTTTAATTAAGCTGTTCATGATCACATTGGCCAGGAAGTGGTGGAGCTGAGATCCTTAACTTGCCGTTCTGACTCCAGAGCTTGGTGCTTAACCATTTCAGTGCATATAGAGAGCTCTGTATCCTATTTTTGTACCCCACTGTGGGTTCATCCCAAGAAGGCCCTATCACACCTTTTGAGGGCCTGACAGGAGTGTACATTGATCCCTCCAGTGTGGACCTGTATACACTGTATTTGCCCAAACACACATTTACACAGCCCCCAAAGCAGATGGGGGACAGGCTTCCACGGTGAAGAGAAATACCCTTTCACAGCTCCTGGCCCAAGGGTAACCAGAGTTGGTTCTTTTCTCCAAATAGATGTGAGTGCTTGGCTCTAGGGTCCCAGGCATTAATGGTAGCAGAAGATTGTAGAGCATGTTTTCTTTCTATTCTCTTAACACCACATGAGAAAGGCAGGAAAAGATGACTATCCCCCTTTTGTGAATGAGGAACTGAGGCTCATATATCACACACACACACACACACACACACACACACACACACACAGGTACATCATTGTAAGAATTAAAAATATGTTGCAGTACAAACCAATCCACTCATGCCATTATCTCATGGCAATTTCTCCAAGGTCTCTGTCCTCATTAGGGAGCAATGGGGAGCATAACACAGATGCCCCAAGCTGAAGGGAAAGAAGACAGCAAGAGGTACAGAGAGAGAGAAGGCTGGCCTTTGAGTAACACCTCACTCCACCAGTAGTCTGAATTCTATTGGTGAGTATGGGCTGAATGTGACTATAAAGTCTGGTAGAGCCCTCTGTGCATAAAAACATATGTACTTTTCACTGGCCCTCAAGGTACCAAGTTCCCAGATTTCCCCTCCCCCACAACAACCTTATCCTCCTGCCAAAAAAAAAAAAGTAAATGAGCAAGTGAATCAGAAGGTTCAACGTTCTTGACCTGCCCACTAATTCCTTTAGCCATGGGCCTAGATCCTAGTCCTTGACCTAACCCCTCTTCATGATTAAGGAAGAACAAAAGCATTTTCCCTTCAGTAAACGGGTTCATGCTTATGTTGGCAAAACTCAGGCTCTGGCATGATCCAGAATCTTGGAGAGCCTACAGTAGTCAGAGACAACCTTAGATGAGAATGGCAAATTCTGGCAACTGACTGACCAACTAGGCCTCCCAGAGGCCTCAGGAATCATCCGCAAGGAATTTATTTAATGGATACTTATAAGGCACTTGGGGCCCTGGTGGCACAGTGGCTAAGAGCTCAGCTGCTAAACAAAAGGTTGCCTGCTCCTTGGAAACCCTATGGGGCAGTTCTACTCAGTCCTATAGGATTGATAGGAGTCGGAACCAACTCGATGACAATGGGTTGTTTTGGGGAAGGTATAAGGCACTTGCTGGATACCTGGCACTATATACCTTTACAAGTGTATCCTTTTCCTATTGCTGCTATTACAAAAACCCAGTCAAACAAAAACTGCTATTACAAGTTATCACAAATTTAGTGGCTTAAAACAATACAAATTCGTCTTATAGTTCCGGTGTTGAGAAGTCCAAAATAGCTTGAAAGGGCTGATTCTTCTGGAGGCTCTGGGGAGAATTCATTTCCTTGCCTTTTCCAGCTTCTAGAGGCTGCTTGCCTTTCTTGACTCACGGCCCTATCATTCCCATCTCTTCTTCTGTCTTCACGGCTCCTGGCTCCTTTTCTGTCTCCCTCTTCAGATGACCCTTATGATTACATTGGGTCCACCCAGATATACCAGAATAATCTCCTCAGTTTAAAATCCTTAATTACAGAGTCCCTTTTGCTGCATAAGGTAACATCTTCACAGGTTTCAGAAATTAGGACATGGACATCTTTGGAGGCCAAAATTCTGCCTACCACTAGTATTAATTTACCTAATCCTATAAAGTAGGTACGATTTTCATCCCCATTTTGTAGTTGGCAAGGCTAAAACAGCTAGAGATTAAGCAATTTGTTCAAGGTCACACATTTTAGCACACGGCAAAGCCAAAATTAAATCCCCAAGCAGCCTTGTCTCAGAGTCTGTGTTTTAAACCACCACAGGACACTACAGGTATTTTGGGGCCTGATAGAAACAGATGCTCATGTCTGCAGTACCTGCAGACACACACACACTCTACATATACAGATATATCATACACACATTGTCTACATATCTTTCATACACATATAACACAAAGGCATATGTGTTCTGCTCACATACGTATGCACTACTGCACATGAATATAAACAAAACGCGTGGACACACACATTCACAAACATCATCCCTGCTCACGTACACTCACACCGTACATGTGTACGCATGCCCTGAACACACACACACATTCGTGTACATATCCCATACACAGTTTGTGAATAAATACATATTCTGCATACACAGCACACATATTGTACTTTCTATACTATTTGCACACACAAATATCCTGTGTTCACAACTGCATACATGTCTTGTGATACATGCACCTTGTACACATGTGCATAAAAAAAAACTTGTTGCCATCGAGTTGATTCCGACTCATAGTGGCCCTATAAGACAGAGTAGAACTGCCCCATATGGTTTCCAAGGAGCACCTGGTGGATTGGAACTGCTGACCTTTTGGTTAGCAGCCCTAGTGCTTAACAACTGTGCCACCAGGGTTTCCCACACGCACATCGTATCATGAAAACATACATCCTCTCTAAAAACATACCTCACACAAAGATACATAATGTGCCTGCAGTGACATACATATTCTGTACTTGAATACACCATACACTTGGCAAATACATGTGCTCTCTAGATATACATCCTACCCATGTATATATTCTGTGCATTCACATATACTCCCTACATACAAACTCTTTGTGAATAGGCTTGGCATCCATATGTATTATAAACACACATCCTGCTTCCTGAAATGCTGTGCCCTGCATACCCTATCTACACAGACATTTACATACCATGCATATGTTCTCAGTTACTATGCACATACGCTGAGTCTCTGTGTACAACACATTCTGTGAACACACACACGCGAGCACACACACATAAAACATCCCACCCTGAATACATTCGAATACAGGTGTTGTGCTGTTGTTGAGTGCCATGGAGTGGATACTGACTCATAGTGGCCCCATGTGATGGAGGAGAACTATCACATAGGGTTTTCTTGGCTGTGATCTTTACAGAAGCAGATTGCCAGGTCTCTTTCCCACAGAACAGCTGGGTAGGTTTGAACTGTCAACCTTTCGGTTACCAGCTGAGTGCTTAATCGTTGCACCATTCAAATACACATGAAATTCTTTATTAATGCATTCTATACGCATATCTTGCAATCCAGAAATGTATATCCTATTCGGCAGGACTAAATCCACGCTGAATTCTCTGCTTTAATCTGTCTCTTACAGAAAAATAACCTTACAAATGTACAGCCCTATCCGAGGTTTTGAGGCCCTTCCTCGGGCATTCCTCAATATTAGACGGGGATCGCCCCCATTCTCCTGAGCAGGAAGCTGAGGCTGGCGAAGGCGGGACTCACCCAGGGCTGCCCCGCCCCTCGTGCCCCTCCCGCCCCGCTCCCGCTTGCCACCACCCAGCTGTGATCAGCCCCAGGCTCGTATCCCTCAGCCCCAATAGAAAAGTAGTTCCAATACCATGTTTGTTAACTAGGTTATCTAGGCTGTGGAAGATTTTAATGTTGAATTTTATAGCTTTACCACGCTCTGCCGTCCTTGTGAATATTGTAATATTGCATTTTTTACAAGTTACTCTTCTGTTAATGTTCCAGCTAGTAACTTTTATAATCCTCCTCAATGAAATTTTTTTGTATTCTTCCGCACCGTTAACCCCAATGGCGGCGCCTCGGCCCCTGGCAGGAGGCAGATACGAGATGAATTCCTCTTTAATCAGAAATAATAATAATAAAAACACACACGCGGCTCCGCTGCCTCTCACTTGGCTTCCCTCACCGCTGCTGCCGCCTCTCAGGGCCGCCTATGGGCCCTGTGGCCTAGGCCCTGGGCGGCTTCTGACAGAATGCGGCGGTGGCCTAGGCTGGACCCAGGCGCCGGACCTGGACCTGCGGAGCCAGAGTTTCAGACTCTTACCCCTCGGCAGTCTCCCTCCCCGACGCTCCCACTCCCGAACCCGCATCTCACCCGGCCAGAAAGCGCCTGGCCTGGTGCACTCCCCGTATTTTTAGTTTCCACTGCACCCTCCCTCTCTTCTGTCCCTCTTTTTGCTGGTGTCTGTCTGGGCCTCTTCTCTGTCTCTGCCACTGTTTCTTGCTCTATATCTGCTTCTGTCCCTCAGGCTCTCTTCAGTCATCTCTGTCTCTTGTCTTTTCTGTCCCTGCCTCTGTTGTATATTCCAATTGCCTTTCTAGGTTTCCTCTCTGGCATTTCTCTTTTCTGTCTCTTTATCATTGGCATCTCCAGTCTCCACATCCTTCTCTGGTTTTTTCTTTCTCAGCATACCCGAAGCCATTTGGGTAGGGAGCCCCATGGTGGGCGCTGGTTAGTAAAATGGGGTTTTGGACCAGGTTGGAATTGGGCTGGGAATGAGGGTACTTTTGGAGACACTAGGGGAGGGGAGTGTCAGGGAGGGTTATGATTTCTGTGGCCATGCAAAGGGAGGGGGTTGGGGCTGGGGCTGGGGAGTCTCTAAGAGTTGGTAGTGAAGGCTAAGTCAGAGGGGCCTAGCTCCTGGGGCTTGAGGAGAGAAGGCACCTGGCCAAAGCGGCTCAGTATCAGACACACTTGTGCTCTGGGATCCCTTTCTATCCAATGGGATAGACCCACCATGACGGTAGGGGGAAAAATGGGCTGCTTGCTCCCTGACGGATGAGGGCTGCAGCTTGGGAGACTTTATGATGGAGGGGGATTTGGGATGAAGGGTGTTTTCACAGATAGTGGCACAAGAAAATGGCATCCAAGACTACAGCAAACCACACTCATTCTGTCGCCGAATATTTATTAAGTGCATACTACAGGTCAGGCCCTCTCCTAGATCCAAGGGGATACAATGATGAATAAAAACACAGTCCTTGACCTCATGGAACTTATGGTCTAGTGGAAATGACACAGGATAATCAAATAACCACACAACTATATCTTTAAAAACTGGGATCACTGCTGTTCTTGCTATCACTGGGATTTCTGAGCTGGGGAAGAGTATATCCCTGGAGCTTTGAGGAATCCTTTGGAGGCTGGGAGAAGCAAATTGGACCCAAGGCCTGATAAGGCTCCAGGGTCACATGCCAGGGCTTCTCTTCCTCCTCATGCTCAAGCTCCCAGAAGTGGAAGGGATGTCTGCCCATACTTTACAGAAGGAAGAACCAACTCCCCAAATGAGGTGAGATCCTATAGGCTGGTCTTTAAGACTTCTGCCAGCAGATTTCCCTAGGGACTTCCAGATCTGGCCACTTCGAGACTTTCTCCCTCTTCACGCAGAGGGGTTGGCAGCCCCACACATGAGGAGAGAGGTGCCCAACATCTGGAAAACGGAGCCCTAGTGCAGCCCAACACCTGGAGCACTAATCGCTGGAGCCAGGAGCTGGGCCGGCCCTGGGGTCCGGGAAGGGGGTGGAAGAGTTCTGCCAGCGGGGCACTTCTATCACTGCGTTCCTCCGCCCCCCAACCTGGACTCCGCCTGAGAGCAATACTGAGTGGCCACCCCCCACCCCTCCGCCAGTCTTCAGCAGTGCCCCTGGGAGGACCCCCGCCAGCAGAGCCCTAGGTCAGCCAGGAAAGAGTTAATGGCCCTGTCCCCCACCTCCAACCGGGCCAGGGGCTTGCAGGTGAGAGGGATATAGTTGAATGAAGACCAGGGGAGTGCAGAGGAACAGGGACCCTGGGAGGCGACGGGGGTTTGGGGGTGGGGAAGGGAGAGACAAGGGGGCGGGCGCCCGGCGCGCCTGTGCGGAGCGCGGAAGCTGCGAGCACCCGCGACAGTAAAACATCTGTAATGTGCCATTCGCCGCTGCTCGCTGATTGCTCATGGATTAAAGATTAAAATCTCGGCTTTAGCAGATGGGGAGAGAGAGGAAACTCTTACGAGCACGGTTTGCATCTGCATTTCATTCTGCTCTGTTCCCTGCGCCACGCCTGGTGGCTCCCACCCTACCCCGCTCCTGGCTCCCCCTGCACCGTCGGGTGGCCATACCTCGCGGGCCACCGCACAGCTTCTCACGCTCCCCGCCACCCCGATCCTGGACTCCTAGCCCCTTGGTCTCGGTCTCCTCTCGGGCCCCCGCCTGTGACCCGGCGCTGGTCACTACCCCGCTCCTCCCCAGTCTCAAGGCAGGACATGAGGAACCTCCGCAGAAAACGGGGCTGCTCCATTCCTCGGGCGGGGGCGCTGCTCACATGCCCACGGTGCTAAGCTGGCTGCACGGGCCCCCCGCCCCCCACCCCCGGCGAGACCCGGGGAGAGGGCTGGGGCTCAGAAGGAGAATCCAGTGATGCTGCTTCTGGCCATTGGGTTTGGCAAGAAGTAATTGTGCCTGGGCCAGGTAGACTCACCTCGGTGGGTGTGCCCCCTCTGTGTTTTTCAGACTGAGCTGCTTGGAGGTAGGGAGTGAGATTGTAGGAGGGACCGGGTCAGAGAGACTCCAGAAGCTCCTAGGGTGGGGAGGGGGCTCCCGAAACAGGGTCTATCCTGGGTTTTGGAAAATCCCTGTGAATTAGTCTGGTCCTGGCCCACTGAGGAGTTGAAATGGGTGGGCTCAGGCAGCTAGGGCAGCTCCCCGCACCTCCCACCTCACCCCAGGATGTGTCCCTGGCTTCAAAATTTGTTGGGAAGGGAAATCCAGGCAGAGGGAACTAGAGACAAAAGGCTGTCAGAGAGACAGAAGGGTGTTAGGGAAACAGAAAAAGGAACAAAAAGCTGTAGAGTAGCCTGGCAGATGCAAGCACCTGCATCTGGTGGCGGGGAGGGCTCTGAGGTGGGGGGAAAGGCTAGGAAGATGGTGGGAGGAGGGCCCTGCCTGGGTTCTCAGGTCCCAACTGGGAGGAGGAGGTTGGTTCAGGGTGAGCAGAAGAAAAGCTGAAGAAGGATGAACGAGAGGAGGGTCGGTGTGGCAGATGTAATTAATTACTGCATATTAAAATGTTTGTTTACAGAGATGAACAGCGGCCGGAGGTCTGATAGTAATTAATTCACAGCATTTCCCAGCCCTCTTTGAGCCTGAGCCCCTCTGGGGGGCCTGAGGGTGGTGCAGCCTGGGCTGGGTGAAGTGATGGCTAGATCCTGCCCTCCTCTCACCAGGGATTGGAGCCCAGATTGCTGGTGCTGGTGGGAGCCACAGACATCGCCTACTGAAGCTCCACTGTACCACACACACCTGGGGAAACTGAGGCCAGAGAGGATTTGTGATTAGTGATTTGGTCAGTGGTGGAGCCAAGACTGTAGTCTCTGTTTCTTTGCCCCTGGAAAGATGTCCAAAGCCAAAGGAACACTGAGGAGACAGAGATCCTGAGGCAGAGATAATAGGCAGGGACCATAGAGGAGTAGGGCTGAAGAAAGGGCTTGGGAAGAAAAGGAGGGAGACCTAGGGCCCTTCATAGAGCAGGGATCAGAGGCCCCCTCACTCTAGAGAGGCAGTGTGAGGCAGCAGGGTTATCAGAAAGCACATCCACCACCACCACCACACCACCCTGGGCTATGAGGTGGGAGGCAGAAGCAGTTGGCATCCTGGGCCTTTGAATCTGGCAGCTGGTCAGTTCTGCCACCCACAGCCTTGTGACCTTGGGGAAATAATGTTTTCTGAGCTTCGATTCCTTTATATAATGAACACCTGCCTCTGTAGGGTAATTGGAGGAATGCATTGGTTGTTAGTACTTTCATGAAGAAAACAGAGGAGGTGGCACTACCCTCCCCACTGCTCCCACCTCCTCTTCACTCGCATACTCAACAGCAAAGATATAAGACATTCACAAAAACCCTTCCGCTTATTTATTCACTCATCAAGGAGTCAGCAGAGGGACTGCTAGGCCATGTGAGGGGGTGGGGGGATGCAAGACGATGAGGTGATCCTCTGTGTGCTCCTGTTTAGTAGGAGTTCACAGGATTCGCACCCATGGAGAAAGAATCCATGGTAAAGGCACAAAAGGCATGTCACCCAGGTGAGGGGTCCCGTTGAGGCCTAGGAGTCCCAGGAGGAGCTAGGCCTTGGGCTGGCAGCATCTGGAGGGGAGGCTTCCTGGAGGAGCTGAGCCTGGGGCTAGGCCACAAAGGATGGATAGTTTCGGGGTAGGAGTGGAGGAAGAGGAAGGCTCTGTGGTGGAGGTGGGCAGGGCCAACAGTGCCTAAGTGGGAGGCAGGGGAAGCCTGTCCCACAGGCAGCCCAGGGAGCCCCTAAGGATCCTGCATAAACCTTTTTTGGGCAGTGGGGCTGAGTAAGGGGATCCCTCATTTTTTCCCTCAGGCCCTGTTCCCTCCTCACTTGGAAATGAACATCCCCTCTCCCCCAGCTAAATCTAGGGCTGAGGACAGGTGGGAACACAGGCAAATGTTCCCTTGTACCTCAAGATCAAGAAGTGGGGTATGGAAGAGAAAACTAGAGGCCAACTATTTGAGGCCCGTAGCAAGGAGGAAGTTGGGGTGAGGTGAGCAGAAAAAAAGCTAAAGGATGAATGAGGGCATTTGAGGTGAAAGGGACCTTCTTTCATCCCTGAAGAGTCTAGGCTGGAGGAAGGATGAGAATAAGAGGCAAGGACTATGTATTTGTCCAGGAATGTAAGGGACGGGGTGAGTGTGTGAGACAAGAGGGCCACAGCGCTCGCTGGAGCATAGGCTGAGATGAGTGTGTTCTTGGTCAGCGTGACTAAAGGATGTGAGTACATTTGTGTGAATACGTGCATGAGTGTGTGTAGATGTGTGCCAGCATGCTGGCATGCCCCTGAGTGTCTCTGAGTGTCCACATGTGAGGAAATGCTGAGAAACTACTTTTGCACATCTAGGCCTTTCCCCTATGGTGGGCTGGTGCCCTCCCCACACATCCTTAGTCTCTGCAGGTAAAGTGGGGGGAGGGGCAGGGCCCCTGCCAGTGAGAGGTCACTTCACAACCTAGTCTAACACCCCAGGGTGCACTAGCCTCACTTCCAGTGGGCTGGATCCTCAGTGCCAGGGCCTGGATTCCTCAGACAGCGCTTATGCCCTGGCTTGGCTTTTTTTACCTCTGGGAAGAAAAAAATGACAGAAACCCAGGAGGTACAGCTAAACAAAAAGAAGAGAGGAAAGCCCATCGGTCACCTCATACCCAGGGAAAGCCACTCTGCGCGTTGATGTATTTCTTTCCAGTCTTTTTTCAAAGCGAACACGATGAATGTTTAACAGAAACGGGTCGTACACTGCACTCTGCTCCCTTGCCTTTGTTGTCGACTCCGGGTGCCTTGCCGGGTGCCTCAACTCTACCCATCCTTTGTAGCCCAGCACCGGGCCTGGCTCCTCTAGGAAGCCTCTCCTCCTAGCGTCCCTCTCTTCTCCACTCCCTCTCACCCCAGCTCCGAGGCTGCAGCGGGGAGAACCCCCTTCCCCTTCCTCTTCCCAACCGAGGGCCCACTGGAAGCTTGGGGACAGCTTGTGGGTTGGGCCGCGAGGCGCCGGGGCCACCGGGCAGACCGGAGAGGACGCGGCGTGGGGAGGAGTCGCGGGAGGGCCAGGAAGGAAGCGGAGGCGGAGCGGAGCTGTCGCTTCCCATCAGGCGGAGGATTGTTCCCAACACACGCAGGCCCCGCGGCGTTTCTGTGTCAGAGAGTTTTGCCGGCGCCGTGACCCATGCGAGGAGGGTCGGGCTGCGAGCGGGGATCGGCCAAGAGTGACCAGCGCGGCCGGCCGCATCATAACCACCTGGCCGGGTCACTGCTTCCCTCTCCTGCCGGGAGCCCACGGAGCGGGGGAGGGGCGTCCGGGGGTGGGGAAGGGCGGGCTTCCCCTACTCTCACCGCGTCCCCCCTCCTTGGAGAAGGTCGAAGTGGGAGAATCATATCCCACATAAAGTGAGGACACTGGGGCAACCAGAAGTAACCACCAGGAGCCTCAGTTTCTCCCCTTTGGAATTAGGGGGAGTGCTCCTCTGTGGTCCTGAGCTGAAGCTGCCCTGTTCCCTGAGGGATGCAGAGAAGTGGATGAAATCACTGGCTGGAGAATACAATGCCTGAGGGTGGGTTAGCCCCCACAAAGAGTCATGGGCAGGCCTACCCAGTCAGGGTAGCTGACCCAGAGCTAGACCTACCCAAATATGACAAGAACCTGGACTCTCAACGGAGTGAAGCCAGGCACCTGGAAGTCTGGGTGTGTATTGTCTACGCAAATAAAATGACAATGGACTGTGGGTGGCTGGGTTTCTAGAGTAAGGACAGAAGGTGGAGGAGGGGATGCAGAGGGAGGAGCAGACTCCTGACCTCTCCCCCCCTCCCCCCCCCAGTCCCCTGGTCCCATCTGAAGTGGGCCGAGTCCCATCTTCAGCACTTAATGATTTTGACAGGCCCCACCCGTGAGTCATCGGGGCCTTTGTGTCTGCCAGACCAATGGCCCCTCTCCTGGGCCTACCCATCAGTCACCCAGAGCTCCAGCTGTTCCCAGCCTTTGGAGCAACCTCCACCGTCACCACTACAAATTGGCTCTCAACAGCCGCTCAGAGACCCCTTCTCTGCCATTGTCTCAGGACAAATGGCCCTTCCCCAGCACACTGCCCCACTGGCCCAGCCCAGGCTGCCTGCTGCTTCTGGGAAGGGGAGGGGACAGCCCACTGACCTATTCCAGGAAGGCCTCCTCCTTCTCTAATCCCAATAACCTGGCTATGCTGAGCCACCAGGCAGTATACCCTGCCTGGTTCTGGCCTCAACACACTTGTGTCCTTCCCTCAGCCAGATCTGGGCTCCATGAGACCCTGAAGGGAATCTCCTCTTTTCAGTTTCCCTCATAGCGCCAAGGGCTGAAGAAGTCTCACTATGTACTTGTTGACTGGAGCTGAAGTGAGGGGTAAAAGAAAAGGAAGGGAAGGATTGGTGGAAATGGCATGGGAACCAAGAGCCAGGTTTCCCAGGAGCCGCCATGGCCAAGCACAGAGCCAAGACAATTACATGCCTAGTTTTGCTGATTGCATTAAAATCATTAGAATGAGAGATCTGAAAATCATACATTAAGGGGTAGAATTAGAAAGGGCTTTCGAGACTGGCATAGGGGTCCCCTAAGTGAATCTGATACAATTAGCTGAAATTGTGTTACCCAAACAGACACTTTCCCATACTGTCTCAGCGCCCTCCTCACCACACCCCCCCCCCGATTCCTCCTTTTTCCCTTTTCTCCGACTTGCCCAATTTCTGCCCAAACTCTTTCTCCTCACTCCATCTCTTTAGTTTGCTTCCTCTCCCACACTCCTCTTGGGCACTGGCCTGCCTGGGTTGTATTGATGTGTAGGCCTGGGAGGATACAGTAGGTGGGGTCTTTGGCTTTGAGGATGGAAGACCAACAGACTCAGACATCTCCCATGATACCTGCCCTTAGCCACAATGCCCATTCTCACACCTGTCCCAGTGTCCGTGCCAGACAGCAGAAGAGTTAAAATGGCCTGGTTTAGGGTGGGGAGCGGGTGGGCCTGTCTGCTCCAGTCTGTGTGAGAGGGGAGCTGAAGGTCAGCATTTGGATGAGATTGTGAGTCTGTGGCTGCCTTTGTGAAGCTATGCTTTGTGTGTGTGTGTACATGAGGAGAGTGCTTGGATGAGTGTGTGCCTCCCTGCTGAGCCTTCATCCTGTTGGTAGCTGGTCTTCCCCTCACGGACACAGACCAGTGTTCTGGGGGAAGAGAACAGAGTCCCCTGTCTTCTGGTCTCAGGGAGCACTAGGCTAGGGGCCTGGGTCCCACTGGGGTGAGGCTCAGGCCTGGTTGGAGGGGGCTGCCCTGGGAATCTGCTGTAGCCCTGGTGAATGGGCCTATCTGGCTACAGGAATGGTGGAGAAAGAATGGGGCGTGAGTGGGGGTGAAAATGGAATTGCCAGCCCAGAATGAATGTATGGTGGAGTTTCTCTTTTGTAACCGGGAATAATTAAGATAGATGTGCGGATGGATTAGCTGTCCTGCAAGGTCAGGAGCGCATTGCTGGATCACTCTATTATTTCACTGCGCCACAGCTACTCGACTAACGCCGTTTTCATGATATTTTGAACATCCGTACAGAAAAAAAACCAAGTGAGTGCACGAGAGATACAAATGGATCGTTTGGTGGAGAAATCCGTCTTCGTCACCGCCGCCAGGCTGGGATTAATGCGATTGAAGGCTCCTCCAGGCTCCGCCAGGGAGACGGGCGCGGGAAAGCAAGAGAAATTGGTTTGCACCCCTGGGAGTACGATTGATGGGCCGGGCTGCCAGGCCGGGCTGCCAGGCCGGGCTGGGCCACCGAGTCTAAGGCTGGGCTGGGGGCAGGGAGAAACCGTGGCCTGGGTGGGGCCCTGCCCTGCAGGAGGGGCCTAGACTGGGCGGCACCTGCAGGCACTTGCTTTAGAGACTGGAGAGAGGGAATTGGGAGAGCCACCCTGGCCCCCAAAGCTCTGGGGATGTGAAGACCTGAAAGATCTCAGGCGCCGCTGCCCCAGGTAGGCCTAGAGTCTTTGGGAAAAAAACAGGAATAGAGGGACCTGTTTCCCCAGTGACAGCCCTCTCTCATGAGTGGCCAGGAGGAGGCTGCTAATATCCCCCAAGAGGCAGAATCTGGGCAAGGGAGATGTCAGAGTGGATATTTACTGAGCCCCCACCAGGTGCTAGGTACTGTGCCAGGTGTGATGAACAAGATATGGTCCCTGTCCTCATGGAGTTTGCAGTCTAGCTGGGAAGGCAAACATTGCCAAAGTGTGATAGGGAAGCCTATAGTGAGGGAACAGGACCTAGACTAAGAGGTCAGGGAGGTCTTCCTTCAAGAGTGACACTGAAGCTGAGACTTGAAGGATAGATAGGTGGGAGCTACCAAGATACAAAAGGGAGAAGAGTGGTATTTTGCAGGCAGAGGAGACAGACTGAAGATGTAGAAGATAGGGGCTGATGGAGAACTCTTTCCTTGACTGATGGAGAAACAGAATCCACCCTCAGAGAGGTCAAGACCTGTCCAATGATCCACAGCCCGCCAACGTGGAGCTAGAGCTAGAATGCAAGTCCTTAGCCTCCAGGGCATTGCAGAGTCCTCTAAGTCTGATGAAAGAGGCAAGGTCTTCAGTCTCTGAAGATGAGAGATGTAGGGCCATCACTGTGAAGCCCCAGTCTGAAAAGGGAAGCAAGGCACACCCACGTACCCAGTGGGGACACACATACATTCACATACATGGACTAAAGATGGGCCCAGTGGGACAATTGGAGAAAGCATGAAAACATTTGTTTTTGCTTTTTTACTTATTAAATTTATGACATGTGATAAAAATGTGGAAACCCTGGTGGCATAGTGGTTAACTGCTACGGCTGCTAACCAAAGTTCGGCAGCTCGAATCCACCAGGGGCTCCTTGGAAGCTCTATGGGGCAGTTCTACTCTGTCCTATAGGGTCACTATGAGTTGGAATCAACTCGACGGCAATGGGTTTGGTTGTTTGGTAAAAATGTAAATATTATACTTGGGCATATAGTGAAAATTAAGTCCCCCCTCATTCATTAAGTCCCGAAATTCCCTTTCCTAGAACCAACCACTGGTGTCTTATTTTTTGGAGAGGGGCATCATTGTGGAAATATTCTCTACACTCAGAAATGATAGCAAATTATACACATTGTTCGGCATCTTGTTCTTTCACTTAACAAAATATCTTAGAAATTATTCCAGAGGGATACACCAAGATCTCCTGTGTTCTTTTTAACAACAGTGTAATATTCTCTAGTGAGGATGTACTGTTATTTATGGGCATTTAGGTTGTTACCAGTCTTCTGCTACTGCAAAAAATGTCAAAGTGACTGTCCTTGAAGTAGAATTGCTGGGTTAAAAGGAATGTATAAGAGGGATTTTTGGCTTTGGGTTTAAAGGGAGAGAGAGCAGTAATGTGACAGGAGTTAGAGGAAATGGAGAGGGTAAAGGGGCCAGGATGATAGAGGGCCATAGCAGAGAGGCAGGGAGCTCCAAATCAGGGAGATTGGAGACTTGGGTCTCCATCTCAGCTCCATTCTTTACTATTTCTGTGACCTTGGGCAACTTTTGAGCTTATCTGAGCCCTTTATTTTTTTGTAAAATAGGGAGAACAATATAAACCTCATTAATTTAGTGAGGTTTAAAAAAATCTTTATACAATGGGGAAATAGATGAAAATACTCTTCAAGCAGCAATTATCTCTGGCTAGTGGTATTTTTTTTTTATGGTGGGTTTTAGTGGTATTCGAAGTGTTTTTATTTTTTCTTTTATATTTTCTGCATTATTTGTGTTATCCAGCATTTCTCCAATGTGCATGCATTGGTTTTATAATCAGAAAAAAAATAATGGGTAGTGTTAGTGGTTATCGCTCTCACTGCTACCTGAGAGGTTGATGGTTTGAGTTCACTCAGAGGTGCCTTGGAAGAAAGGCCTGGTGATCTACTTCTGAAAACCAGCCATTAAAAACCCTATGGGGAAAAAAAAAAAAAACCCTATGGCGCACAGTTCTGTTCTGACTCCTATGGGGTCACCATTAGTAGGAATCGACTTCACAACAACTGGTTTGGTTTTTTGGTTTGAATTTTTAGATGCTGTTTGTGGGACAGGAATAGGGATAGAAGCGACTGCAGGCTCGAATATTTGGGCAAGAGTATTTGGAAGAAACTGCCAAGGGTGGGTTGGATATGCAGGAAAATAGGGTTAGCAAGAGGGCATATCAGGTGGAGGAACAAGAGTGAGCAAATGCATGGAGACAAGAAAACATCTTTGGGCTTACTGGCCTGACAGAAACTGGAGAAACCCCGAGAGTATGGCCCTTGGACACCCTTTTAGCCCAGTAGTGAAATCACTCCCGAGGTTCACCTCTTCAGCCAAAGATTGGACAGGCCCATAAAACAAAATGAGACTAAAGGGGCACAACAGTCCAGGGGCAAGGGCTAGAGGGCAGGAGGGGACAGGAAACCCATGGTGGAGAAGGGAGAGTGTTGACATGTCATGGGATTGTTAACCAGTGTCATAAAACAATATGTGTACTAACTGTTTAATGAGAAACTAGTTTGTTCTGTAAACCGTCATCTAAAGTACAATGAAAAAAAAGAAAACGCCTTTGGGAAAAGCAGTCCAGTTTAGCTGAAGCAGAGTCCTTGTAATCATTTCATTCGTTCGTTCATTTAACAGGCATTTATTGAGCACAGGTTCTGGGTCAGGCGCTGTGCTCTGCCCTGGGCATATGATAGTTGTGGAAACAGAAACAGCCCCAGCCTTCATGGGACTTATGGCAATTAAATAAGTATCCAAAGAAGTATGAGAAGGCCTATGACTGGCTCTTATGAGAAGGTCTGTAAAGGAACAGTCTGGGTCCTCAGAAAGTCTCTAATAGGGGGAGTTCGACCTAGTTACGGAGGTCAGTGAAGGCTTACTGGAGGAATTCCCCATTGAATTAAACAAAGGCTGGAAGGACGAATAGGAGACATTAACCAGGCAAAGAGGGAAGGGAAGGGAAGGGTGCTCCAGGTAGAGGGAACAGCAAGGTGGAAGGCGCAGTGGCAGGAGGAAGCCTGGTGAGTATGTGAGATGAGTGCCAGGAATATGGGAACAGGGCTGGAGATGTTGGCAGGCCGGGCTTTCCAGGTATCTCAGGCTGTGGTAAGAATTTTGAATTTGATCTTGAGAGCAATGGGGTGCCATAATCAGGCATGGGTTTTTAGCAGACTCTGCTGGCTGCAGAGGGTAGAAGCATGTGGATCAGTAAGGAGATCCCTGGGAATAGAAGATGATAATATAGATGATGGGAGTGGCGGTGGAGATGGAGGGAAAAGGATGGAATTAACAGAAGTCGAGTGGGAGAAAAGGCTGGAGAGATGTGTATGTGTGTGTGTTTGTCGGGGGGGATGGCCCATGGGGAGGGTCTGTAAGGTCAGTTTGAAGAATATAAGCAAGTAGCTCCCTGGAGACATTAATAGTGATACACCAACCACCACTATTCACTGAGTGGAGTACTCACCTATACCAGGCTATGCATAACTATTTTTCTGCACACATATCTCATTTAATTCCTGCAACTCTCCTGTAAGGATGGTACTACTACTCCCAATTTATAGATTAAGCAACCTGATCTGGGTCACATGCTACTAAGAGGTGGAGCTGGGCTTCACACCCTGCATTCTGGCTCCAGAGTGTAACCACCAAGCTACACTGGTACAGAAGCTTTTTGATCAGGAGAGGGGTGTGGTCAAGCCTGTGACTCAGGAAAATTAATCTGGTGGCAGTGAGCAGGATGGATGGGTTTGGACAGAGAGGCCCAGGGTGAATATTTCAACTGGGCAGAAATAAAGTCAGGGGTCCTGAACCATGGTGGGGCCAAAGGAATGCGAAGGGTATGAGGGCCACGGAGAATAGAGAGAATTTAAGATATGTATTTGTTCTGTAGTGGTTAAAAGCTACTGCTGCTAAACAAAAGGTCGGCAGTTCGAATCCACCAGGCTCTCCTTGAAATTCCTACAGGGCAGTTCTACTCTGTCCTGTAGGGTGGGAATTGACTCAACAGCAACAAGTTTTATTAGTTTTCTATTGCTGCTGTAACAGTTGACCACAAAGTTAGTGGCTTAAAGCAACACTCGTTTATTTTCTCACAGTTCTGTAGGTCAGAAGTCTGGCTGGGCTTGGCTAGTTTCTCTGCATATTCCCACAAGGCTGAAATCAAGATGGCAGCTGGGCCTGGCTCTGATCTCGAGGCTGTGGGGGAAGAATCTGCTTCTACTCTCACTCTTGTTGACAGAATGAAGTTTCATGCCAGTTGTAGGACCGAGGTCCCTGTTTCCTTGCTGGCTGTCTGCTGGGGCTCACTCTCAGTTCCTAAAACCACACTCTCTGGTTCTTACTCCTGCTCTATCTTCAAAGCCAGCAACAGCTCATTATTTTTGTACTTTAAATATCTGACTTCCCCTTCTGCCACCATCCAGAGAAAGCTCTTTGCTTTTAAAGAATTCATGTGATTAAGTAAGGCCCACCTGAATAATCACCAGGAATAACACTTGGGGGCAAGAGTCATGGCGCCATCTTAATGGCATACCATAGGACCACCTGCAGGTGAGTGTCCTGGAAAGCTGGGTGAGGAGGGATATATGTGGGGGCGGGGGGCCAGGACAAGATGGCTCTGAGGTTTGGAAACTGAGTAATTAGGAGCATAGTAGTGATACCACGAACTCAGGAGAAAGCTGGTTTGGGAGGCTGGAAAAGATAATGAGGTGGCATCTAGGGGGATGCATAAAAAGGAGGTAGAAATTATGAGCTCCCTCTCAGGACAGTGACATTGCATTCTTTTTTACATTTTTACTGAGATATACCACACACATAGTAAAGAATGCTAATCCTAATCCTACAGCTCAATGACCTTCTACATATGCATACATCTATGTCACCACAAGTCAGGAAAAATTTCCAGCTCCCATGAAGTTCCCCATGCCATTTCTCAGTCATTTTCTCCCCACAGCTAACCACTATTATGACATCGATCACCATAGATCAGTTTTGCCTGTACTTGAGTCTCATATACACAGAATCATACAGTCTGCACTCTCATCAGACAATTCATTGAGTGCCTGCTGTGTGCCAGGCGTGTGCCAGGCTCTGGGGATGCGGCAGTGTGACAAGAGAGACAAGGTCCCGGCTCTCATGGAACTAAAGTTCTGCCCGGAGGGAAGAGATCAATCCTCTTGGAGGCAATATGGCCAAGTGGGAGTGTGGACAAAGAAGAGAAGGGGTGAAGATGCAACCGTGAGAAATGCACAGATGGGGGGCTGGGAGGCAGGGTGGTCAGAGGAGTGAGAAGAGAAGCCAGAGCGTGCAGCAGCTTTTTGCCAAGGGAAGGGCGCTTCAAGAGGGAAGAAAGGATCAAGAGCAGCATGTGCTGCTGAGAGGTTAATCAACACATATTTATGGAGCGCCTGCTTCACACAAGGCTAGGTGCAGAGTGGAATACAGAGCGGCATAAAACTCCTGGTAATAATGATCTCTAACATGTCCACAGAGATAAGAGCCGACCCTGGGGGGGAGGGGGACATCATAAAATTCAAATATGATCGTGTCATTGCCCTGCTTAAAACTCTCCTGTGGCTTCCTTTTGCCACTGATTTTAAGATCAAAACCTCACCATGGTCTCCTAGGCCCTCATGGTCTGGCCACTGCGGGCCTCTGAAGCCTTATCCCTCACTTGTCTCCCTGTTGATGTAGCTCTCCAGGCATTCTGACCTCCCCCCCACCCCCCCCGCTCTCTCCTGCCCCAGGGCCTTTGCACATTCATTTCTTCTGCCGAAAACACTTTTCTTCTCCTTCCACCCCTGAAAAGACCTAGTTCACTCTACTCACCATTATTTATATCTCAGCTTTATGGTCACGTCCTCAGAGAAGCCTTCTCTGGTTTTCCAACTTCGAAGTCCCTATGTTTTGCATTTCCACAGCTTGCTGTATGGAACTGTCTTTCCTAACACTTACTATGCTGTGTAATTATATAACCATGTGATTACTGCATTCATGTCTATCTCTGTCTGTATCGTAGACCCCTATGAAAGGAGGGACCTGAGCTGCTTACGACTGTCTGTGTTTCCCCGGCACCCAGCTCAGTGCTGGGCCCATAGTGGGGGCTGGAGCAGTGCTTGCTGAATGAATGGGCTTGTGGGTTTGGAGTCAGAAAGACTGTCATTGAGCCTTGGCTATGTGACCTTGGATAAGTGGCTTTCTTCTCTTCTTTGTGACTCAGTTTCGTCATCCATAAAATGAAGGGATAGATTCTCTAAGGGCCTGTCCAGCCTGATGTCCTCCAATCCAATGACTCACACCCATAAAAATGTCACCGGGCTGCCTGCCAGCACATTCACACTGATATTAGTAAGTGCTGAGTAAGAAGGTGGGCAACAGCAAGCACTGTAGAGCCAGTCAGAGCAGTGTGATCTGGGGTGTCCAGAGAAGCCTTCTTGGAAGAGGTGGGTAGGGATGAATGAAGGAGATGGAGAGAAGAGATTTTCAAGAACCTGAGAAGCCCAGAAGATGGAATGTACCAAATGTGATAGGGAATAAGGAGACTGGCCTGGCTGGAGCCAGTAGGAAGTCTCTGGCTCTCTTTAAATAGGACAGGCCCTGTGTATTAGTTTCCTATTGCTGCTCTGACAAATTACCACTAACTTTGTGACTTAAAGCCAAAAAAACCAAACCCACTGCTGTCGAGTCGATTCCAACTCATAGTGAACCTATAGGACAGAGAAGAACTGCTCCATAGAGTTTCCAAGGAGCACCCGGCGGATTTGAACTACTGACCTCTTGGATAGCAATCGTAGCACTTAACCACTATGCCACCAGGGTTTCCTTCGTGACTTAAATGACATAAATTTATTATCTTATAGTTTTAGAGATCAGAAGTCCAGAATCAGTCTCACTGAGCTGAAGTCAAGGTGTCAGCAGGGCTGGTTCCTTCTGGGGACTCTAGGGAAGGGTCTGTTTCCTTGCCTTTTCCAACTTCTGAAGGCTGTCCTCAGTCCTTGGCTCATGGCCCCACCTCATATTGCCTTTTCTCCCTCTGCTCCCATCAACACTTTTTTCTCTGACCCTCTTGCCTCCCTTTTATAGGGACCTTCTGTTTACACTGGGCCCGACTGGATAATCCAGGGCAATCTGTCCCTCTCAAGATCTTTAACTTAATCACATCTGAAAAGTCCCTTTTACCATGTAAGGTTGCGTATTCATAGATTCCAGGGATTAGGATGTGGACATCTTTGAGGGAACATTATTCAGCCTACCATACCATGGTATATCTTAGTGGTTAGTCATGTGCCTCAGCCCAAGCCTTGGATTTGCCACACTTTAGTAGCCTAATCCTAGACAAGTTATTTACCCTATGCCTCAGTTTTCTCATTTGTAAAATGAGGAACTAGCAGTACACTCCTTGTTTGTTTTGCTTATCTGTTGCTGTATAACAAAACGTTAGATCCTAGTGGTTAAAAACAACAATGCATTATTATTTGCCATGATTCTGTAGGTTGACTAGGTTCAGCCGGACGGTTCTGCCGTACGCAGTGCTGTCTGTGTTCACGCATGCAGCTGCATTCATCTGGGAACTCAGCTGAGGCTGGGATGTCCATGATGGCCTCACTCACATGTCTACCAGTTGATACTGGCTGTTGGCTGGAAAGACTTGTTTCTCCTCCAGGTAGCCTGTAGGGCCTCTCTCCCTCCAGGGCCTCTCCAGCAGGACATGATAGCTGGTTTCAAAGGAGGTGAATATGAAAGCTGCAAGGCCTCTTAAGCCCTGAGCCCAGAAATCACAAAGTGTACTTCGCCACGTTCTATTGGTCAAACAAATTACATGGCCAGGCCAGATTCCAAGGGAGGGGAAATAGACTCTACCTCTTGTGGCAAAGTCATATTGCACAGGTCCTGTAGAATCAAAGGGATAGTTCCAGCAATCTTTGGGAAAAAATCTGCTACAATAGTTGTGAGGATTTGATAAATTAAAACATGTAAAAAGACTTAGGACAATGCCTGGCCCACAGTAAATGCTCAATATTTTTAAAAATGCAGGCTCTAGCAGCCTAGATTCAAAGTCCAGCTTCACTGCTTATGGCTTTGTGATCTTTGGCAAATTACTTAATCACCCCAAACCTTGGGGTTAAATGAGATTAGTAATAAAACATACTTTGGGGGTTGTTGCAAGAGTGAAATGCAATAATATATTGTAAACTCTTAATCCAGGGCCTAGCATATAGTACTCAATAAGCTTTTGATATTACCAAAGTTCTGCCAGGCACAGTGCCAGGCACTTTCTCATATATTCTTTTATTTAAGCCTACTGTCAACCCTGTATGGTGATATATATGAGGAAACAGTGTCCCAAAGCAGTTAAGTAACTTGGGAAAGGAAGTAGCATTTTGGGGACTAGGACCCAGGTCTGTGTGTGGCTTCTTCCACTTTACTAATGGTTTCAAAACTTTTCTTAAATAGTGAATCCACCTTTTAAAACAAACCCAGTATGTAAAATTGAGAAAGATAATATTTTATTAGTATAATTATGAAGTCTCAAAATTTAACTTTTTACTTATTAGGAAAAATATGTCAGTTACCACGTTTGTCATGATGATAACTTCTAATGTTTTCAAACTCAGTTCATAGTGTATCTATGAACCTATATCCTTTTATTAAGGTTTCAAAGAGTTATGTCTTTATACAAAAAGTCACATGAAAACTCTGCAAACCCTCTAAATACCTCTAAGGAATTTTCAGGTTCCATGGATCCCAGGTTGCCCCCCCCCCCCCATTAGAAGATGTCCTTCCATATGGGTAGAAGTGAATGAAAGATCTGAGCAATGGGGGTCCTGGATAAGGAGCCTTGAGTCTCTTTTGGTAAGCAGTGGGGTACCATTTAACATCTTTTAAATTTAATTTAATGTCTTTTAAATCCATTATTCATTGAATTTTTTAGCTTTTGAGATCAAGAAGAACAAAGGCAGAGAAAAATAGTAATACAACCAATATTTATTAAATACTTACTGTGTGCCATGAACTACTATACCTTTTCCTTATCTTACCTCATTCGATTAACTCAAAGCTACAAGTTAGGTACTGTTGTCATTCCCATTTGACAGATGATGAAACTGAAGCTCAGGCCTAATAAGTAACTACGAACAAACCTGTAGGTAGTAGTTGAAGCTTTTTTTTTTTTATGAGGAGATAATTGGTGATCTGGTGAGTGGGGACAGATGGGTGAGGGTGGAAATAGGTGGTGGAAGGTGGTGATAACAAATGTATATCAGGAATTGGAGATGTTTGACAGTGAGGGGAAGGGAAAAATAGGATACTGGATCCAGAGAGTGGGGCATGGAGGGAAGACTGTCATGGAGGAGAGGAAGAGCTAAGGGAGAGGGCAAGACTGGGCATGCTGGGGGAAGAGAGGAGCATGTTCTTGAGTGTGCTGAAGCACGTGCTGAAGGAGCATGTACTTGGAGGATTGCCTCTCTCTGTGTCCCAGCTTCTCCTGGATCCCTGCGGGCATTGGCAGCAAGGGGGCATAGGTGGCTGTGATTCCTCTTGGGCCAGACCTCCTTGAGGAATGGCCCTTGGCAATCCCAGACTTGGTACATCACCCTTGCTGGGCAGTAACCAATGTAGGGCAGTTTCTACTTCCCCTTCACACAATCTTTCCTTCAAGCAAATTGAACTGCTCCCCTTTTCCCGATCATACCTGGCGCTACAGTGTAGAGGAAAGAGCATGGATTTCAAGGCAACCTGTTCCAGGTTCTAGCCAGGCTCTGCCACTTACTAGCTGTGTGATCTTAGGCAAGGTATTTAACCTCTCTGAACTTCAATTTTTCTTTTACATGCATGGCAGTTTTTCTTTTATTTGCGTGGTGATAATGACACCTGTCTCTAAGGATGATGAGAAGGGTTAATGAGAATATGGATGAAAGCTTCCAGTATGTGCCTGGCAGAGTAGATGCTCCTTAAGTACTGGCTTCCTCCTTCTCTGGATCTCTGCCTATCATCATGCCCACCTCCAATAGCACTTCTTCCACGAATCCTTTCCCTGACCCTGCCAGCTTGCCAAGATCTTCCCCTCTGGCACACCAGAGCGCTGGCATTACCCATAGGGAGCTTAGGACGCTTTATCTGCCTTATAGAACGGGTATTTGTGTTCAGGTTTAGCAGGCATGCAATAAATATTTACAGAAGGAAACAAAGAATGTTTTAGCTTGAACTTTGACAGAAAGCAAAGAAACAGTTTTGTATCCCTGTTCTTTGTAGGATCTGGAAGGTCTTCCCAGTAGCTGGAGGATTTGACAGTAGCAATTAATTGACTTTTGGTGGGAGCAGGCAGACCAATGAGGCCCTTGACTAACTGAGAGGGCATGCTGGTATCAGTGAAACTTTGGAGTCTGAAGGGGTCAATGATAACTTTGGCTGGATTGAGGGTTCAGGAAAAAAAAAGGAAAGGTTCAGGAAGGCTCCATTAATTGGGATGGGGCACCGTGGGGGAATCAGGGTGCTCTGTTCCCCCTAGAATGAACCAGAGAGTTTGATGCTGAGTTGAGTCAGAGTTGAGAGCAGACTGGGATCTAGTTAAAACTGGAATTGGGGATGACACTATTACCCTTCTATGGGGGCACCTTCTGCATCTCAGCTGGAGCTAAAGGCAGTGCTCTCTTGGTCTCTCTGGGGTGGGGCTGGGGGCTGAAGTACCTGGTGACAATGGAGAAAGAGGGAGGGGGCTAGTGTGGCTGATTCTTGGAGAAGTAGCATCTGGTTTCCCCACCTCTCCTCTACCCTCTCCTGCCACATTCTCCTGGACCACCCAGACCATCACCCACTGCAGCCCAAATTCTCCAGGCCTCTCTCATCTTAGGAAGGCATCTCTATTTGCTCTCAGCATCTCTATAGGTCTTCTCTTCTATCGCACCCCAACATTTCAAGACTGACAACCAGGAGACCTAACTGGTACTTTCCTATTTCTTAACCCCTTTTGCAAGGGAAAGTTTGTTTTCTAATCTTTGATGCTGGTTACCTCAATGGAGATAAAGAGCAGGAGAATGTTTTCCCTGGCTCTATTAACAAGACAAATTAAATAGTAAACCATGTGTATAACCAAGGTGTCATTTTTTACCCATCCTTGAGTAAGTCCAGTCAGGAACTCTTCCTAACAACAAGCAGGCCAAAAGACATTTCAAGTCAACCTGGGCTGGGGGGCCAAATGTAGGTGCATCACAACAATGACAATGTTTTCCCAAGATTTTTCTGTTTTATTGACAATTCAAACACATTATTTCAGGTGACCTTCATAATAATCCCATGATGTAGGCAGGCTTAATTATCCACATTTGACAGATGGAAAACTGAGGCTCAAAGAGGTGAAATCCCTTGCCAGGATCCAGGAGCCAATAGGTGACAAAACAGGGATTCAAATCCAAGCCCTCACTCTGAAACCTAAGTGCTTTCAGGGAGAACTGCAGGGGCTTTTGGAGCGTGGAGGCTGTGCAGTGGGGAGCTTGGGGCAGACTTGATGGAGGGAGTGGCCTCTCCTGGCAGATAGGAATTCTTCTGATGGGAAAGAGTGAATGGGCACCCCACTAAGAAGGAGCAGAGGGCTTCTTTGAGAGTCTTAAGCTTGTTGGGTCCTTTCTGTAAGCTGTGAACTCAGCAGCTTAGAGTTGCCCCCAAAGGGTCCTTCTGCCCTTATTGTCAGCATCCTAGGCTGGGACACCAGGGAAGTCTCTTAGACCCTCAAGTCTCCTCTGGAGCCCAGGTTCCCCAGCGGTACCATAGGCTGACCCCTCTGGCTTTTTGAGCCAAAGGTATTATCAACATCCCCAAGCACCTCCTGCCCCCTGGTCTGTACCCCGAACCCATACCCTGAGAACCTAAGAAAAAACATCAGCTATCCGTCCAAGTCTCCTCCCAGCAGGTCAGCGCTCCCCCTGCCATGGACAGGCTCCTGCAATGATGGACCGCTGGCCCCAACGCACATATTATTATGAAATGGGTTTATTACACTCTCAATCTCTCACTAATGTGCCACTGCTTAATCCCTTTATCCAATTCTCAGTCTCTCAGCCTCGGCCACAGCTCTTTCCACCCAGGACGAGGACTGAATGGTTTACTGGATGATTTCTGACTTGGGGGGACTAGGGTGGGGGCTGTTTAGAGGAGGGGAAGGAGAGGGAGCCATGCAGGCCCTGTGAGAAGCAATCCAAGGGGGCCTCTAATGTGGAGGCTTCCTGAGGCCCAGGTTCATCACTGGAGCCCCTTCTGTCTGTCTGTCCATTTCACTTCTCATCTTCTCTGTCTCTGATGGACATTTGCCGGCTGCCTCACTCCATCTCTGCCTCTGGACTCGCATCAGTTTCTCCCTTCCTCTCTCACTCTCTGATATGTCTCTTTTTGTCTCTCTGTCTTCCCTTAAAGCTAGACTGTGGTCAGGTCCAGTTTTCCCTAAGTGGGCAAGGCAATGATCCCTGATCTCTGTCCCCTCCCCCTCCCCATCTCCAGCTCCTTTCTATCAGTTCCATCCTTTCTGCTGGATTCCTGTCCTCCCAAGTCACTTCTTCACCCGAGCCCCACTGATCAGCCTTCCTCCTCTTTCAGCACCTGTTACTGGTGTTCGCCGCTGGCTCTCCTCTCCTCCACCCAACTCCTCCCATCTGCCCTGGTCTCAGGCCCACACCCACATCCCTGATGACACTAGCAGCCTCCACCTCCTCACCAGCCACCCTCAGCCTCCTCTGCCTCCCGGTGCTGGCTGGTACCTCTGCTCTCAGTGTCTCCTCCCTTTCCTCCCCACTCTGGCTCTGACCACCTCCCGTCTGGCCTTCTCTCCCTCCCTGGGTCTCTTTCTCTGTCTCTCCCTATGTCTCTCCCCAAGCAGTCCCTCCCCACTCTGACACACCAGCCGGTATGGCAGCCAAGGCTTCCTGCTGTCAGCTGGGGAATAGATAAAGATAAATGATATTATGTTAAATTCCACTTAATGACAAATTTTTAATTTTCTGAACATGGTCATTTTCTGGCTAGTGAATCAAGTGGAGGGAGCTAATTACATGAAGATCTGAACAAAAATAACTCCTAATTTTCAAGGATAATGGAAGAGAAATGTTGGAGATTAATGGCACTATTTATCTTTTTTAAATTTCTATCTTTCTCTGTGATAGCCGTGCTCCCCAAGGAAAATATTCATAAAATGAAATTGAAGTCGTAACTTAATAGGTTATTAAAATTTTTGAGTGCATATCACTTTCCTTCCGCAGCACTGTAAATTTAAATTGAAGTTTGCGGCTCCCCGAGTCACCAGCGGAGTTTTTTTTATGATGGCACAATAGAGAGAAACATGCATCTTTGTCAGGAGGTATTTGCTAGTCTAATTTTATGGCAGGCCGGATTATCAGACGGGAATGGCAGCGCCGGGGGAAGCTGACAAGCCCGCAGCCGGCAGCCATGTGTTTCCATTAGCGCCCCGAGCCGTCCGGGGCTTCTCTGGACTCTCATTTTCCACTTCAGTCTTTTATCTTGATTTAAAGTGAGGGCGCCCAATATTCAGGGCCTGTCATTTTTCTCTCTCACATACTCTCACGCTCTCTTCCTCACTTCTCCCCTCCCACTGCGTTGGCTTCCTCCAGGCCAGATTCCTTTCATCCCTGGGTCTGCGGTGTGGGCTCGGCCTCGCCCGGTGGGCCCCGCCCTGGGGGTAGGAAGAGAGGGGAGGCCGGAGCTGGCCAGGACGCCGCTGGAGTTAGTGATAAATTTGAGTGAAGCCTCCTCCCCCGTGGGCTTATCAGACAGACACTTGAATGGGGACCGCCTGTGTACAAGGTGGGATGGGGGGGTCTCCAGGCTCGAGACCATCAGGCCACCTAATTGCGTGTTAATGGAGTTGCAAGGGGGAGGGGGCGCAGCTGTTGGCTCAGGGGACCCCGAGGGCAGAGAGAATTATCGCCGGTCTCTTTTCCAGCCCTCGACTCTCCTCCCATCATGTCTCTGGCCATGGCTTTGTCTCTGAGTCTCGGAATCATGAACCTGGAGGGAAATTTAACAAGCGCCCAGACTGACTCCCACATTAAAGAGTGAACAAACTGAGGCCCAGAAAAGGGGAGTGTCTTGTCCTAGTGCACATAGCTAATTAGTGGTGGAGGCAGAACAAGTTGGATGTGACGGACAATTAGATGAATGCACTTTCCATTAAACCACACTGCTTCACCTCAGTCTCGTTCTGCTCTGTTGGATGGAGGCCAACATCCTTGTGTCTGTCTCAGCTCTCACCCAACTTTGCCCGTTTTGTTATTGGTGCCAGTGTCTTCCAGAACACTGTCCTCCATACACCAAGGTCATCTTTTACTCCTGTCCTATCCTCAGCCCCACACCCTGTCAGTCACCAAGCCCTGACATCTCGTCCCTTATATCTGCCTCCTTTTATCCTCTTCACTTGGGTCCTCCTGAACTATTACACTAGCGCCCTTCTTGTTCACCTGTTACCATATTCTCTCCCCATTCCTGCCCCAGAGTGACCATCTCAAAATAACCCATATCCCAAAACACTCACTTGTCCTTGCTCCAAAACCCAGTGTGCTCTCTACCAAGTGCTTACAGGATTGAGCTCCAAGTTCTCACCCAAGCTTCAAAGCCCTGTGTGATCATGGCCCACTATCTCCCCTCTGTCCTCCCTGTCCCCTGCTCAGCATATACCTATGTCGGGTCAGTTCCAGCCAGACTGGCACCTCTGCACCTTTGCTCTCAGTGTCCCCACTAGGAATGCCCTCTATCCTCCTGCTCAACCCACCATTCATGGCCCATCCCAAGCCACACCTTTGCTGGGCTTCTGCAGGCCACACTGATCTTCTCCCTTCTCGGGCATCCTTTAGCCCTCACCACCCAGGCTGACTGGTTTGGTGTTTATCACCTGCTCACCCACCTCCTGAGACTGTCACTGCACTTGCTCTGACTTATACTCTGTTGGGCCAGAAACCTCCGATTCTGTTCACATACCTTATTCTAGTGGTCACAAATGCTCACCTGGGTCATATATTCTATTCCATATGTCCCAAGCACAGCAGCAGAGACCCTGGACAAGACCTAAGACAGGAAGTTGGCCTGCATAGAATCATAGAATGTTGAGGCTGGAAGGGATCTAAGACTTCAACTTCCTTCTTGTAAATGGGGAAACTGAGGCCCACCAGAGGGGTGATGTCCAGGGTTCAGCCATGAGTTAGGAAGGGAGTTGAGACTCACAAACAGGTCTCTGGACTCATGTTTCAGTGCTGTCTTCACCGTACCATTCTGTTTCCAGGGTTCAGATCCTCATTGTCACTCATGCGTAAATTGGCAATGGTTTATCAGCCTAGGTTGTTGTTGTTAGGTACCCTTAAGTTGTGTTTGACTCATGGCGAACCCGTGTGACAGAGTAGAACTGCCCCATAGGATTTTCTTGGCTGGAATCTTTACAGAAGCAGATTGGCAGGTCTTTCCCCCATATAGTGGCTGGGTGGGTTCGAAACACCAACCTTTTGGTTGGAGAAAAGCCACAGTACTTTCCTCAGAGTGGGGTCTGGGATAATTGGAGAATCCAATAGCAATGGCGGGACTTTCTCATTGCTGTCTACTTGCCCCTCTCGTACACCCCAGAGTGCTCAGCTCCTGCCCCATGCTCCCTGCCCTGCCTGTGTGCTTCCTGGCCTGGCCACTTCCAAGGATGATAACCTCCCACCTCTCTCAACTGGCCCCCAATGGGCCACCCACCATGTGTCCCATGTTCTAGGCATGTTGCAGGCGTGTTGCAGGCATGGCCATTTCCACTTGGCTGCCTGTGCCACACAGGTCAGGTGGCGAGTGGCCCAGGCCGCCCCCACGCCGTGTTTAGCAGTGGAGCTGAGCGGAGGCGGTGCCTGGTTCCCCAGCCACAGTCTCTCGTTAGAAAGAAATTAAAAGCCACTCAATTTTGGCTAATATCCCTCTGAAGGCCTTTAACTCCACCTGTGACTAACCCATTCATAATCGCTCCGTTTTAGTGGCTTAGGCTGATGTAGCCTCAATTAATTTGGGAGGAGAGATAAACGGCCATTCCTCTTTGTCTCCCATTCCTTCCTCCCTTCCTGCCCTCTCTGTTGTCTCCCCCACAGCCTCTCTGTCTCTCTCTGCCTCTGGCCCAGTTTTTCTTTCTCCCTTTCTCTGTCTCACTTCTCTTTCTCATCTTGATTGTGGGGGATCTGTTTCTGTCTTCAAAATTTCTGTCTCTCCAACTCTGTCTATGTCTCTTTCAAAGTCTTAGTTTTTGTTCTCTCTCCATTTTGCTTTGTCTCTTTCTTTTTTCCCCATTCATCTCTCCCTCTGTCTGGAGCTCTGCTCTTTTTTCTTTGTCTCTCCCTCCTGTTTCTTTTGGTCCTCCTGCTCTTGGTCACTTGGAACATTACTCCCTCATCTTTGGGGCCACTTTCCTTGCCCACTGGTCTATAGGTGTGTTTTGTCTCTCTCTGTTTCTGATGCTGTCTTTCAAGCTCTCTCTTCCCCTATCTCTGTCTCTTCTTTTCAGTTTCTCCCTCTCTTTGTCTCAACTGCTTTGTCTCTAAATCTCCAGTCTTTAGTTTCCTTTCATCCCCTACCACCCCTTTCTGTTTTATTCCTTCTTTGACAGTTTCTCTTCTTTCTCCCCTTTTCCCTTGTATATTCTCCTTCCTTTTCTTTTATTCTGTCCCGTCTCTCCAGCTCTCAGTTTCTGCTGCGTCTCTCAGAGTTTTTCTCTCTTCTCTTTCTTCTTCTGTCAGAGAGGGCCCTTCTCTCCTCCTCTCCCCCATGACTCAAGTACCTTTTCTCCTGGTGCTTCAACCCCGCCCCCAAAGCCACATGAATCTTATTGTCTTCCCCTCTCCTCTCAATTATTATTAATGATAAAAGCTCAAACATCACATCAGTAATTTCTGAGTGAGTTTTGCAATGAAACCGGGGCCTTCACAGCCCCTCCCGAGTCCCACAAATTTTACTTTTGTAATTTCACGCCTCTGGTTATCACCACGCTGCTCCGTCCCTCTCTGCCTCTCAGCTACCCTTCCCTCCCCCCCACCCCCCCGGAGAGAGCACTTAAACTTGTTTTCATTCCCTTATTCTTTATTTTTTTAATGTCCACTCTCTCCGGAGTCAGTAATGTTCTTCCTCTCTTTCCTCTCCCATTTTCTGTTAATTCTGTGCCATCTGCCTTAGCATCTGTTAAAAATAAAATTTCCCTCACACAATGAGAAGCCTCCCTGCTCCTCCCTTCCCCCCCTGCAGCCCCCCAGGTTTGGTGCTGGGGCCATCAGATGCCACTTCCTCTCCTGGGATCCTCCCCCCTGCCCCCCAGTCCCTAGTCTGGTTTTCAGAGAAGAGAAGCAGCACCGGATGAGCAGGCGGCAGGGAGGGAGGGGGCTACCCAGGGGGCCTGGAGCTGGAGGGGGGCAGCTGCAGGGAGAACTAGAACTGAGGGGCACAGAGGATGGAACTAGGCTCCACCCATTTGCCTTCGGGACCTTGCCTAGGCTGGAGCTCTGAGCTGCTGAGACAGAGCACCTGGACAGGTAGGTGACAACAGGTGGGGGAGAGATCTGAGGACATAGCCTTTGCTCCCCAGGAAAGGAAGTTGCTGAGGAATCCTTTTTCTCTTTTCTGAAAGCTAATGCTGCGGTATGAGACTGGGATGGTGGTGGGAATGAAGTCGGGAGATAGGAGAACAGCCCCCAAGTCCCACCTGCTGGCCCCAGCTTGGGCTGGCTATGGTGCTAGGCAGCCACAGGACCGGTTGTCCAAGATCCCCTCCCCATTGCTGCTGGACTGTGTCCCTGATGCCCATCCCTGCTGTCCTGGGCTCAGCTGGGAGAAGCTAGGGGAGGGGACTCAATTGGTCCCCATGCCCTGAAGACTTTAGGAGGCAGGAAGCCCTTGGGTCCAAGCCAGCTTCCCAGAGGGTCTAAGAGGAGACCGAGTGTGGAGTGTGCGTGTGTGTGCATGTGTGTGTGCCTGGGAGATGATGTCTCTCCCTGTCTCCACTGATCTGTGTAAATGTATCTGGGGAGTGTGTGCATAGGAACTGGGTTTTGACTAGATTTCTTTCTGTGTGATACACATGCCTGGCATCATCTCTCAAGTATTGTGATGTTATGTAGTGTATTGTGGTGTTGTGGAGCCCTGCTGGCACAGTGGTTAAGAGCTCGGCTGCTAACCAAAAGGTTAGCAGTATGAATTCACCAGCTACTCCTTGGAAACCCTGTGGGACAATTCTACTCTGTCCTGTAGGGTCGCTACGATTCGGAATTGACTGGACAGCAATGGGTTTGGGTTTTGGTTTGTGGTGTTATGGTGGGTGTGTAGCTCTTCTCTCCATGAGATGGCGTGTGACAGCGTGTGATAGTGGGTGTGTTGCAACCTCAGATTTCTGTATGTGTTTGTGTAAATGGTGTCTTGCCAAAAAAACTTATCTTCCTGTGTATGTGACTACATGTGTAATTGTTCATGTCTTACTAGCTTGATGTATTTGTACATGTGAAAGCATTACACACTTTGTGTTTTTGTATATTTGTACATTACTATACATCTCTCTTGTGATGTTGGGTATAACTGTTCCTCTGTGTGACAATCCCCTTTCTCTGTGATGGGGTGCACTGTACTTGACTGCAAGTGGATAGGCACTTGTGTGCATGTCACTTTACTTCTGAACTAGGTGGTGAGCATAGGAGCATCTCTCTGTGGCAGGGCAACCCTGTGTGACGGTCTCTGGTGACATATGCACATGTGGGTGTGTGTGCATGTGTTGCACACTTCCTCTTAACCAGTGCCATGCCAATGTGTAGGACCTGAGGTGGGTTTGGCTGTGTCAGACACAGGTGAGTATCTGATGCAGTTATATTGTTGGGTCTGGCGAGATCAACTGAGATAAGTCACAAGTGGGAATTGAGACAGCTCAGCAGTGGGTTTGTGGAAAAGCAGAGGCTTTAACACCAAACAGTTCTGAGTCCAATTCCTAGATCCGCCCCTGGCAGGTCAGTGACACAGCAAGTTAAACCCCTTGAGTCTCCGCTTCCACATCTGTAAAATGGGGATAATCACATCTGTGATGTAGAGTTCTTTTGAGGATTAGGGACTAAAGCTGTCAAGCAATTAGCCTGGCATCTAAAAGTAATAAAAATAATATAATAATGACAACAGTGCTTACTACTACATACCTGTTTCCTTTATTCCTCACATCAACTCTAGAAGGGTCTTTACCATTTTAAAGATGAAGAAACTGAGGCACAAAGAGTTTAAACAACTTAACCAAGATCAGACATCTAGTAATGGCAGAGTACCTCCTCAGCAAATGACAGCTTTTTTTTGGAAAGTAGGTGCTTCCTGCAACAACTGCCTATTATTCATGTGACTGTGAGACGTGGGGGGAGGAGAGACATCAACCAGACAACACTTTGTTTCCCCTTAGAGGTGTCTCATCAGGTCAGCGCCCCCTGTCCTCCCCCCGGCCCCACACGCCCCACCCCAGCAAAGCTGCGGGCTCCTAGGACTGTTTTGGGGGGCTGGACAAAAGACAAGGCTGAGGAAAAGAAATGTCCCACTCTCCTGGCCGCCTTTTGCCTGTCTTGATCGACACCAAAGATGCAGTAATCTCTCTCTGCCCCGAGGGGAGCAGCAGCGTTTGTGAAACAGATTTTTACAAAATGTTTTGACCCTGCTCTCCCCTCCCCACCGCATCCCTGCCTGGCACCGTGTCACCTAATTAAATCAGCTTTCGCGGGCGTCTCCGCTCCCTGCTAATTGTACCCAGTGTCGGCTTCCGGAGGCCGCTTCCCCCTCCCCCAGAGCCGTCCCCTCTCCTCAAAACACTTCCGAGCATGTTGGGGGCCGCGGTGGGCGTCTGCTGGGGGCCATGTGAGGGGCGAAGGGCCCTGGAGGGCCTTCCAGGCCATTTCCAAGGTGCCCCTCCCCCTCGCGGCTATTCTGCAACCCGGGAGACTGAGGCACGTCTCGGCCTGCACCCGGTCTGGCTTCCTGCTTCAAGGGCGGGGCCTAGGTCTGCAGTGACCCGGGACCTCGGCGAGGCCAGCCCGAGCGTATCCGGATAATTGTCTCCACCAGACCCGGAGCCGGAGCAGGCGGCTCGGAAAATCCCTGATTTCTTTCCCCTTCATCGCTGAACTGGGCCCGCCGGAATCCGCGCGGCTTTATTTACAGATCCTACCGCGAGCAGCTATTCCAAGCCGGGACGCGCACAGGCGCCACCTCTGTCCATGGTGCTGAACACGCTCGGGGCCTGGGCGGCTCTTCTGTGTTTGCCGGGGTAATAATAACAGCGACTAAAAATCGTTAGAGGCGACTTTTATTGAAGGATTACGGTGGGCCAGGCACTGAGCTAAGCTCTTCCAAGCTCCATATATAATTCTCACAGCAACCCTAGGAAGAAAAGCTTTCCTGTTTTAAAGATGAGAAGATCAAGATTTAGGGAGGTTAAAGAACTGCAGTTGGGGATGGTCAAGGGAGACTTTAGCTTTACCTGTGGTGTATAATTTTTTTTTTTAAACCAAGAATATATTCATGTAATAGTTGCACATTAAAAATAAGTTTTAAAAAAGCGTGATTTTTTTCTTAGTGTGAGACATTCTACTGGACAAGTGACTAGGTTCTTCAAACGGAAACGAGAATCACACAAATTTTAAAATACACAGAGATAACGACCAAATATATTGTTGCGTGAACCTTGGTGGCTTCTTATTTGAAAAAGCCAAAAAGATGGAAAATTGTAAAATTTTATATGGATTGGATATGTGATGACATTAAGGATTATTGCTGATTTTGTTAAGTGTGATAATGCTATGGTTATGTTTTTTTAAAAGTGGGTCTTACATTTTTATTTTTTTCTTAGAAAGAGCTGTAATGTGACTTGCCCAAGGTCACTTAATATTCCCTGCTTTTAACCATTTTGACAGCTTACCACCAGCAGATCTGATCACATCTACCTTTTGGTGTGTTGTGTGGGGCTTCTGCAGATTTGTGTGGCTATCTCTCTTAGGTTGGTATGAGTGCCAGTATTGTATCTTTGTGTGTGAGACTATGGGTGGCATATTTTGAGTGCCTCCTGTATGCCAGGATTTCTCTGATGATATCTTATAACATCCTAAACTCAGATCAACTCTGGGAGGTAGGAATTGCTATTCTAATATTGCAGATGCAGGAACTGAGGCAGAGAGAGTAATTTGCTTGTGGTCTTACAGCTAGTGGGATGCAACTAGGAACCAGGTATTTTGACTCCGTTCTCTAATGTTCTTGCTAATTGGTTAAACCACAATGGCCTTATTACTTTGTGTAAAACTTGTGCTTGAGTATGACTTTGTATAATGACTGGAAGTGAGAAACTGTGTATGTGGTCACATCAGGGACCACTTCCTGTGATGCATTAGAGTGGGAGATGCAGGAACTTATATATCAGTGGGGAAGGAAGGTTATTTGAATGAACTTATCAATGGGATTGATCAGATTCACTGAAGACTCGCATGATCTGAGAAATTTACCTGGTGACAAAATACAGCTAATGTTAATTTTAAGTTTAGACTCTTCCTTCCCATAATGATAAAAGATACCATCCGTTGAACACCTACCAAGTCTCAGTCTATCTGTAAAGTGGAGTTTTTTTTACCCATACATAGGAAATATGCATATATAGCTTTCAACACACTGTCTGGGACACAGTGTAGGTATTCAGTAAATGATAGCCTTTGTTATTGAGGGAAGAAGCACAATATAATACATGAAAACCAGACTTGTATTCAGAGCAAAGTATAATCTTGGTCTTCAGCCTCACTAGCTGAATGACCTTGGGTGAGTGACTTAACCTCTCTGGGCCTCACTTCCTTCTTTGTGATAGGGAGATAATCACACTTAAAAAGGTTGTAAATATTAAATGAGTTAAAGTATGTAAAGTGCTTGGCACAGTGCCTAGCACATAACAAGTCTCCAATAAATGTTAGTAGTTATTACTTTGTGCCAGGTGCTTTACATACATTCTCTGTGCCCTGTCACCACCCTGCAAGGTACTTGATATTTCAACTCAGGCTATTTTGTATTCCAGATTCATACTTGTTCCACTCACCCTGCTGCCTGCCTCTCCAAGAGCCACCCTACTTTATGTGAATGTTTCTGAGAGTCTGTACCAGGGAGGGTTTGGCATAGTGAGATAAAGGGAAACAGAGAGGGAGGAATTTTGGCATAGGAGAAAGAGCACTAGTATGGGAGCCATGAGATTGGAGTGGAAGCTCTGGCTTTGCTGTTAACTAATTGTGTGACCTTAGTCAAGTCAATTTGTTTCCTCTCTGAGTCTCAGTTATCCTATCTCTAAAACAAGGTGTGTAGACTGATGAGCTATGACATTTTAAGATTCTCTCGGTAAATGTATAGACTCAAGAGATTTGATTAGGATGTGAAAGTGTACCTGTGTGCTTTGTGGGACTCAGTACATGAGGGAGAGTGTTGGCTGGGGTTGTAGGGTATAGAGATGTGGTTGCAGCAACAGAAATGACATGACTGGGAGAACTTGTGACTACACTTCCTTAGAACAGAGTGTGACAGTGTGAGACTGTAGGAGTGAATATGAGGTGACTGGGTGTGTGATGATAACTTGTGTGTTTATGTAAGTGGGTCTGTGTGAGCATCAAATTCTGTGACTCTATTGTATAAAAATGATTACAGTTAAATTATATGAAAATGAGAGTGTGATTGCAAGGGGAATATATGGGTTGCGTGATTATATGTGAATGTGTGAGAGCAGGAATGATACATGTGTGAGAGATACTGACAGTGGGCTGATAGAGCAGAAAGGAATGGAAGAGAGTTCTATAAAGTAGGCACCAGATGCAGGAAGAGGATGAGCCATGTCACTCCCCTTTCTTTCTCTTCTGGGTCCCTCTGGAGTGATCTATGGCCAACTTAGACTTATTGATTTGAGATGTTCCCATCACACAGAGATGCAGACACAGTCTCATGTCCCTTAGCTGTGGTGTCAGGGGCACATCTGGAGGAGAATCTGGGTTGACATTGGAAGTCCCACTGTGGGAAAACTGAGTTTAATCTCCCACTCTACCTAACAACCTTGGCCAGGAGCATTCAGAGATAATGGCAAGGATGACAGTGGGTGAATATCCTCATGGCCAGGCATGCTAAAACAGACCCATCTGTGCAATGAGGTAGCAGGAAAGGATTTGGAGAGATTATAACCTTTTTTGGGGAAAATTTTCATGCAGAACTTGAGCTTATGAGGTAAAGACTCACGTTTATATAGAGAACACACACAGACATACAATTACGCTTGTACACAAGGCTCATCTAGACCTGTATAATCACAAACACAAATGCACACACAAACTCACATACAAAAACTGGTCTGAAGAATTAGGGTTTTTGTTGTTTTATATTTGAAGAAAGGGCCCTAATCAATTAAGCAAAGGGTGAAGGACTGACAACGCACTCTTCGGTTGGGGATATACAGTGGTACCCGTTCCTGTTGCTGTTGGGTAGAATCTGACACTATAGGACAGAGTAGAACTGCTCTGTCTTCCAAGGGCTTCCAAGGCTGTAATCTTTATGGAAGCAGACTGCCACATCTTATTCTGTGGAGCGGCTGGTGGGTTCGAACCGCAGACCTTTCGGTTAGCAGCCAAGAGCTTAACCACTGTGCCAGCAGAGCTCCTTAAACAGTGGTATAACCTTAAAATTTTTTTTTTAATTTATTGTGGTAAAAAATATGTATATAATAAAAAGTTTACCACTTTAACTACTTTTAATTGTACAATTCCGTGCCATTAATTACTTTCACTGTGTTGTACTACCATCATCACTATTCATTTCCAATTTTTTTTTTCTTTTTTGCTATGAGCACAGCATGTCAGCAAGTTTATTGTTAGGCTGGTAAGGTAACAAGGTGATACACAGCTAAGTGTTTGGGCCAACTCTTTTTGAGTTCCCCTCCAATGGCTTCTGCCGTCCACCTTCTCTTCTGGTATTTGAAATGGGTCATGGATGGTTGGTTGGCTTTCATGCGGGGCTGGGTAGGGTGGGGAAAAGCAAAGCAAAAAAAGTAACGTGGAGTGGACCCAGCCTTCCTTCAGAGCCTCCTTACAGGAACTTGGGGCAGTTCACCTGGTCTGTGATGGTCATTTTATCGATGGCAGTGTCGTTAGAAGTCAGGATATCTTTTAGATAGGTCACTGTTTACTAGAAAAACTTGACTCCCAGCTTGGCGAGCTCTGTGAGGTTGGCCTGGGTGGCCTCACCTTCAGTTTGATTCAGTGTTCCATCAGGGCTCACCTCCTGGCTTATCACTTTGGTGTTTCCTTTCTCCATTAGCGAGTAGTTGGCTTGGATGCAGCTTCCCTTCTCAAAGGTCACCGGGATCGTCTCAATTTTGTACCATCTTACCAGATACTTGTTCACGTCAAAATTCTCCTGCAGGGGAGCACTCGGACACTTCCCAGAATAGACTGCCTGTCCCTTTGCCAAACCCACGAAGAGGCCAGCCAGGGTGGAAAGCCGCAACATCAGCGCCATCTTGGGGTCACGTGGCTGCAGATAGAATTTTTTTTTTTTTTTTATCAAAGTGAGGGCAGCTTCTACCTGCAGAGTCATCCAAGTTGAGATGTCTGTTTTTTCATTTCCAAAAATTTTACATCACCTCAAACAGAAACTCAGCACCCCTTTCACAATAACTGTCATTCTCCCTCTCCACAGTCCTTGGTAACCGCCAATAAATTTTGTCTCTATTCATTTGCCTATTCTAGGTATTTCATGTAAGTGGGGTCCTACAATATTTGTCCTTTTGTGCCTGACTTGGAGCCCTGGTGGTGCAGTGGTTTATTGTTCAGCAGCAGTTTGAATCTGCCAGCCACTCCTTGGAAACCTTATGGGGCAGTTCTACTCTGTCCTATAGGGTCACTATGAATCGGAGTTGACTCTATGACAATGGGTTTGGTTTTTTATTTTTAATTTCACCCAGCGTAATGTTTTCCAGGTTCATTGATGTCATAGCACGTATCAGAATTTCATTTCTCTTTATGGCTGAATAATATTCCATTAGATGTACGTACCACATTTTGTTTATCCACTTCTCTGTTCGTGGACACTTGGGTTGTTTCCACCTTTTGGCTATTGGGAATAATGCTGCAATTTATATTAATATACACGTATCTGTTTGAGTCTCTGCTTTAAAGCGTCTTGGGTATATACCTAGCCACGGAATTGCTGGTAATTTGATGTTTAACTTACTGAGGAACTGCCAAATTATTTTCCACAGTGGCTGCACCATTTTACATTCCTACCATCGATGTGCAAGTGTTCCAATTTATCCACATCCTTGCCAACACTTGTTAGTTTCTGTTTTTCTGATAATTGCCATCCTAGTGGGTGTTAGGTGGTATAGTACAACCTTCTGAGAGGGAAATTTGATACTGTGTGTATGTAAAATGTGTATTTTCTTTGTTCTAATAATTCCGTTTCTTAGAATTTACCCTAAGGAGATAATCATATGAGTTCAAAAAGATCTGTTCACAAATATATTCATCTCAGGGTGCTTAAAGTAGTGTAAATTGGAAGTAACCTAAACATCTATCAATAGAGGACTGGCTGAGTGTATAACATAGTAGAATATAATGCAGCTATTAAAATAATTACTTAGCTCAATATTTGTTGAAAAGAAGCCATGGTGGTGCAGTGGTTAAGTGTTCGACTGCTAACCGAAAGGTTGGTGGTTTGAACCCACCAGCTGCTCCATGGGAGAAAGATGTGGCCATCCGCTTCCATAAAGATTACAGCCTTGGAAACCCTATGGAGCACTTCCATCCTGTCCTACAGGGTTGCCATAAGTCAGAATCAACTCAGTGACACACAACTACAACATATTTGTTGAAACAGAATAATGCCCATCATATATTTTTTGTTAAAATGGCAGATTACAGAACAAAGACTTTGTTCCTGTTTATATCATATTAAAAAAAAATATGGTACCATATTACAAGGGTGTTGGTGGTTCAGAGGTAAAATCCTCATTCTCCATGCAAAAGACTTGGGTTCAATTCCCCGCCAGTGCACCTCATGCGCAGCCATCACCCATCTGTCAGTAGAGGCTTGCATGTTGCTATGATACTGAACAGGTTTCAGCAGAGCTTCCAGTTGAATACGAACTCGGAAGAAAGGCCTGGCAATACTTACAAAAATCAGTCAGTGAAAACCTTCTGGATCACAACGATCCAATCAGCAACCGATCCGGGGGATAACGCAGGACTGACCAACTTTAGTTCTTTTGCTCATGAGGTTGCATGAGTTGAGGGCCAACTTGAAGGCAGCTAACAATAACGTATAATGCATACCTGTATCTATGTTTGTTTAGAGGCATAAAGAGGTGTCTGGTAGAATGGTAACTAAAATATCGACAGTTTGTCTGACTCTAGTGGTTATTTTTTGCTTTTTCTTTTTATTTTCTGTATAGTTTATCATTTTTACAATGAACATGTACTTTCCTTTCCCCCCCTGAAAAAAAAAAAACACACATAGTAGATAGAAGGGTGCTTTCTGTGTGCCCTCTCTGTACCAGCCTTGAACCCCAGGATTCAAGCCCCACATCGACGGTGTTGGGGGTGACAGTGCACTTGATGGTGACATCTCAAATGTCCTACACCTACAAACAGTGCCATTTTTCTCCCTCTGCTTGCCCCTTGCTGGATTGTGTTCAGCTTTGAAACCATAGTGAGAAGAGGTAGATCATGTAGAGAACCTGTGGGCTTGGCAGCAGGGGAAGGGAGACAGCTAGACAAGATAGGAACAGCTTCAGAGACCCTTTGGGGAAGGGAACCTAGGTCAACCTTTGTCTTTGGTACCCCTCCCCATAATAAGGGATCTCTAAACCATCTTTTACTTTCTTGGTCAAAGTAATCCTCCTGAAAGTGCCAGCCTTCAGTGTCATAGCCCCTGAAACCACATCTTCCTCCACTGGGGATGAATTTAGAGCCTTGGAGCTGCAAGTGATTCTAGAAGCCAAGGATTTTACTGGACTACCCAAGATGTACCCATTGTGGGGAGTTTAGCTTCTGCTTGAACACCTCGAGGGCAGGAGGCTTACTCCTTTCAGAGGTAGACCTCTTTCCTTTTAGGCAGCTCTAGTGGTTAGAAATTTCTTTCTCAATAAAAAAGCTAAAATCTGCCCCCTGGAAGATGTCTGACCCTGCAAAGATGTTCTTCATTGATGGTGGTGGGAGGTAAAGTAGTATCCACTGAAAGCCATGGAACAAAGGAAAAGGTGAGCCAGGACAGTGAAGGAAATGAAGGGGAATGAACCCAGCCACTATCATTGTGCCCCCAGCTGCAACCAGGCCAACATGTGAACTAATCAGGGCCTCCCATGTGGCAAGGGAGCTAAGGAAATTCCAGCAATGTTCGGAACAGTACAGTGTAGCAGGGAAAATGCAGTGTCAAAATCCCTGAAGCCATGTATTAATTGAGGTAATCTTAGGCTGCTCACAAAACCTCTCTGAGCTTCAGTTTCCTCACATGCGAAATAGAGATGATGAGACCTACTCTGCAGGACTGGTGGTCAATACTAAAAACACAATAAAACTTCCTTATTTTTTACAAACTGTTGAAAGATGACTTTAAATTGAGATCTTGTATGAAGGAAGGAGAATTTCCTTATTTAACCTGATTTTACTTGGTGAAAATAATACTAGTCCAAGCCTCTCTCCTCATTGTGGCCAATGGATGTGACCCAGCTTGTCGCAGCCTCTTCCGCCTGCACTTCACCACCTCCCCCACCTTCCTCAAACTCCAAGCACAGGAGGACGATGGCCCCTTCCTCCTCTCTTGCACTTGCTGCTCTCTCTACCTGGAATCCCACGCCCCACCTCCTCAGCTAGCCTACTCCTTTTGCATAGGCTTAGTTCTTGCCAGACCATGCCCTGGCTTCTCTGATTCCCCACATCTGACTTTGATCCCTTCCTGTGGGCCCAGAGCACCAGTGACCTGCCTCTTCCACATTGCTTAGTGGTTGATTAACTCCCTGGTCTTCCTTCCTGACTAGACTGTGAGTTCCCGGAGGGCAGGATCTACACTTTATTTTTTGTACGCCCAGAGACAGGCTAATGCCTGGCACCTAGTAGACATGCAGAAAAGAGTTGAATGAAGGGATGTTGAAAAAAGGTTGTGGATGACCTTTGTCAAAGGCAAATTCAGTCTATTTTAAAGTAGGCCTTGGAACAGTGGGGTGGAGTGGGGAGGCATTCTACTTCATTTAATCTTCATTTACTCTCAATTCAAGGATGGTTGCATGGCCTTGAGCAAGTTACTGGAGCTATCTGAGCCTTAGTTTCCTACTCTAAGAAGTAGGGCATATAATAATATTTGCCCCACAGAGTTGTTATGAAAATCAAAGGTAACAGTTAGTGTGCAATGCCTGTGTTTTATTGACTCTGCAAAGGCATTCAACTGTGTGGATCATAACAAATTATGGATAACATTGTGAAGAAAGAGAATTGCAGAACACTTAATTGTGCTCATGAGAAACCTGTGCACAGACCAAGAGGCAGCTGTTTGAACCGAACAAAGGGATACTGCGTGGTTTAAAATCAGGAAATGTGTGTGTCGGGGTTAAATCCTCTCACCGTACGCATTCAATTGTATGCTAAGCAAATAATCCGAGAAGCCGGACGATATGAAGAAGAAGGTGGCAGAGGACTGGAGGAAGACTCATTAACAACCTGCGACCTGCAGATAACACAACTTTGCTGGCTGAAAGGGAAGAGGACATGAAGCACTTACTGATAAAGATCAAAGACTACAGCCTTCAGTATGGATTACACCTCAATTTAAAGAAAACCAAAATCCTCACGACTGGACCAATAAGCAACACCATGATAAACTGGGAAAAGATGGACGTTGTCAAGGATTTCATTTTACTTGGATCCACAATCAACGCCTATGGAAGCAGCAGTCAAGAAACCAAATGATGTATTGCGTTGAGCAAATCTGCTGCAAAAGACCTCTTTAAAGTGTTAAAAAGCAAAGATGTCACTTTGAGGACTAAGGTGCGCCTGACCCAAGCCATATTTTCAGTCGCCTCATGTGCATGCGAAAGGCTGGACAATGAATAAGGAAGATCAAAGAAGAATTGATGCCTTTGAATTATGGTGTTGCAAAGAGTGTTGTTATACCATGGACTGCAAGAAGAATGAAAAGCCTGTCTTGGGAGAAGTATAGCCACAATGCTCCTTAGAAGTGAAGATGGTGAGACTTCATCTCAAGTACTTTGGACATGTTATCAGGAGGGTCCAGTCGCTGGAGAAGGACATCAGGCTTGATAAAGTAGAGGGTCAGTGAAAAATAGGAAGATTCTCAACGAGATGAATTGACACAGTGGGTGCAATAATGGTCTCAAACGTAACAACAATTTTGAGGCTGGAGCCGGACTGGGCAGTGTATCCTTCTGTTGTACCTAGGGTGGCTTTGAGTTGGAACTGACTTGACAGTACTGAACGCCAATAACAATAATAATAACAGCCACCATTTGTATTGCATTTAATGGTTCTTCAAAGCACTTTTATATGGTCGCATTGTTTCAACTAACCCTCAGGTAGTGAGGTTATGTGGGGCTGATATTATTACTGCCATTTCACAAATGGGGAAACTGAGGTCCAGAGGACTTGTACGGGGCCACCCAATTACTTAGAGCAGATCTGAGAGAAGAACTCCCGTCTCCAGCTGTCCACAAGTCTCAGTGCTTGAACAAACCTCAGTGTAGGCGTCTTTCTTGCACACATCCGAGAGGACTGTTTAGGGGTGGGTAAAGGCCCTAAGACAGAGGAGGCCAAACTGACTCCAGCCTCAGCTCCACATTAGGCCATTTCCTGTGAAAGGTCTGATGAGTTGTTCTTGGTGAGCCCACCCAGACCCCGAGGCTTAGGGGCCAGCTGTTGGGACTGCGGGCGAAATACAAAGGGCCGGCGCGGAGGTGAAGGGCCGGGCCTAGAGGGTCCGCGCGGGCAAGTGCCAGGTAAGCGCAGATGCCGCCCGCAACCGCAAGGGGCTCTCTCTGGGCCTTCCACCCACCCTCGCGGCGGGAAGACTGAGGCTCGGGCTGCTCGAGGCCGCCCCCTGGTGGTCGTCGGACCCGGCTGGCGCGCGCGGCGCGGCCACCAGGGCGGGTCCCCGGCGGCCGCCTCTCGCTGCCGGGCCCGGCCGCGGCGCGTCCTTGCTCTCGGGCTAGCGGAGGCGCGTCTGCACTCAAGGCTCCCGCTCCCCCGCCGCCTCCCCCGCGTCCTCCACTTTGGGGATAATTTAACATGTTTCACACTAACTTTCCCGTAATGGCCGCGGAGCCTTTAGAAATTCAGCCTCCCCGCTTTATCGGCGGCCGCGCTAATGGTTATCTCGCAGCCGTGCCCCCGGCGATCCTGTCAGGAGTAAATAGAAGCTGACACAGTCATTTGCTTAAATCTTCTCCACACTTTTGCGGCATTTCCCTCCAGAGGATACCCCTGAAACAACAATTATTTGAAATGTCACGCGTTTCTGCCCCTGGGCTACCAACAAATGAACATTAAATCTATTAACAGCAAAAAAAAATTAAATGTTTACTTTTCGGTGAAGGTGTGAGGGGCTGGAGTCGGGGAGGGGCCGAGGGAGAGGCAGACGGGCACAGGCACTGATGGAGGCAACGGAGACAGAAACACCGAGACAGAGACAGAAACCGAGCGTGGAGACGAGCAGTCAGACACAGAGACAGAGAGCAGGACAGAAGTACAGAAAGACAGGCTCGGAGACACAGAGAGAGCAGAGGGACCCACAGAAGGAGAGAGAGAGAAGAGAGTGAGCCAAAGACATACAGAGCAAGACAAAACAGACACCGACCAAGAAAGACAGATGCGGGAAGACAGACTGCAAGAGAAGGGAGGAGGGCCAAGGCAGGCACTCACAAAATAAGAAATGAGAAAAAGCAGGAAGAAGGCAATCTTTGCCCATAAATGCCACTCACCCCATTTTAAAAAGGAAAATAAAAACAGAACCCAGGGCACAGGGCCTTTCCCAGTGGTGTGTTGGGTTAGGAGGGGAGGGGAGAAGTGTGATCATGGTAATAGGGTTCAAGGCCTTTCTCCCGCAGCCTGGCTTTCTTTGGACCTGGTTACAGGGCTTGCCCAGGGAGCCTCTCTAGGGCTGGGAGGTCTTGGCCACAGGGGCGGGGTCCTGCCCTTGGTGCTGCTCAGTACTTATTCAGCAGAAGGATTGGTGAAAGGCTTGGGGAGCTTGAACCTGGAGATTCTGGGGACAGGGGATTTTGGAGCAGATAGGCCTCCTGGGTCCACTTCTCGCTTGCCTCCCTGTGGGACCTCAGGGCCATCCTGGTCCACGCTGTGACTCAGTTTCTCAGTCTGTGCAATGGAAAGCAGTGCCCGGACCTCCCCACCACTGGGTAACCTGAGTGCCAGATGGAGTGTTCCCATGACGGCTCAGCTGTTCTCCCGTGGGCCTCTGTGACACTTGAGAGGTGCCATGCCTGGTCATGTGGAAGGATTTGGAGTGTATATGATCTTGTGCTTTGGTTTCCCCGTAGGCAGCACCTCACTATGGGTGATATCTGTGACGATACAGCCCCATCCTGTGGGGAATGGCCCAAGAGAAGGTCAGGAAGTTCTCTGGTCACTGAGGGCCACTCTGGGAGCCCTGGTGGTGCGGTGGTTAGGCACTCGGCTGCTAACCAAAAGGAAGGTGGTTTGAATCCACCAGCTGCTCTGCGGGAGAAAGATGTGGCAGTCTGCTTCCATAAAGATTTACAGCCTTGGAAACCCTATGGGGTTGCTATGAGTCGGAACGGACTCAGTGGCAGTGGGTTCGGCTTTGGTTTTTTGCTTGCCTTCACACACACAGTCCACCAGACCAGGGTCAGGGAAGGGGCCAGCGAGAGGGTTAATGGAGTGAAGCAGTGGGGAGGCCAGTCAGGGGCCAGCAGAGGGCTCAGTAAGGAGCCCAATGGAGAGGTCAATGAGGAGGTCAGGTAGAAGGTCCTGGGACAGAAAGGGCAATGAGTCCATGAGCCAGAGGGGGGTGGGTGAGGGACTGGTGGGAGCTGCTTTCCCCTCCTAACTCTCCCCATTCCTTGCATTTCCTGGTCCTCCATGGACCGTTTTCCTGTGACATTTTCAGGCAAAATAAATGAGTCAGAGCTCATTGATTAGGCGGGGGGCTCTCTGGGTCCTGGGCCAACTCAGGAGGCCAGGCACCCTGGGATTCTCGTTTTACCACTCTTCTGAGGACCACATGTCCAAGCTGGGGCTGTGGTTAGGGGCCTGCATTAGTATGTAGCTGCTTGGGTGTGAACGCTCCTCCATACACACCTGCCCACAGCAGTAACTCACACGGAAGCACAGAAGTGAGGTTATGAATTTGCTCTCACAGTACTGCTTTAAATTTGCACATTTTTAGCCTCATATGAACCCACACTCTGAAATATACATCCAGAGCACACTCACCTTCCATATTCAAAGGTAACCTTGCACACGCAGACACATCCAAGGTGACCCCTTCCCCCTTGTCCTCCACCCTGCCAAAGCCCACCCCCAATCCTCTTACTCCAAAGTAGAAATGGCAAAAGGCTATGTTTGTTTAGGTCACTGAGTCCGTGTGTCTCTGAATGTAAACTTGTGTATGTGTGTTTTTGTGTGTGGCTGACAATGAAAGCGTGCATGTGTTTTTGTGAGTCTTTGAATGTGGACATGTTACCGAATCCAAGGAGACTGTGTATGTGTGTGGGGGGTGTGTGTGTGTGTGTGCTCGTTGGGGGGCTGTGTGCCTGTGTGGTTGTGTGTGACTAAGAATGTGTGGTGAGGGGTGTGGGGGGGTGAGTGCTATTTAAATAAAAAAGAAAGGAAGTGAATCAGGGTCGTTTCCATTTTAATTGTAAAACAGATAAGCACTAAACACTTTGAAAAAGTAAATGACTTGAGAATAATTACTCTCTATTACCCAGCATCCCAGGGGGGCAGTTGGAGGAGCCCAGATGGCTACAAAAATGGGATTTAGCAGAAAATTGAAGACATTATTCACCGTAACACATTATCAATTACCTTCATATCAATTACAATAACCTTACATTAGCAAGGGGCCCCGAGACCCTCAAGCCCCAAGACTGTGGAATCACTGCCGCCCCTGTGGGGGAGGGGGTTGGGAGGAGGGGTAAGAGGGTGGGAGGGTACTGGGAGGGTCCTGCTTCCTTTCTGCTCCTGGAGATGCTGTTGGCTCAGGCCCTCACACCCCATTCCAGATCTTTGCCCCCAAATTTCCCCTGGCCCAGCTCCCTGGGCTGGAGGTTGGACAGAAGATGGAGGGTGGGAGCGGGAAGTGAGCTGAAGAGGTGAAAGGCTGAGAAGCTGAGAGACAGACAGATACAGAGTTGGAGGTGAGGAGAAGCTGAGGGGAGAGGAAAATAAAAGGAGAGGGTAAAAATGGGGGCCTCTAAATGGGCACAAGAAGTCTGAGAGGCTAAGGAGATTGAAAATTTGAAAGGATAAGGGGGCCAAAGTGCTGAAAAGTCACCTCCTAGTAATTCTTTTATTCTGTGGTCGCTAACTACTCCACCTGCCCAGTCCATCATCCCCTCCCCACTCCTCCTAGACACTTAGGGCTTCTCTAGACTTCCACTCCCCCATCTCCCACTCCCTTCTGTCTGCCCACTTCAGTTTCTGAAAGGGTCTCTCTCCCCAGCTGAAGCTGGATGGAGAGTGAGGGGCTCATGAGACTGGGTCTGGCACAAGGGATTCCAAAACTAGGCAATGAGCTGTCACCTGCAGTAGGAAACACAGAAGTGAGACAAAGGTAAGAACTTCCCAGAATAAGGCTCCAAGAAGATATAATCTGTGTGTCTGGACTGTGTCCTTTGGGACTAAGCAATGGGTGCCGTCAGTGGGGAGCCTGGTGACTCTGAGGGCAGGGTCTGAGATAGTGTGGGACTGGACAGTGCGGGGATGCCTACTCTGACTCCTCCCTGCTCCCTTTCCACCTACACCATCATACACACACACACACACATACACACACTCTGCTTTTCACTGGCTTGTGGGGAACCAGCCAAGCCAGGCTCTGGCTAGGTCCTGTCTGATATGGTAACCACTAGCCACACGCGGCTATTCAGCACCTGAAATGTGACTATGCTGAATTTTGAAAATTTAGTATGAAAAAATACTGTAAAATATTTCATTAGTACTTTGGAAATATTGGTTACCTGCTAAACTGATATTATTTTTACTTTATTGGATTAAATAAAATATTTTATTAAAATGAATTTCACCTTTTTTTAAATGTAGCTACTAGAAAATTTAAAATGACATAAGTGCCTGCATTATATTCCTATTGGACAGTGCTGGACTAGGAGAGAGAAGGGTTTTGGTGGGGGAGCAAATTCTGGGTGTCTGTCCCTGGGATTCACCCCAATGGAGCCCTAGATTTCCACTTCAGAGGGGGCTCCTGAAGAATAGCCTCTCTGAGATGGAGCTGGGGCAGGAACTCCAGGGTTTGCCTTTGCTTTTTCCTCTCCTGAAATCCATGCCCACATACCAGCCCTCCAGGCCAGGATTCCCAAGACCATCAGAGCCCATGAGAAGTAGTCACAGGTTCCCATTGCAGCTCACCCCCTCCCAATGCCTGTCCCCAATATGTGCACACACACGCACTTTCTAGCCTTACACCCATTCTCCCAGGGAACATGCATTATACACATTCCCTGCAGGTGCACACATCCTTTCTATCCTCACATGATCTTTTTACACACACGCAATTCTCCCAAAGAGCATGCATAGATACACATCCCCTATAAGGACCTCTTGCTCATTTGCACAGTCACGCAATCTCACATTCACACAGGCCATGCATGTGTGTGCACACTTTCTGCCCTGTGACATCTTCCTATGGATACACATGCATTCACACACCTCACACGTGTAGACACACACATCCCACTTCACACACAGAGCTGGGCAAGGAGGGCAAGCCTGGGCAAAGTCGTCAACTTGATTCATGGTGTGTGTGTGTGTCCAGGGGAGTGAGAGCTAATAGTGCCCCCCTCCCTGAGGCTGGGCCCAGAGGACTAATTGCCAGTAATGAGCTAAAAGGAGCTCAGAGTTGGCCTCAGGCACAGGATGAAGATGTTTCCAGGGACCAGCCAGAATCTGTCCCGCTGTTCTGTTGATAGAAAATCCTTCTCCCCCGGTGTCCCCTCTCTGTCTCTGTCTCCCCTCCTGTGGCTCCCTCTGGCTCTTCAGCTTCTGAGGGGTCCAGCCATACCTCAGCCCCTGCCTCTCCCATCAGTCTCTCTGCCTCCTTCTCCCAAATGATCCATCCCACCAGGGCATTTGCCCCCATCCTGCTCTCCTCTACACTCCCCAGTGAGGGCTTCCCAAGGTGTCCAGTGAGTAGGAGGCTGATTCCCAGGGGCTCCAGAGGCCAGATGCAGGGTGAATGGTTGCCATTAGCCCAGGAGGCTGGTTGTAGATGAATCCAAGGAAAACCATTCTCACAATGAGATCTGTCCAACAATGCAATGGGACAGTGCTGAGCTCCCCACCCCTGAAGGGTTCAAGCAGCACCCATTGAGGAAACTGTAGAAAAGGGTGCCCCCTGGGAGGGAAGTTACGGGGAATGGCCCAAGTGGCCTCTTCCTAGGATTATTATAATACAAAATTTAAAACAACAACAAAAAAAAACCCATACAAAGCAAAAAACCAAATTCTTTGCTGTCAAATCCAATCCGACTCATGGGGACCTCACGTGTTACAGAGTAAACCAGAACTGCTCCATTGGGTTTTCTTGGCTATAATTTTTTTTTTTAATTTTTATTGTGCTTTAAGTGAAAGTTTACAAATCATGTCGGACTCTCATACAAAAATTTATAAACACCTTGCTATATATTCCTAATTGCTCTCCCCCTAATGAGACAGCACACTCCTTCCCTCCTCTATTTCTTTTTGTGTCCATTCAGCTAGCTTCTGACCTCCTCTACCCTCTCATCTCCCCTTGTGGCCCTTTCTGTCTCTTGGGCTCGTAATTACCTTATGTCCTTGGTGTTCTTCATTTTCCTTTGCTCCAGGTGGATTGAGACCAGTTGATACATCTTAGATGGCCGCTTGCTAGCGTTTTAGACCCCAGACGCCACTCTCCAAAGTGGGATGCAGAAGGTTTTCTTAATAGATTTTATTATTGGCTATAATTTTTTTGTATAATCTTTATGGGAGCAGACTGTCAGGCCTTTATTCCACGGCACCACTGGGTGGGTTCGAGCTGACAGCCTTTAGATTAATATGGTTAGCTGTTGGTGTCACCTAGGGACCTATTATTAGAATAGTTACTCATAAATTATTAATACAATCATTCACTGATATTGGTATAGATACCAAAGGTCAAATGCCCATAAAATGCCAGGTACTTTACATTTTTAGCTATTTCCCTTTATCCTCACAAAACCCCTGCGAGGTAGATAATATTATCTTCATTTTACAGATGAGTAAACTGAGACTTAGAGAGGTAAAACCAGGTCCTAAAGTCACATGGCTAATCAGTTACAGACTGGGATCTGAACCAAGTTTTTTTGACTCTACCATGCATGCAATTTTCACTAAACCTTGTTTATTTATTCCCTCAACAAACATTCCTCAGATAGAGATTTTACCGTTTCACAAGTAAAGACCAAAAGGGATAGGTGTCCTTAGACTTTAGAGAATTGGGGGGGGGGAGGGTGGCAGAGTCTCAGTTTGTTTTTGTTGGGTGCCACCAAGTCAGTCTCAGTTTAGAAGGTGAAAAAGAAAAACCCTCACAAGACACTCCCTCCACCACCTCGAGTGGTTGTCTGTGTCTGGTGCACTCACTTGTACGTAGGTATCTATGTGGGCAAGCACATCTGTGTGCACATGAATCCACCTGGGGAACACCCAAAGACCCAGCTGCCAGAGGTGGGGGTGGGAGCTGGGGGGCAAGGAAGCCTGGTGCCCCTCCTTGGCGGTCAGCGGGCAGAATCTGTTTCCAGCGAAGCCCACCCCACGTGGCACATCAGAGCCACTCAGAGAGGTCCATACCAGACCAGAGGGACTTTGGAGCAGCAGGATTTGAGGGCTCTGTGTGCACACTCAGTTCCTCCCTCCTTACCTTCACCCCTAGATCTGGAGTGGGCAGGAGGGGGGGCAGAAGGGCAGGAAGAAAGGAGAGAAGAGGGTTAAGGGAGCTAGAGCAGGACACTGCAGGGGTGGCATTCAGAGATTTGGAAGCTGTTTATGATGCAAATATGTGTAAAAGCTCTGCATTGCCTCCCCTGAGAAAGGAGCCTAAAATTGAAGTCTAATTATAACGAATGATTGTTAATGAGTTGTCTAAACATAATAGATGGAAAGAATTAAACACCCAGAAGAAACAGGGTTTCATTAACACACAATAAAGAAACCACAAGTGGGGTAAACAGAGCCCTCCCCTGTCATGGAACACACCCCCTCTTTTCCTATGGCTGGGCCTAGCAAGTGGGAGCAAGGCCAGGACCCCACAACCAGGAAGCTTGGGGCTTTCGGGTGATCCTGTATGTTGGGGCCCACCCTGCATGTGGCACCTGTCAACGAGAGTGGGCACTGCCTGGGCCCACACCTGCTTGGCTGCACCTCTACATGGGTGCCTGTCTCAGGCACACACAGTGGCTGCCATGTAGGAGTTTGATCAAAATAAGTAAGCGTGTGGATGTGAGCAAGTGTGTCCGTCCCTGTGAGTGGAAGCCAGTGGATGGTGATGTGTGGAATCTCAGAAAGGCACACTCCTCTGTGCCTTTCAAGAATAAGTTAAGAGTAGTTCCTGGGCTTTGGTGGTCCTGCTGTAGCCAGCCTCCTGCCGCTGCACCTTCGGGCTCACTGGGAGGGAAAACAGCTGTGAGAGGATACATGCCCACGTGTGTACAGTACCGAAGGTTGACAATCAACCACGTTCATCCACACTTGGAAGCTTGGAAGGAGGAGGAACACCAGAGATCATCTAGTTCAAACCAGATCACCTAATACAGATGAGGCTACTGAGGCCCAGAGAGGGAAAGTGACGAGGCCAAGGTCACCCAGCCTGATCTCTTCATATTAATCCAAGGTGCTCTAGTCTTTAGAACAGTCATCTCTCGTGAATGCACGGCTTGGAGTAAGGCCACCCACACAAAAAATAATGTTCTGCATACACACACCACACACAGGCAACACCAAGCCCCAGGCTCTTCTGGGTAAGGAATGAGTGTTCAGGGGATTTAAGGGAGGCAATAGGAGTGATGTTTGTGTAGGAGGCTAAGATAGGCCAAGTGTTCCCAGGATGGCCTAACGTGTAGGAGCACACACACACACACACACACACACACACACACAGAGGCTGTTGGAGGGCAGAGCAGGAGAGCTGGAGAGAATCGGGCTTTGATTGACAGGTTAATGAAGCGATTTATATTGGTGGTGTAACTGCAGAGGCAGACCGTGAGCAGACACACACACCCACACACAAACATACATACCCTGACACACTGGCGACACCCAGCAGGGCAGAAGCCAGGCTGACCAACTTCAAGAGTGGTCTCCCACACTCAGAAAGAGGCCCACTCTGCACTTTCATCCCTCACTTCTCAGGGCTCTTGTGGTTTGGTTCATACCTGCAACCACATGGATGGGGAGGTGGGGGAACCAACTGGGACCTAGGACCCCTGGTTCTCTGTGCTCACTCTTGGGGTGACCTCACCTACAGAGAGAGAACAAGGCTCAGACTAACTCAAAGACTGAGCCCAAGCACCCAAGTGGGCTCCCTGGTGGGGAGAGGTGCAGGTGCGGGCTGGCTTGGGAGATAGACTCTGGATGGCCAGGCAGGTTCTCAGCAGAACTCGCCTAGCCACCACCCCCGCCCCCAGCCTGGGCAGCCTACCCTCCCCCTACCTTCGCCCTTCCTTTGACCCCGCCCCCCTTGGAACCAACACTGATTGGCTGCTATGCAGGCAGTGCAGGCCAACCAGCCCCTGCAGCGCCAAGAAAAGTTAATTTGGAGTTCTGGTCTCCTCCCAGGATGCATTTGGGCTGCCGCCCGTAATGAGATGCATAATTGCGGAGGCCTGCCAACAAAAGCAGGCTGGATTTAATTGAGTCAACGCATGGCCATTAATAATCTGACGGCAGCCCTCCCCCACCCACCCCCCCCGCACCCTCCCTCATCCAATACTCTGCAGCCCCCAACTCACTGAGATCCCATTCCGAGCTAGTTTCTTGCTTAGGGGAGCAGGTCTGACCCACCATTCCCCAGCCTGCCCCAGTGCAGCAGAAGCAGAAGGAAGTACCCAAGCTCCCCAAGAATGTTTCCTGATAAACCTGTCCACTCTCTCCATCATGTCAACCCACCTTTGACCACACCTGTCCCCCACCAACCCCTCTCCCCATTCAGCCATTCCACACATATAGCCTGAACTCCTACCTTGTGCTAGGCACTGGGCTTAGATCTGGGAATATAGCAGCCAACACAGACATGGCCAGACTCTTGGGAGTATAGCAGCACCACTCACCTGTCCTCTCACACCCTTTTCATGTTTCTGACCCTCACACCTGTCCCCACATACCAACATCCACACCCAGCAGCCCTCATACATCTTCCTGATTTGCCTGCTCCCTCCACCTGTCCTTGTGCCCTTTCTCCACACCTGTTCCAATTATGTCTTGTTCAGACTCTTATCCACTATATGCCATCTCCCCATATTCCTGTCTCCAGCATCTATTCCTCCATACATGTCCCCAAATCTCCTGCCCGTCCTCATATTGAATTCCCAGATAGAAGCCTATCCACACACACCTCTCTCCCCTTTTCAGGGAGCCCACGCCAGGACAGGCTTTCAGTAACCCTGTGTGACTGCCTCACTGGGGTCCCCTCCCTGCCATTTATCCTCTTCCACCCTTGCCTCTCACCGTCCCTTCAGCAGCCACCTACGCTCACAAGCCCAAGAACCTCACTCAAACTCGCCAAGTGGGTCCATCTCCTAGAGCTATTCCTGCATCTGTAAAATGGAGATAATACGGGTGAAAGGAGAAAATCCATGTAAAGTGCTTAGCACAGAGTCTGGTACCTGTAAGTACTTTCCAATACTAGTTACTCACTTTGTTGTTGTTATTGGGTGCCATCGAGTCAACTTTGACTCATAGTGACCCCATGTGACAGAGTAGAACTACCTTATAGGGTTTTCTAGTCTGTAATCTTTATGGGAGCAGATTGCCAGGTCTTTCTCCCATGGGCCCACTGGCTGGGTTTGAACTGCCAACCTTTCAATTTGCAGCCAAGGGCTTAACCATTTCACCCATCAGTGTTCCTTGTTGTTGACTTTAGTTGGGAGGAAATAACTGGGTAAACTTCCCAACATTGAACAGCCCAATTCTTGAGTGACCCCTGTTTTTCATAAATGAGCTTGGGGAGGGCCTGGCCTAACCCTAATGATTGGAGTTCAGTTGGTGGAAATGTAGGCATCGAACCTAAACCCAAACCCAAACCCAAACCCATTGCCTCAAGTTGATTCTGACTCATAGCAACCCTACAGAACAGAGAACTGCCCTGTAAGGTTTCCAAGGAGCAGCTGGTGGATTTGAACTCCCCACCTTTTTTGGTTAACAGGTAAGCTCTTAACCACTAGCCACCAGGGCTCCAATCCAGAGATCAAAAAAAAAAAAAAAAAAAAAAAAAAAAAACCTGTCACCATCCAGTCAATTCCAACTCATAATGACCCTATAGGACAGAGTAGAACAGCCCCATAGGGTTTCTAAGGAGCTGCTGGTAGATTTGAACTGCCGGTCTTTTGGTTGGAGGCCAGCTTTTTATCCCTCTCCAGGAGGGTGTGTTCTTTGCTTCCTCACCTGCCCCACATACACCTGTGTGTCCACTGTTCCCGTGGGGGAAGTGGAGAGACCCTCAAAGTGGGTATGAAGCTGTTGGGAGGAGGGAATGGGGTGCTACTCTCCATCCACTCTCCTCCCTTCAGTAAATCTCTTTTGGGCTGAGTAGGGTTAGTCTGGCTTGAGAACCAGGTGTGGCATGGAATCTTGAGGCACTGAGAGGCAACTTAGTCCTCGGTTTCCGCTGTATGGTCAGGGCCGCAGTGGAAGAAGGGGAAAGAGCTACTGTTTGGGGAGAGGAGGCGACAGGGGGAGAGCTGAATCTGGAGCCTGTATTCAGGGCCCCAACGTCCCTGCTGGGGCTATGTGTCAGGGTGTGGGCATCTAGGAAAAGAAGACACCCTCAGCCCCAGACCCCAAGATTCTCCTCCCAAACCTGGCTGGAGCCCGCCGGCTTCCGGGAGGAGGTGTTGGGGCCGCGCTCTGCTGGAGCTGACAAGCGGGCGCGCGCGGGCACGCGACTCCATGGAGAATCCCCGTCACCGACGAAATCGCCGAAATTGGCTGCAACTAGTAAAGATGCCAGGAATTTGCACCTTGCTCTGTGACCTAAAGCAAAAATGACATGAACATTGACAAATTTGACAAGGAAATTTGTGCAAAAAACAACTTCTATTTGGCTAGCCAAGCAGCAAATATGCCGGATGATACGCTTTATTAAGCAATCCATTTCTCAGCAATAGCGGCGCCATCTGCAAAGGTTACCGCGCATCAGGCTCGGCACAGAATTTCATCTGCGTCTGCAGTCGGGGCCGCACGCGGACACATTTTTCATGTACATGCGATTCCGGATGCAAATAGAATCCGTGATGAAGGAGATGACCTTCCGGGCTGAGCCGCGCGCGCTAGAAGTCACGCGCGGGTCCGCGGGGAGCGGGCGGGGCGGGTGAGTGTGAGTCACCGCTGGGGGCCTGGGCTGAGAATTGGGTGGGGAGGGGACATACGGGAGGGGTCAGGGAACACAGGTCGTTGGGAGAAGGGTCACAGATTGTAGCGCTTTGGGTCTGAAAGGGATTTAGGCGAGCTTTTGGCCCAATCCTCTCACTTTACAGAAGTGGAAACTGAGGCCCAGAGGCAAGAAGGGTATTGGTCAAGGTCATACAACGTGGTCATGGTTGGACCGGTGCAAGGACCGGGGGCTTTGACTCCCAATCCAGTGTTAGCACTGGGGGCTCTTAGAGCAGTGGCTAAGAGTTTGCCTGGGTTCAATCCGTTTTACCTCTTGCTAACCACGTAAACAAGAGCAAATTAATAAAGCTTTCTGTATCCCAGTTTCCTGTTCTGTAAAATGGGAACATGCTATTACCCACCCCTTATCCTTGTTATGAGGATTAATTGATTTAATATGCATAAAGTTGTTGGAACAGTGCCTGGTAGAGAGTAAGCGCTATGAAAATATTTGTTGATTAAATAAATTTGTTCTCCCATCTCTCCTTGGGGATGGGAACTGAAGACAGGTGGGGAGAAATGAGTAAGCTGGCACCCTTCTCATAACAGGAGTGGGGCAAATGTCTTACCCCTTTCAGAAGAAAGTCCCTTGCTTCCTTCTCCCCTCTTTCTTTTACCCCATTTTCCTGGTCTTTCTACTCCACCCTACATCCTCTCTCCCCCAGCACCACGCAAAGACATAAAGCGCATGCATCTTCATTCTCACATTCCCCACTTCCAATCCTGTTCAGTTATTCACAACTACCCCAATTCTGCTTGCGGTCCATTGAGACCTGAGGGTTTGTCTGTCTTTCATGCTTTTCTGTCATACTTGTGCCCCTCAGTTACTGCTCATTCCTTTTGGCTTCAAATCTATCTTGGAAGCAGTACAACTAGAATGCTCCTTAGAAGCATACTTTGGACATGTTATCAGGAGGGATCAGTTCCTGGAGAAGGACATCATGCTTGGTAAAGTAGAGAGTCATTGAAAAAGAGGAAGACCCTCAACAAGATGGATTGACACAGTGGCTGCAACAATGGGCTCGAGCGTAACAAGGATTGTGAGGACGGTGAAGGACCTGGTGGTGTTTTGTTCTGTTGTGCATAGGGTCGCTACTAGTTGGAATCCTCTCAACAGCACCTAACATCAACACTTAACATTGGGTGGGGGGGTGGTCACTCAGGAGGAGCTGTGCTTTTCACTGATGAAGCCACTCTGAATCCTGTCCCCCTCTCCTACTATAAATAACCTCACCCCCACACCCTTTGTAACTTAATGCCTAGACTATGATTTGACTGAAGTCCCTCACTGGTCTGCATTCCCTGCCCTCTATGATTTCAAGATTTCTTCTTGAAATCCTCGCCCCTTCCCCCAGCCAGGACTAATGCATGGATGGCACCAGTAGGTATCATTGAGTCTTAGCCATCTAGAGCTGCTATAACAGAAATACCACAAGTGGATGGCTTTAACAAAGGGAAATTTATTCTTTCACAGTGTAGTAGGCTAAAAGTCCAAATTTAGGGCCTAGGCTCCAGGGGAAGACTTTCTCTCTGTCAGCTCTGGAGGAAGGTCCTTGTCATCAATCTTCCCCTGGACTAGGAGCTTCTCAGCACAGGGACCTCAGTTCCAAAGGACTCACTATTCTCCTGGCTCTTGCTTCTTGGTGGTATGAGATCCCCCATGTCTCTCTGCTTCTCTCTTTTATATCTCAAAAGAGATTGGCTTAACACACTATCTAATCTTGTAGATTTCATCAATATAACTGCTGCTAATGCATTAAGATCATAGTGATAGGATTTACAACACAGCAAAATCACATCAGATGACAAAATGGTAGACAATCATACAGTACTGGGAATCATGGCCTAGCCAAGCTGACAGATATTTTTGGAGGACACACTTCAATCCAGGACACATTGTTACAAATTTACTCTCTGGCGGTCTCCCCCAGCTCTGAATAAAGCCCCCTCTCTATAGTTGATCCCTAGCATCAAGTATCACCCTCCCTCTTTGGCATGGACAAAGCCTACTGTTCACCAGGTCTGGCTCCCCTGTGCTTCTCACATTCTGTCTTCCCACCGCCCTCTCCATCCAGTCTTCACACCTACAGCAGCAACCCCCTCCCCCCCTCCCACCACCCAAACCCCACAACTGTGAGAAGTTTGGAGTGTGACAGACCTGGCTTCAAAGCTAGGCTCTGGAACCTACCAACACTGTGCTCTTGAGCCAATCACTAAACCTCTCTGAACTTCCCTTTTCTCATCTGTAAATGGGGGATAATAATTATAGCATCTTATTAGGTTGTTGGGAGGACTCCATGAGATAAAATATGTTACGATCCACCATCGAATAAATAAATGGGTTTCTTTTCTCCTCCATTTCCCTTTGGGTTCTCCCACCCTCAGGGTTTGCTCAATCTCTCCATTCCTTTTCCACCTCACCCCCATTTTGGCTGTGTTGCTTCCAAAAGGCCAGGTTTTCAACTAAAAGAAAACCCAGCCCTGCCCCAAGCCCCGGTAAGAAGTGAGATGCTACAATGTTAGCTTGTTTAACATTTACTGAGCATCTATGAAGTGCAAACTGAGCTCAGCTCCCTGAGGGCTGTATCTGAAGCTCTCTCCTACCCCCACGTCCTAAATAGCTGCGGGTCCAGGTCGCCCCGGGAGGAAGTGGTATTGGAGTGCCCTGCCTCCCTCCATGCACCCCCAAACCCGGGAGCCCAGATCTTGGCTCGGGAAAGAAATAATAGGGCTGAG